>NC_133346.1:14070732-14670732 GCF_030506205.2 Paramisgurnus dabryanus
AGGGTTTTCCTTGTGGTACCTGCGTGGAATACAAAGGCATTTTCTCTCCTACCGTTACAGAGATGTAGATCTGCTCTGGAATGAAAGGGACGGGGAAGAGATTTATGTTAAGGGAAAATGCTTTTTCAGCATACGTAGGCCTGATGCTTGTGAACCTATCCTGGTAATTCAAGACACTTGGCATATAAAGAACCGCTATTGATATTCAGTGAAGACGTGAAAGATACGTGAAGAAAGAGAAAAAATTTTTAATCCGTTGTCGGCTTATGTTCTAAATTCGGCTTCGACTATGAATATTTGATTATTTACATCCTAAAATATGAACAGTTTATTGCTGGGAATATGAAATTAAATTATGGAATAGTATGAAATATGAATATGATAAAATAACATAGATAGGTGTTTATGTTTTAGTTAGTATCAAAGGGGGCATGCATATAAAACTTATTTCCAGTAATTTGTGAGTTTTACAAGATTATTGTGAAGTCTTTGTGACATCGCTAACCACAAAACACATATTCATCCTTTTTCAGTTATCATTGCTGAAATGCCTCCTGTTTCATGTTTGAATAACTAAATTTTGGTTTGCGTATCAAAGCGATGTGCATTTGAAACTAATTTTCCGTAATTTGTGAGTTTTAAAGGGGATATTTCACAATACTTTTTTAAGATGTCAAATAAATTGGTGGGTTCCCCAGCCCCACAGTATGTATGTGAAGTTTTAGCTCAAAATACCATAAAAATATTTTATTAAATGATGTTAACATTTCCACTTTATAGGTGTGAGCAAAAATGTGCTATTGGGTATGTCCTTTTAAATGCAAATGAGTTGATCTCTGCACTAATTGGCATTGCCATGGTTGGATAGTGCAGACTGGGGGGGTATTATCCCCTTCTGACATCATAAGGGGAGCCAAATTTCAGTGACCTAATTCTTCACATGCTTGCAGAGAATGTTTTTTTTTTTCACATTTTCAAGGTTGATAGAAGCACTGGGGACGCAATTATAGCACTTTAACATGATAAAAATCAGTTTTTCATGATATGTCCCCTTTAAAAGATAATTGCGAAATCTTTGTGACATCGATAACCACAAATCGCATAATCATCCTTTTCAAGTTATCATTGCTAAAAATTTCTCGTTTCATTTTTAAATAATAAAATTTTAGTTTGCGTATCAAAACGGCTTGCATCTGAATTTTTTTTTTGGTAATTTGTGAGTTTTAAAAGAGAATTGTGAAATCACTAACCACAAAAGACATAATCATCCTTTTAAGTTATTATTGCAGCGAAAGCCCTGTTTCATGTTTAAATAACTACATTTTAGTTTGTGGATCAAAGCAGCGTGCATCTAAAACAAATTTTTGGTAATTTGTATGTTTTAAAAGATAATTGTGACTCGCTAACCACAAAATAAATATTCATCCTTTTAAGTTATCATTGCTGAAAAACTTTCAGTTTCATGTTTAAAAAATAAAATTTCAGTTTGCGTATCAAAGCGGCTTGCATCTGAAACTAATTTTCGGTAATTTGTGAGTTTTAAAAGATAATTGTGAATTCTTTGTGACATCGCTAACCACAAAACACATAATTATCCTTTTCAAGTTATCATTGCTTAAAACATCCTGTTTTATTTTTAAATAACAAAATTTTAGTTTGCGTATCAAAGCGTCTTGCATCTGAAACTAATTTTCTGTAATTTGTGAGTTTTAAAAGATAATTGTGAATTCTTTGTGAAATCGCTAACCACAAAACACATAATTATCCTTTTCAAGTTATCATTGCTTAAAAACTTCCTGTTTCATTTTTAAATAACGAAATTTTAGTTTGCGTATCAAAGCGGCTTGCATCTGAAACAAATTTTCGGTAATTTGTGAGTTTTAAAAGATAATTGTGAAATATCTAACCACAAAACACATAATCATCCTTTTAAGTTATCATTGCAGCGAAAGCCCTGTTTCATGTTTAAATAACTCAATTTTAGTTTGCGTATCAAAGCGGCGTGCATCTGAAACTAATTTTCGGTAATTTGTGAGTTTTAAAAGATAATTGTGAATTCTTTGTGACATCGCTAACCACAAAACACATAATTATCCTTTTCAAGTTATCATTGCTTAAAAACTTCCTGTTTCATTTTTAAATAACGAAATTTTAGTTTGCGTATCAAAGCGGCTTGCATCTGAAACTAATTTTCGGTAATTTGTGAGTTTTAAAAGATAATTGTGAAATATCTAACCACAAAACACATAATCATCCTTTTAAGTTATCATTGCAGCGAAAGCCCTGTTTCATGTTTAAATAACTCAATTTTAGTTTGCGTATCAAAGCGGCGTGCATCTGAAACTAATTTTCGGTAATTTGTACGTTTTAAAAGATAATTGTAAAATCTTTGTGATATTGCTAACCACAAAACACATAATCACCCTAAGTTATCATTGCTGAAAAACTTTCAGTTTCATGTTTAAATAACTTAATTTTAGTTTGCGTATAAAAGTGGCGTGCATCTGAAACTGATTTGCGGTAATTTGTGAGTTTTAAAAGATAATTGTTGAATCTTTGTGACACCGCTAACCACAAAACACATAATCATCCTTTTCAAGTTATCATTGGTAAAAAACTTCCTGTTTCATTTTTAAATAACTTAATTTTAGTTTGCATATCAAAGTGGCGTGGATCTGAAACTGATTTGCTGTAATTTGTGAGCTTTAAAATATAATTGTTGAATCTTTGTGACATCACTAACCACAAAACACGTAATCATCCTTTTAAGTTTGCTATAGCTGAATGGCACAACACCAATTTTCAGTTTTCTAGCATCATAAGTAGTTCTTGATGCTTGTAATATACACCTGTTGGTTGACATTCATGAATAATGAGAAAACCAATGGCTTGTAAATCCAAAGTGGCACATGCATTTTGTGTTTTGGATTTAATGACGCAATCAGTGGTTTGAGATTCACAGTTGAGTAATCGCAAACGCGAAGTGTCAGAAAACCTTAATCATTAGCATTGCTTTAGTCTTTTTTGCACCATTAAATTTGTTCTTCATGTTCAAATGCTGTACAAAACCAGGCGCTTAGTACAAATCTGAGCGTCTTTAATTAGAGTTGGGACTGGCCTCGTGTTTTGTAGAACTTCTCATCCTCAGCATCAGGACCGGTGGGACTCCAAGCTTATCCCTTCATCAAAACAACCTCAGCATCAAAGCTAGAATCCTAGAATCAAACTTTGCACAAAGCTTGTCTGGTCTGTAGAGTCACGCTCTAGACAGCGTTGAAGCCTCATGCCATTTTTTATGCATCTGCCATGCTTTTGATTTCTCGCGCTAAAACTTGACTGATGTGATTTATCATTGTAGTGTATAGAAGCAGAGTGCATACCTCCCAGTGTGAGGATTCAGTACTTGCGTGACCTACAATTTTGCAGCAATTTCACTGGGAGGTTTTCGATTGTGATGAAAGTTTGTAATGTGACATGACATAAACCGTAACGTGATTTAACTTTTATTAATGCAGAGGTTATATAGTGACTATAAAAACAAATTCCTGCCATTTTTGCCAACTTCAGACGTTGTTTACGCTTCGAAAACTCTGCAAACAAGCGAAGTTTCTCGCTGAGTTACAAGATGCCCGTAATAAAAGTACATTTGGCTGACTTTCGGGTTGAATTACACCCCAGTGTCTTTTTATTGCAGTATAAAAAATCTAACGTGCTTAAAAGCGAGAGGAAACTCATTAGTGAATTTTTTTCATTCATCAGCTACACTTCAGATGAGACTGTCTTGCTGAAATCCACCAAAGTGGCACACTTTTCATTTGAGTACTTGAACCTAACAACCTATTAATTCAGCGATTCTCTGCTCCATCTGTATCGTGTGTGTTTTTATTGCCCTCATTTTTTTCTCAACTACTCTGTTGAACAGGTTAATTGGAGAGGCAAACTGATTTTTTCGTCTTTGAAGGTATTATGGTAAATATACTGTAGCAGATTTTCTTTTTGCATCCTGACATGTCACACTGCATTTAGATCAACAGGAGCTTTAGATGTCCCTGTTCAGTTTGTACCAATTCCTACCCTCAGGTGTATCACTTTTTAAGTTCTCAGTGCTTGGGTTTCAGTAACAATTTAAGACATGTGTTCTGCTTTTTCTCCTACTGGTGGCTTTGATGGTTAAAAACCCCTCAGCTGAATCTGTTCACGGCCAAACGCTTTTGCTTGTATGCTACGGTTGACCGATCGGCTCACCGTGTTACATGGCACTGCCACAAAATGGGTCATGCCGTGACCCTTTCCATCCCTGATTGTATTTACATGTGCCGAGCGTCGAAGCGCTCCTAATCACAGAATGGCAGAGGCAGCGTTTTGGTCAGGAATGATTAGATGTGCTTTGCTGAAGACCTGAAGGTCGTATATTTTCTGAGCCGTTGTGCCCTAAGGTAAGATGCCCAGCCCATCTAAAGTCAGTGGTATGTCAAAGATGTCAGTTTGGATTGGACAGCACCAGCTACAAATCTGTCAGCTCAGCAAACCTGTCCTTTGTAAAGTGTCACCGGATTACACCTAAAGTGTTAATAGGTCAATGACGTGACCCTTAAGTTATTAAAAATACAATTTAGACAGACAGCTACACATGTTTGTGTTTTATGAGCATGGTTTCAGTTTATTTAAAGTTGGATTAATATTGAAATCTTTATGTGGGACAATATCTTTGAGGTGAAACTGGGTAGTGATATAAAAAATTGTTACAAGATTGTTATAAGGCTGTTATAGGATTGTAGCCATTGTTCAAGAGGTGTTTTTTTGCATGTGTCAAGATAAAACATCTGAGAGGATCCTGTATCATGGCTCAAATCAAATTACATCTCATTGTCGAAGCCGATGGTGTAGTGAGCAGTGCTCCGACATGTGGTGCTTTCGCACTTCCGACGACCCGAGTTCGATTCCCAGCTTGTGGAAAATACATCTCATTGCCTTTCAGCTTTTTTGAATAATTTTTTTTTAGGTATGGTTTACTATTTTATTTACTTTATTAATTAATTCAAACATAGCAAAAAAACTCAGATTAAAGTAGTTAAAGTAAGGCTAGACAAACAATTTTGAGACCCACGCCAAAAGAGACCCGAGTCCATTTATAAAACTGCAAAAGCATACATTTTACTATTGTTACTTGGTTCAGTTTTATTTGTTATTTTATAGACAATAATATTAAAAATAGACAGAGGTTACATACCAGGATGTTGTGCTTTGTGCATTTGTTCTGTTTTACATATATGGAGTTATTTTATTTTTAATCTAAATATTTTGGCGAAAACATTTTCAACTGACAGGCTACTGTGGCTTGTTTAAGTTAATTTACTAAATTTTTTAAAGGTAAGTGGTTGCAATCAATTTATTTAAGCTACATTTAAACAAAAGGTTTTTTTAAAAAAAAATTTGTTTAAATGTAGCTTAAATAAATTAGTTGCAACCACTTACCCTAAAAAATTGAGTAAATTGAGTGAATAATTTTTTTCAGTGTCAGTAATTTAAAAATGCATTATATTTGTAAAAAAAATATGATTATTATGACATCATTGACATATGTACACTTATGTATATTCATTGTGTGGAAATATTAAGTTTTGCTTTAGCTTAGACTTTTAAACAAATGTTATCATTATTTTAAATACACTGGAAAAAATATTCATTCAATTTAATCAATTTGTTTTTAAGGTACACTGAAAAAAATGATTATGGCCCCAATTAAATGAAGCATAATTCAATTTAGCTAGTTTTAATTATTTTATTTAAGTTTTTGATTTTAATTAGTATATATTAATAGGTTTTAAGCGAATTGTATTTGCTTCAAATCCAAGTCATTATAATTTATTAAATTCAGTTTAAAAAAATAGTTTGGTTCTTTGCGCATGCGCACAAATGCACATTTTCCCTGGTGCTAAAAGGAGTTTCCAGTCAGGTTCACGGTGACGGTGGGAAAGGAAGACGGGATATTTCAGCCCCGGAGTTTTGCTCAGTCGGTCTATTTGCACAGTAAGTAATATTTCATGTAATACAGCACCTTTTTTTACCGTGAATATTTTTATATACTTAAAATACGCCGTTTATAAGAGCTCCTCCAGGCAGAGTGCTGGAGGCAATCACAGCCGTGACGATATAAGTTAACCAAATACCACACGACTCCGAGAGCGAAATTGCTTTTATACAACAGTTCGACGGCACACGTTTGAAAAACGAAAACTAGAAAACAACAACAGAGTTATTTTAAAAGCCACTTTGTTTGGGAACTACTTTCTTCCGCCACGGATTTCACTCGGCTGTTTTGAATCTCATAACAAGCCGTTTCTTAATATTAGCGTTTCTTTGTCACAAGATGTAGTTTTAAGATTAGTTCAGTCGAGAATATATATGTATAATATTCAAATATTCAGTCGATAAGTTAAGAGAGCGCCTGTTTGAACGTTTGCTTAAGGAAGCTACGGTACGTGAGAACCAGAGAGCGGACGTCAGTGTTTACTCGCCCCACTGACCACCGCCCTCTCTGGGCTACATCTCTGACAGGAATTCCCTGGCTCTGATGTTGGCCTTGTCTCTTATTAACTCGCTTAATATGAGACTTTGTGCTTGCCAGTACTATATAAAAGTTTTTTAAAAGTGTCAGAGAGATGTTTTTGCATGCTGCTTATAAATATATCAGTGGCGATATCTCATAACGTGTTTTAATATTCACGTCACGATAAATTCGTTATCAATTGTCCAAATTTAAAAGCTGCAGTGCTTACCTGCAGTTCCACTATGTTTTCGCTTTCTCTGAGTTGCTTACACACACACACACACACACACACACACACACACACACACACACACACACACACACACACACACACACACACACACACACACACACACACACACAAATATATATATATATATATTTGTGTGTGTGTGTGTGTATATGTATGTATATATATATATATATATATATATATATATATATATATATATATATATATATATATATATATATATATATATATATATATATATATATACGCACACACACACAAAGTGCCCTTCATAAATATTGGGATATGTTATTACATATGTAAAAATGTATTTCAGGGCCAAATATAATGGGACAGTTCGCTTAAAAGTTGTTTTATGGACGTGAATTGTGTATATGATGTGTGTTTACAGCCACAGCGTCCAAATGCCAAACTTCAACTTTAGATCACAACATGCTTCATATATGAGGAAATTATTTAACAAATACAAAATGCATGTCCATTACAGCTCAACTGTCCCATTACGTTTGGCCCATTTAAACGACTGTAATTCCTAAATCCTAAAGACAAATTGGAATTTGTGAATACCCTCTAAATACAGCTCAAAGTGTGCACTCTGTCCCAGTATTAATGGAGGGCACTGTATAATATATGGGCAACAGGGGTGTCATAGTTTTTGTAATTACCCTTGCCTGTAGACTTGTCAAAGTGTTATGAATCAGAACAATCTCTAATAACAGCTTATTTTTATTTAAATGTAGGACAGTCAACAAGATGACTTATTGAAAGACCTGGAAAACATCACCATGGACATATGTGTAATCAAAAAGAAAGAAGGTGTTCTTGGCGACTATGACGATATTGGAGTCGTTGTTGGAGTGATGATTCTTGAGCAGCTCAAATCTGTGGCACAAGCCTGCATTGATGCTGGGTACAATCTATGTGCTTAATTTGGCGTACCCCAAAGAACTAAAATACTACTTTTTTTGAAATTTTTTAGAAATTCATTATGCAGATGGATTCTAAAGCTCTCCCCAAAAATTCAAGGACTGAAAAGCAGACATGTATGTGCATGCTCAGCATGAAATGTTAGTCCAGATGTCACAGTCTACTCTGTTTATCATTTAAGACCTGGGAATCCGTAGTTTTAAACATTTTAATAATGCTTTTAATGATTCATAACTGTTGTCTGTAAAAATGTAACACTTTTTTTAAAAATAATTATTGTGCAATGTGTGAAGTCAGCACTACTGTTTTTGACTTTTGTGCTGTTTTATTGATTCACAAACATTGTGGCCTCTTTCCATCTGTGTTTTTTTTATTTTATATTTTGTGAATGTGCAGTGAGCACTTGTTTTAAACACTTGTACACACAAAGAAATTATTGAACATGCACTACATTTGCTGAATAACATTAAACTTACCACTTGGTGTATTTGCAAAGCCATTTAAGGGTCATTTTTATATATTGTTTTTAAGGTTAGTGATTGCAAACAATTTCCTTAAAAATGTTGAAAGTTAGTCAATGAAATGTGTTTATTTAAATGTAGCTAAAATAAATTGATTGCAACCACTTACCTTAAAAAAAATTATTAAATTCAATTAATAATTTTTCATCAGTCATAAATAAATAATATACGAGAATGTAGCACAATTAAATATGGCAGAAATTACTAAGCTTTTTTATACTAGGGTTACTAAATAAAATTGATTAAGTTCAACACATTTTTTTTGTTTAAATGTAGCTTAAATAAATTGATTGCAACCGCTTACCTTAAAAAAATTGATTAAATTGAATGAATCATTTTTTTCAGTGTAAGTGGTTGCAATCAATTTATTTAAGCTACATTTAAACAAAAAAGTTTTTTTTTTAATTTTTTCTATTTTTTGTTTAAATAAATAAATTGATTGCAACCACTTACCTTAAAAATTTTGAGTAAATTGAATTAATATTTTTTTTCAGTATATGAAACCATAATGTACACAATATATACATTTCTGCTGTGTTTTAATAGCATTTGGACATTATTAATTGTCTACGATCCATATTATTAATAACAATTTATTATTATTGTTGTCCTTTTGAAAAAATTAGAGTAGATACGTTTTTATATGTCTCACATTTAACAAATAAACTTTTAAATGAGAACAAAACGCTGTAAAAGGGCATTTTCTTTCAATTCCTTCAGGTTGTTCTCAGGTATGTTGCTGAAACTTAAGTAATTTCCCCAGAGAAAATCTAAAGAAATTACACTTTTAGACAGGCCAGACCAATCCCGGTATTAAAACCCGCCGAGCCGCCCTTTGGTTTCCGAGAGAGTGTGTCTATAAACATTAATCTTTCCGCCTGACTCTAATCTTCTCAAAATGTTGGGTGCCTCACATTTAATAAAGTTTGACTCATGGTACAGTTCGACACTTCTGACATGTAGTTGGATCGCAAACCAAGTTATGAATAGTTGAAAAATGAGTATGTGTATGTTCTCAGACCGAAGTACTGATAGGGTTTGATAACTCAGAAATTGTCAGATGAATTTGTCATCATAGCCCACAAGCTGTGTAAAGCAGCGATTATTAGGTTTTATCAAAGTCATGATCAATATGCCGTTCAAATGTGTTTTTCTGTGTGTTCTCACAGGAATGATTTACACCGCTGGCGCCCTAGACTGTGAGGCGCAGGATTCCTATTGGTTAACAGTACACGCGACGGACCGAGGTGTGGTGCCGCTTTCTGCTTCTATTGAGGTGTTTATCCAGGTGGAGGATGTGAATGATAATGCACCTTTGACCTCTGAACCTGTCTACCACCCATACATCATGGAGAACTCACCTAGAGGTGTGTCTGTCGTCCGAATTCAAGCCCAGGATCCAGATGTTACGGCCTCAGAAAGCCGTCTCACGTATCGCATCACTGCGGGAAATCCCCAGAACTTCTTTTCCATTGATTCCAATACAGGTAAAAGATGGATCGGTTTGTTGTGTCTTAACAGTACATGCACATGTGTGTAGTTTTCCCAATACAGAAATCGTAAAACAAAAAATCATATTAGGGCTAGATGATAGACTGGGGCTATCGTAACAATAATTTACGTAAGTTTGTCTGACGAAGGTCTTTGACCGAAACGTTGTTGCTAACAGTGTGCAGATCTTTTTTCTATTTTTTTATTCGTCCTTTGATCTTGGACCTGGTCTTGCACTTTTTTGGATGTGCGTATTTTGATCCTTCCTTTTTTCTCATTTTTGTTTCACATTTTTTTATTTGACTTTAAAGACCATATACTGCAACCTCCTTCAGATTTGTTATGCATTAGTAAAACTGAATATTGAATGAGAAAAACATCTCAGGGCCTCAGACTTTACTAGGAGCAGTACCGGCGCCAGCCGAGAGCTGATGTGGGGGCGTCTGAAATACAGTGGGGAGTAATAACATGAATGCATATAATTCTCACAGCTATAAACTACATATAGCTTTGGTACGTTCCTTAAGTTTTAACACGTTATAAACGAACATCTCGGTAATATAACCACAAAAACTACTCTTATAGTGAGCAACGTACAAAGCTCTGAACAATCTTACTATATACATCAACAAACAAACACTTACCTTCAAATTAGCACAACACTGCTTATTTGGAGCTCAGACCAATAGGTTGGGGCAGTTGCTGTAGTTTTTTTTCTTTAAAATCCATTTTCGAATGTCCATAGTGAAATTTCACGGTCCTCAAAACAGGCTGATGTCTTTCTTGTTCTTTGAAGTCCCTCCTTCAGAAATGCGTAACGAGTTCTGATTGTGTAGTTTGTTTAGTGTTGTGATTCGATAGCAGTTAGCTTAGCAGAGCTGTTTGAGCCAAAGCTGGCGACTGACGTATTCATGTGGGCGGAGTTTAGTCAAAAAATCGTTTTACTGACGTCATTAAAGAAGGAAGTAGAGGGTTGTAGTCCAAACCGGCCGTTCGCTGTAGGCTTTGAAAGAGGAATTCTATTAAAGAAAATATATCGCCTGGCAGTGAAATTTGAGCTTTATCATTTTACAGGTATTATTTATGCTATTATAGCAACATTACACACTTACTAGGGTTTAAAAAATGGGATCAGGAAGAACATGACCTTTTATGCCGTATACAACCTTAATTATGAAATTTTCCTAGCCTTTGTGTTTTCTTGAAGAAATTGTATGTAAAGTTATTAGGGTTGGGGAACACGCTTAGTCAAGCGACAAATCAAAATTTGACCTTGCCTCACCGACCGTCCTTAACTAAAATATTGCTATTTTAGCTTATTATTCACTCTAGGAAAAAATACACTACTAGGCAAATGTGATTTTTAAATAGCACATTTTATCATTAACTCTTTCACCGCCAGCGTTTTTAAAAAAAGTTGCCAGCCAGCGCCAGCGTTTTTCATGATTTTCACCAAAGTTTAATGCCTTCCAGAAAATGTTCTTCTTTAAATATATAAACATACAATATACCAAATGAAATAACAGACCCTCTGCTTTCAAACAAAAAAAACCCGTTTCATCCTACCTTTAGTAGTTCTTTTGCAATCAGCTTTTGAATATGGGTAGGTTTTTTGAAAATAGGCTAATTTTCCAGCTTCCCTAGAGTTAAACAATTGATTTTTACTGTTTTGAAATCCATTCAGCAATGATATTACGCAGCGCCCGAATATAGTCACCTTGATAATTTTCAATAGCAGGGGACTATTTTCGGCCGGTGCGTAATATCATTGCGCCTGCTGCAGCCATGTTACGGCAGCAAAGTCCTTGATTATTACGCTGGAATGAGAGTATAGTTCCTAGCTATATCAGCCAGGAAGATTGCAACTTTCAATTTTCTGTCAGTCTTAGTACACATGTGTAATGTAACTACAGAAGAGTCAAGTTTTAATTAGGAAAAATATCAAAACGTTTTGGTCATTTTTAAGCGCAATACTAAGTGTCTAATCAGATTCAATGGATTGTGCTAAGCTATGCTAAAAGTGCAAGCGCCAGACCTGGAGATCAGCTGAATGGATTCCAAAACGGTAAAAATCAAATGTTTAACTTTAGGGTAGCTGGAAAATGAAACCTATTTTCAAAAAAGTATCCCTTTAAAATCCAATAAAACATTAATAGGGCGACGCTCCCTCGCGCCCCTGACTAAGAGCACTGTAGCCCCTGACAAAAATTTGAGGAGCACAAGCAGGAAATTTAGGGACACACCTTAAATCAGCCTGCAATGCAATTATTCAATTTTTCTGTATTACTAACAATTGTTTTGATAATAAAATGCATAAACCCATTGGTAGATTAACTGGGCTCATAGTGGCATAAAACGATTGACATGTTGTGCAAATGAGCTGTTAAAACCTGGTCGTGCATTCCATTTTTGTCACAGGTGCCCCGTGCTGCTCCCGCCCAATCCCCCCAGCAGAATGCCACCCTGGGAAGTTGCCCATATCGCTCTCCACACTTGTTGCAATCTACTCGTCCTTCAACCTGAAATAACAACTACAAGAAATTCCAAATTTTCAGGTTGCACGTTTCTCAAAATCAGGTCACAAAATGCGACCATTTGTTCACAGTCTGAACTTTGAGTCTAAACTTGCTTTGAGTCTGTTGATGATTTTAGGACTGTTCGATCTTAGAGAAACTTATACCCTAACACAAAAACACAACAAAATTTTCAAGTTTAAGAGATTGGCATAAACTATGCTATGCAAATTGACTCAAAACACCAAATATTTCATTAAATATCTAAAAAAAAATGGTTGTGGATTGACTTGCACTGAATTGTTCACCACAATGCCCAGCTAACAAACAAACTCAATTTTGATTTCATGTGGACTCTGATAAATTACTTTCATAGTCAAGCACATTGCCCCTCAGCGTCCAACATCCTTTTACTTCTCCGAATACTTACGGGAAGTAACAAGCTATTGATAAATTAAGCCGCCCAGCCTGTGATCCTCATTGTGTCTGGATATTCATCAGCGTGAAGAGTCAACACACATGCAGAGTTGTGCTCCAGTAGCGTGCTGGGCGCATGCTGTACTGCTGATTACGCTAGCATGCTTCGCTGTCACTTAAGTGAGTCATGGGAGCTTATGCATGCAGCTATAGTCAGTGAATTAATTAAAGGTTTCAGTGCCAGCCGGAAAGCTTTTTATTCTACTATCGGCAAATCCCTCCAAGACGACGTGTGCCGCTACATATTTACACTGGGATACAAAGGTTTAAGCTCAATAAATCTAACTCGATATATATAATGAGATTTGAGTGAGCGAGCGTGTGCGTGTGCATTCAAATATGTTACGCTGAAGAGCGTGAACGAGAAAGCAAGCTAATGCTGTATATTTCCTTAACATAAACTCTATGATGGCCCAAAGCCTGTGAACCAATGTGTGCGTTCAACAAGAAAACAAATTTCAAGTCTGGTCCTTGCAGATGAATAACAATGAATGAAAGGGAATAAAAATGCGAAGGGAATTAAATGAAAAGAATCAAAGCATGAACCAATTTAAAACAACTTCACATCTTGTACCGTTAGGCTGTCACTGCACTGCACTGCAGTTACGGACTCCGTTTTTGCTCTTACCACTGCTGGGAAAAGCAACAAAATGCAATCACTCCTTACTAGTAATGCACTCTTCTTGTGTTTGTCTTCTAGTGTTCAACTCTTTCATATAAATAAATTAGCTGTTTGTGAAAGCAGCATCCAGTTATTAAACTAAATATATAAGAGTGCATGGTTGATTATTAGTAGCTTGCTTGCTTATTGCGAAAAGTCACTTTTCTAAAAAAAAGAATGAAACATCCATTGGAAAGACTAGTTACACACTAGCAACCATCCAGAAGGAACCCAAACACCCTAGCAGTCAATCAAAGCTTTGTAATGGCATAGCAAATACTTGCAAACGCTGTCAACATCCATCTATCCAGAGTGTAGCCTGCTTGTGGCCTAAGACGCTGGGATAGGCTCCAGCTTCCCGCGACCCAGCAGAGGACGAGTGCATTTGGAAAATGGATGGATGGTTGGCAAAGCACATAATAATACACGTTCATGCTAACTCCTACGTAGGCGGCAATTTGTGCACGGCCCAAAGTTATTTCATAAAGTTCACCACCCATAGAGTAATTTCTTTAGTTACACCTGCTCAACGACATCTTGATTCTGTATTGGTTTGCTTTAGATTTGCTGGTAATCCTTTGCTCGCACTTTCTTCACATACATTTTTTTTTGACACACGTTAGCGAATGCTGTGGATTCCAGCAGTGCTTTTCAACTTCTAGCATCAGGAGCTCATTGTTGCCATGGTTATGGTTCACAGACAATCACTGGCATTGGCATGTGAAATACATTTCTATTAGGTAAGAGGCACTTTGAACAAATAGGCTACAGAATAGAGCCTTAAAGTATTTTTGTCCTCCAAGAAATGGTAAGCGTACTTCAGGAGGTCATACTTAATAAATTAGCTGTTATTGTATGTGTGAGGTTCGCATTTTTGTATGCATCCCGTTTTCCAACATTTGTGCATGAATGTAAAAACAGTTTAAGATGACCCTAATTTGATGTCTAAGATGCAAAACCCTTTAGGCTAAATTAGCATTTTTTTTAACAGGCTCATATGTTTACGTTCAGTAATTCACTTATAATGGCAATGTAAAGGTTATTTGTCAGTAACTGAAATGCCTTGTTTTCACAAATGGCACTTTTCATTGGTATTTAATAAATTTGATATTGCATTAAATTTGATATTATATACATTTGTCTGTTGCAGCAAAACCCATTAAGTATTTTCAAAATCTCCAGTCACAGGCTCAAAGTTTGGTCAATATCATAATATATTCTGTAAACTTCCTTTAACCAGGTAAAAACTCGGCACCTCAATGTATGTGCGCTGTTGTTCATCCAATTCATCTTCCGTGCACTTAGAGGACTTTGCTGAAAAATCACTATGGCATTTAAAGGATTCTGCCAACAAACCGGTATTTCTGAATAGCTTGAGGCCTGGATTAAGGAAACGCATAATACGTGCCGAGAGCAGTCGCTCAATATTATTATGTAATTTTTGATGGAGATGGCGTTTAGCAGTGGCTTTTCCAGCTCTTCAAATATAGTTTGACACTTTTGGGTAGTTTCCCGGACAGGGCTTATTCTAGTCCCATACTAAAATGCCTATTTGAGCTGCCTTAATTTAAAACATCTTGCACTGACATATCTTAAAGAGCACCTATTGTCCGATTCATGTTTTTACATTTCCTTTGGTGTGTAAGTGTGTATTAGTACATGTTAACCATATGCAAAAGGTGTAAACCCCAAAGAAAACAATGACATGCGTTATTGTCTCCAATGTAAATCTATTTTTTTGGACTACACGGATTGTAGGCAACAGTTTACTTTCTGGGATTGGTGACGTAGACAAGACCGAAATTATCATAATTCCTCCCATCACAGCCTGTAAGTTAATTCCTGTTAGCATTACATTGCGAGCGAATCTTTCAAACATGGTAAGGAGCTTCACATTTCCTGCTGACATCAGAGGTATTCAGGCCAATCACAATTTACAGAGACAAAGCGCTTTTCAAATCTGTTCATTTCAGGAAGAGAGTGAAATCTGGAGCTACAAAAATGTACAGTATGTGGAAAATAATGTGTTTTTTGAACCATAAACTACACAAACATATATTGTGTTATACCAAATACACAAAATAACATTGTTTTTTAGAAATGAAATGGGTGCTCTTTAACATAAATCAAGTGCCATTGTTTTATCCCAAGATGCACACAAGTAATTTTTTTGTTAGGTATGGTTGTAAAAACGACTTAAATTCCTAGGCCTAGTCTTGGATTAATCTAAAACCTGTCCGGGAACCTTCCCCTATATGGATTTCGTTGTTTTTTACCAGTGAACATTAAAACAACCTCAAAGAAATAAATCTGCATATGTAAATAGAAATTTAAATCCCCACATTTGTTGAAACTTAGCTTTTCTGCAGCTGGATTGGTTGTCAAACTCACAGACCCACTTAAACTTGTTTATCCACAGTTTTCAGCATCCAGATGTCTTCTGCCTTAAGGAAACATTTATATTCCAGGACAGCTTCCTGTGCTCAATCTCTACTGCACTCTTCGCAAAGAAGTGCTTTTTTTAAAGCCTATTTACAGCCATCGGGAGCTTGAAAAATAACCCTGTGTTTTCACTACATGCCATCTGTGAGCCTGGTTTACGCCAAAGGCTTCTAGTGTCATGAGCCGCTCTTTCTTCCACAATAAACAAACAATGCAATTTATGCAGTCTTGACTGACATGTTATTTATTAATCATTGCTGAAAGCGGAACGGGCTGTTCGTACGATAGTCGCAACAGTTATTCCATTCTCTTCGATTCACTTAATTCAAGATATTTGACGGTGTAAGACTATCGTTATCATGAAAGTTTTGTTTCTTACTACGTTTTATCATTTGTTTTCCAGGACTTATCAGGACCACGTCAAGGAAGCTGGACAGAGAGCAACAAGCAGAACACTTCCTGGAGGTACATACACCTTATCTGACTTTATCCCAAAAACTTCATAATTTTACTATGCACTGTGTCATTTCAAGTATGCATGTTATTTTTTATGGAATACAGAAAACAAATGTTGTACCTGCTCTGGTGTCCAATATATTTACACAATATTTCAAGAGTTTGGTTCCAAAACACAATAAATCCATTTTGAGTAATTTCGGTAAAAACTTGTGAAAAGATGAAACCCACTATTTTCTGTTACAATCTTTCACATAGTATCTTTAGGTTATAATAACATTAAAAATTTTAATCCATAATTTGATTTTCAAAGATTTATTATAAGAACTGATTATTTTTTTCCACAAAATGCAATAAATCCATGACAAGTTTTTTTCCCCAAAATGCTATGAATCTATTGAATCAATATATAAATGTGCATTCAGCTTTGCCATGTTTCATTCACTGAGTTGACTAGTGGTATACACCGATTAAAAGATAAACATTAATGGCATTAATCAAAACACTTACGTTGTCATATTAAGAACACTGGCATTGCTGCTGTCATACTTGGGACGTCGTCGCTAAACTTTTTTGACAGCGATCAGCTGTAAATTGTTTTGGTCCTGCTCGATTTGACTTTGAGGAAAATATTGGAACGTTTTTCATAAGATCCCCTGGGGTCAATGTGTTAGCATGACATAAGCTTGATGCTTTCGGGAGAACAAGCAACAGCCAGCATTTTTCTGTCTCCCAAGTGCCTGTATAGAGTAAATTATTCGATATTGATGGCTTATGTTTCTTTCCCATCACAGAAAACCACTACAGGTTTATCAATGCCAACAAAAGTTTTACTTTGTTTTTGTTTGTTTGTTAATCACGAAGTACAAAGTAGATAAGGAAAACAAGTATTCCTTGCATATTTAATGCGCCACCATTGTTGTCTACAGTGCATGGAATGGTGCGCTGTGATTGGTTAAGCGGATTTATTGCATTCTGCAGAGAAGGAGGGGTGGCGTTTATCGCGTTTTGGGAAAAAAGGGAGAAAAGATGACAGAATAACAAGATATCAGATTTTGGGTAAAATTAAGAATTTATTTTTTATACTGACCTGATACAATACTGATTTTGGTGGTAACTCCTTTTTATAAATGGTGTTTATCGCATTTTGGAACGCTTGTAATGATCTATCCAGGCTCTATCCGATAAATAATAAAGTTTATGGTACATATTGGAAAAAACAAAAAGCTTGCTTAAAGTATTTATTTGAGAAATGATTTGGCAAAATAGGCAACCAAAAACATATATGGGTTTTATTCGAATATACAAAATATTCAGAGAGTAACAATGCCTTACAGGAAATTAAGCATACATTGACTATAGTTTTATCAATTAATAGTATTTTAAAAAAGTTTAATAGTTAAAAAAGTTATTATTTTTGGTAAGCTTTGTGCATTTGTTGCAAGTAGTTTTTACCAGGCCTCCTTAAATGTTTTCAAAGTTGAGCTTCAAATACAACTATGCAACATGCATACAAATGCTTTAATCCATCTTTAATAATATGTTTGATTACAGGAAGAATGCATTAATTTTTGAATTGATGTGCTGATGTTATAAAATGCTAAAAAGCAGGTGGAAATGATTACACTTCAACAGCCTCAATATTTTATTGATTGCATCGTAATAGGATAAACTCATCATCCTGTTTTAAGCACATTTGTCAGTCAAAGTAAATTGAAAGATCCCACTAGTATCCTAAAGAATTAATTGGAAAATAAGCGGTAGAAGCCATAGAGTTGAGAGAGTAATGGATTTACACAATTGTGACTTAAAATATAAAAGTATAAGCTAAAGTATCAAGTACTTAGGGTAAAGTCTCCTTCCACTTGAGCAATAGCAGGCAGCTGCAGAATCTCTTAAACCTAAATGAAATTAAATCCTAATTTCTAATTCTAATCGAATGACTTCAAGACTTCAGTCTCCTTAAAAAAGCTCAAGATATGTTTAGTGCCAAGGGAGGTCACAATAAATACTGACTGATGGCTGAAGAAGACATTTAGTTTCGAAAATAGATTTTTGAATTTTGTGTACATATTTCCTGTATTTTCAGTTTGTATCTTTTGCACAGTATTGTGCAAAAGTATATATTTTTGCACAATATTTTGCAAATATATAATATTTAGGGGTCCCTTGATAAAGGGTCATTATATGTGGGATGGGGGACCATATATTATAAAGTTTGAGAAAACATGTTATAGTATATCAACATATGCATAATACAGTAAATGACAGACATTAGAAAGCCAAAGCTAAGCACTTCCTAACTTCAAAACACGTGCGTGTGCCCAAATTTTTGTCTAGTCTAGTGAGCAGCCTTTAAATTACTTGATTGGTCAATGACGGCGGTACAGTACAGCCGATCGATAACATGGGTGTGGCTCCCCGTGACTGCCCTACATGCCCAGGGTGGAATCAAAGCCATTGATTTTATGTTCACAAAATGATGATTCACAGAGACTGTCAGTTTCAAAGTTCACATCTTACAAACTACTGCCTTCGAGAAAACTCCTCTGAGAACAGCCACAACATAAGGGTCCCCCAGTGCATGCCGGTGACAGTAGAACACCCCATTAAAGATTTACTTCATTGAGGCTTTCATGATCCGCTGAATATTGGTGTAATGGCCCAAGGCCCCTTCTTGTGTCTGATCAGTGACATCTACTCTCCGGGGACTTTAGTGTGCTTAAAAGAGTTAGATGAGATGGGTTTCTACTATATATGTTTGTAGTGGTGTGTTTGTCTGTTCGTTTAAAATTAATATGAGGAGCGACAGCCATTTTCGTTTTATGTATGGGCCGTGTTTTTTTAGTGTCGTGGAGAAACACATGAAAGTCCTTCTCCATATCATTTAGGTCTTCAGATCTTTTTTCTCAGTTCTTCTGTGGTGGAATGAGCCACAAACTTCAAACCCATCTGCTGAGACCATTACATCGTTCACGAAACAACTGAAATGCATCAATGTGCACTCAGCTATACCGCGACCATAAAAGATCTTCCTATTTCATCTATTTCAACTGTCCTCTTTCATTTGCTTCAACCATTCCTTCTACTTTAGCTTTCAACTTACTCTTGGAACATGGCTGTGTGATATACTTCAGATATCGTGGCACTTACTTGAAAAAGTGCTTGTGATGTTACTTTTTCGTAAGTCGCCGCGGATACATCGCATGATGAATGACTCTATGTAAATGTAATGTAAATCTGATCACTTAAGTTAAAGCCTGCCTCCGAATAAGCTGCATGATCTGAGATATCATTCATAAACTGTGTCAGAGTTCCACACAAGTTTACTTTATAACAAACCGCTTACGTTAAGTAAGAGAAATATTAATAAAGATGCTTGTTTTAGTTATTATAAAGGGTAGTACTGAGTCTTCAGTGTATTTTCTCTATGCGTTTAGGTTACTGTTATGGATGGAGCTGGTATCTTCAGGCAATCCACTGTCTGGGTGATAGTCCATGTCCTGGACGAGAATGACAATACACCAGAGTTCTCAGACTCTTTATACCGGATAAGCCTTCCAGATCGGGACCGTAACAAACGAGGTGACCCCGTATACAGAGTGTTCGCCCACGATCGTGATGAAGGGTCAAACGCAGACCTCACGTACAGCATTGTGGATGGAAATGATGACGGCAAATTCTTTATCGATGCCAAGACAGCCATGGTGTTTTCCAAAAAGATGGTCTCAGCCGGTAGCTACGATATCCTTACGGTAAGCTACCAGATTGTCCCATACAAAAGCATATGGCTCTTAAAGGGACATTCCACTTTTTTTTAACAAAAAATGCTCATTTTCCAGCTCCCCTAGAATTAAACATTTGATTCTTACAGTTTTGAAATCCATTCAGCTGATCTCTGGGTCTGGCGCTAGCACTTTTAGCATAGCTTAGCACAATCCATTGAATCTGATTAGACCATTAGCATCGCACAAAAAAACCCTAAAGAGTTTCAATATTTTTCCTATTTAAAACTTGACTCTTCTGTAGTTACATCGAGTACTAAGACCCACAGAAAATTAAAAGCTGTGATTTTCTAGGCAGATATGGCTAGGAACTATACTCTCAAACTGGCGTAATAATCAAAGACTTTGCTGATGTAACATGGCTGCAGCAGGCGTAGTGATATTACGCACTGCCCGAAAATAGTCCTCTGCCATTGAACGTAACCAAGGGGACTATTTTCGGGCAGTGCGTAATATCACTATGACTATTTTTAGTGTGATGCTAATGGTCTAATCGGAATCAATGGATTGTGCTAAGCTATGCTAAAAGTGCTAGCGCCAGACATGGAGATCAGCTGAATGGATTCCAAAACGGTAAGAATCAAATGTTTAACTCTAGGGGAGTTGGAAAAGAGCATATTTAAAAAAAAAGTGAAACAATAACAGGGAAAGGGAAAAACAATACCTAGGTATGCATCTTGAGAAAAAGCAATGGCACTGATATATGTAAGGTATGTCAGTGCTAGATGTTTTAAGATTAATGCAGCTCAAACATGCATTTTAATCTGGGACCAGTCTGGGAAACGCTCCATAATGTTATTTTGACGTGCAACGTCAGCTGCGCAATATATATTTTTTCCTGTTCATATGCTCTCTGCCCTGCTCAGATAAAAGCCGTTGACAATGGGACCCCTCAGAAGTGGTCGACGGCCCGTCTGCGTGTTGAATGGATTCGAAAGCCCTTGCCTTCGCTACGCGCCCTTCGATTTACAGCGCCTGTTTACAACTTCACCGTGACCGAAAACGCCAAAGTGTACGAGTCAGTTGGAGTGGTATCGGTTCGACAAACAGAAACTCCTTTGTGGTTTGATATCATTGGTGAGCATCAGTGTTGTGTTTTTAATGATATTACATTTATTTACAAGAGGCACTTTTACCCAAAGCAGCTTACAGTTCATGAAGCATTGTATAACAGCTCACATAACGCACACTGTTTCTCTCATGCAAAGCATTCTGGGAACCAGAAATCATCATCAACCTTTTTCAGTTTTTTTGCTTCAGATTTTGTTTCCCAGAATGCTTTGCTTGATGCTGTTATTTTAGTTTTACTTTGTAAAGACAAAGTCTATTTTAGTTGCCTCAAAAAAGCAATGCGCCTACAATGCGACTGAACACACCTCATTTTCAGACCGGAACACCCATGGGCGCACAAATTTTGCGCAAATGCATTTGCTATTTAAACAACGTGGCGCTAAATGTGAAAATTATAATTGTGGTGGGTTAACACTAGCAAAAGACACTTGCGTCGGGCATTGCGCTGCATTGTGCCGCATTGCGCCGGGAGTATGATAATGCCCTTTAGGTTTAATTGGTTGGCATTGTTAGTGTAATGAGCTACAGAAACCCCTGCCGTATTATGTATAACTAATTGAAATTCACCAAAATTACCAATATTACTAAGGTTGCATAAGTTTATTGTAGTTGTAGGTTGCTTTAAATAACAGCAATGACTTACTCCGTTTGCTCTTTGCTTTGAACCCTTGTGCATATTTATTATTTATTACATTCTGCTCAAAGTTGTAGAAGATATATGTCAAAATAATGTGCAAATACATATCAAGTCATTTTCACTAGTTTGGATTTGCATTGTGCTGTCCAGTGCAATGGGTACCTTATGCTTATTTATTTATTTCATATGAGAAATACAAATGAAACATTTTGAAAGCATTTCCACTGTTCTTGTTTCTGCTATGATCTCAGTTTGATCTCTGCATAAAATCCATATTTATTTTTGTCTTTCTTTCTACATTCATCCGGATCGCTCCCTGTGAAGGTGGAAGAACATCGCGCGAGATGTTTTATATTCCTCAGAGCTCCTGTGGTGGAAACTGTTCATCTGACAGCGGTAAGCTAACTGTCTGTCAGCATTTTGTATTTATTTTAGTGAGTGCCAAGGGTCGGCTGGTTTATCAGATATTTTTACATACCCGCTTTAAAAGCTCCCGTGCCTTGGGGCAAACGTGAAACGCTCAATCCTGCAAACCCGTTGAGTGCTGAGATACTTTCAGGAGTGGGGGTCTTCTGATCTCAGCTAAGTGCAGTGGAAATTGAGTGGAATTGGAACAGATGCATGCAATGAATACTAAAAACGCTCCGTAAGTTTGCCCTTATCCTTCAGAACGGACCTGAATTAATGATTCGTGAATGTGCCATGAAGAGGCTTGAACCTGCCACAGATGTTTGTGGGAGTCGAAGATAAGAGACCCGAGGCTGATGGGAGAGATCCCAACATAAAGCGGTTGATGTTTCGAAAGCGTAAAACTTAGATGAATCGGAGGAAAATGTGGAAAACATATTTCTCGCCGGATTGCCGAACCGCGTGACAGTTTGATTTGTGAAATGTGCACCTTGATACTTTCTAATTCAGTTCAACCTAACTCTGTCCTCTTGGTGTAATAGGTAATGGCCCGTTTGACATTCAAAAAGGGATTGGGACTATAATAATAGCCAGACCACTGGATGCTGAAACTCAGTCCCTTTACAACATGACAGTACAGGTGTCGGATGGGACAAACACAGCAACCACACAGGTATATCATTAGTTGTGCAAACATCCAAAGCATTTTACCTAACAGATGTTACAAGGCATCAAACTGTGCGTGAAACTTTTCCCCTGAATATTCTTGGCAGCTGCTCCCGAAATATCCAAGGGGAAAATGGCATATCTCTGGATTTTAAGCAGTCTGTCAACCCTTATCTAATTTTACCAAAATCCGTTTGTAATATGAAAGGGATATATCTATGCAAGCTATCACCAAATGTGTCTTCAGGGGTATCAGGGTCCTGATAATTCTAGTGTCCTAGAAACCCACATTGTATTGTCATCACTAAAGTACCTTATTACATGAAATGCACATGACCATGCAAAACTAAAAATGACTCCCCGTTATCCGTTTCTGTAGATTTACATAAAGGTTTTGGACAGCAATGACAATGCTCCCGTGTTCTCTGAGCGTCTGTATCAAGTCTCACTGTCTGAGGATACGCTGACAGACACTGAGGTCCTCCGCGTCCGTGCCAGAGACCTGGACGACAGAGCCAAGCTGAGTTACTCTATTCACAGCAGCGTGGATCCGGCGAGCATGAGGATGTTTAGGATCAATCCTGGCACTGGCGTCTTGTACACAGCAGATCGACTAGACTACGAAACGCGCGCTCAGCACATCCTTACAGTCATGGTGAGAAACATCACATTTGTCAAGTGAAGTGGTTTCGGTATCATTTTTCTCGTGTGTGGCAGGACGACTGTGTCTCTAGTAAGATTTACAATGCTTAACAAGGCCCACAATTAATATAGATGGCCATTAAACACAGAAAATAAATACTGTGAATATATATATATATATATATATATATATATATATATATATAAGAAAATAGATAGGTATATGATGCAACATTACTTTGGTTGATGCAATATAGAGAACTGATGTTGCACATCTGCAAGCCTTTAAGTAATGTGTGCAAAAATATTAAGATTAAAACAGCAAAATTTTATGAAAAATTTGTCAGTATAAAATATACATGTAATTTAGAGCTACATTAATAAAAGTACATTTTTATGCATCTGTACAGAGGTTGTAGTATAGATAGATAAGTAGGAACTGGTAGGAACGTGCTGGAAATAAGATCTTTTCGTCTCAGACGTTTCTCCGTCACTGCATCGATTAGATGAAATGAAGAGTAAATGAAGTTTTATGCTTCTTAATTTTTTCTCCTAAGAAAGTCACAAGTAATCTCACATGTCTCCTCTGGAGTTTAAGAAGATCTCAACAATGTTACACACACTGCCAGGATAATTAATTGGATTGTGAAAAATGGGTGTTGCATATCAATATGGAGCCAGGAGAGGTTGAAAGGGGAGGGTTTGAGAGAGGAATTGGCAAAGAGGGAAAGTAAAGGAAAGTCGTTTCAGAGGCGAGTGCAAGTTATTGCATTTTGATTAAAGATTCCCAAGATAAATTTGTTTTTATTTATTTTTTTGGTTGAAATAACATGCACCTATGAATCACGCACAGTAAGACCAGGAACACACAAAAAGTAAATAAGGTCATTTTTTGTTTAACGTTGACTTAAAATAAAACTTTAATTAAGAAACTCAATAAGCCTCCTGAGCTGTGAAAGAGCAAACCCTGAAATGCAATAAATTTTCCTCGGGTCGGCTTCATGCTTGAGTCAAATAAGATTTGCAGAGTGTAACAGTTTATATACTTTGATATACTTTGTTAGACACTTTACTTTTGTTATTATAGTTAATGCCTTAGCTAACATATAAAGGTCATTGTGCATTGACTAGTTTTACCAGATGTATGTTGAAGTTAGACTTAATGAAGATTAATAAATTCTGTAGTGCAGCTTTTTGTTAATTTTTGACTAAGGTACATTGTCAGTAAAATATATTAAAAAATTATTGTTACTGGGTTAGGTTAAGGCAGTACCCTTTAAAAATGTCCTAATATGTAAACTGTAAAAAAAGGCAACATGAAGTTAAAGGAACACGCCCACATTTTGGGAATTTAGCTTATTCACCGTATGCCCCAGAGTTAGATAAGTCCATACATACCTTTCTCATATCCGTGCGTGCTGTAACTCTGTCTGACGCAGCCCCCGCTAGCTTAGCTTAGCACAAAGACTGGAAGTGAATGGCTTCAGCTAGCAAACTGCTCCTAATAAGTGACAAAATAAAAATCAAAACATTTCCTATTTATGTGTTGTGATTTGTATAGTCACATTGTGTACAAATAACAAGGTCATATGAGACATAGCCATCTTTCAAAAGTAAACATACTGGGAACTATATTCTCAGAAGGTGAAGCACTGCTACTGGGCGGAGTGATTTGCTTGCAGCACCCAAGAAGCCCCCTGGTGATGAGCAGAGAGTTAGATCAAATCAAGTAGCAGTGCTTTGCCTTCTGAGAATATAGTTCCCGTTATTTTGTCACTTATTGGGAGCAGTATGCTCGCTGGAGCCATTCACTTCCAGTCTTTGTTCTAAGCTAAGCTAGCAGGGGGTGCGTAAGACAGAGTTACAGCATGCACAGAGATGAGAAAGGTATGTATGGACTTATCTAACTCTGGGGGATACGTTGAATAAGCTAAGGCTTTGTTTACATTAATGCGTTTATCCTTTAAAACGCGTTACTTTTGCTACGTTTACGCCTTTCATCTACACTACATCACCGTTTTCGACCCTCATAAACGGATTCGTTCGCAAACGCTGCAGACCCTGTTTTAGTTTGAGAACTCAGACGTTGCTCTGAGTGTAAATGAACGTAGACGGAGTCTTACGTAAACGAACAGCTGATGTTAACATGACAGCGCATCATTTTCAAAGTAAAAATTATTTTATTAATGTAAATGTTGGTTTGCAACGGAGGTTTTGCCAAAAATAGTAAACATCTACCAACCAGCTATTATAAACGCTATATCGGATTGTTTTAACATGTATCCTTATAGATAATGTCTGTTTTATATTAATGTTTGAGTATTGTTGGGTTAAATGTGTTTATGTTTTGTTTAAATTTAGTTAGCTTACTAAAGATAGACTGTAATTTTAAACGCCATATAGGCGTTGCAAAGGCCAATATGACGGGAGAATTGTAATGGGTCAGACATTATTTTCCAGTTTAATGTAAGTTTTGTTTGCTACTTTAAAATGAATTTCGTTTCAGATAATTTGTCTCTTAATTTGAATCGATGTTTTGTTTATAAGTTTTGTGAATATAAATTAATAAAAACAATAAACCCAACGTCATTAATATATAATGCTCGTTTAGGCGCTTGCGCTTTTAGCTATTTCTGTGTTGCTAGCGGAGGACGTGCACGGACCTTGCACAATTATAAAAATTAATGCAATAAGCATTTCTGGTAGGCTAAATTAATACTTCACCTTTTACTATGTTTGATTGAAGTTTGCATTTGCTAAAATTTATTTTTGCTTCAAGTTCGCTACTGTTTAGTACTGTTCACTTGAATGCTTTCTTTTTAAATCATAAAGACCTTTCTGTTTAGTTATAAAATCAAAATTAACCTATTAATCATATTAATATGTTGTAGGGGGGAGCTAGAACAGTATAAGTGTTTATGTTTTGTTTAAATTTAGTTAGCTTACGAAAGATAGACTGTAATTTTAAATGCCATAGGCGTTGTAAAGGCCAATATGAAGGCAGAATTGTTGTAGGGGGGAGATAGAACAGTATAAGACTTTCCCAAACACATTTTTATAGGTTAAAAAATAGTGTCTGTTATAGTTGCCAGCAAAGGACCCAGGTATGAATTTTTGTCAATATCGCACACCCCTAGGCTGCGTAAACGCGCAGGTAAGCTATTATTAGAGTAATAAGTTATTTTACACTTTTATGCGCATGCCCAGTTACATGATTGGTCATGTTTCATGCGTTTATGGTGGTGTATAGTGTGGATGAAGATTCTTTTTAAAATGCCAGTATAAACGAGGATCGTTTTCATTTTAAAATGCCGTTTTAAAACGCAAATGCTCTAATGTAAACATGGCCTAAATTCCCCAAATCTGGGCGTGTTCCTTTAAAACAACTTGGTTTTGCAAGTCAATTCAACCTACTATTTTAAGTTTTTACCTGTGATAAGTTGAAATTGTTTAAATTCACCCAAAAATGAAAATTCTATCATAATTTACCCCCATGTGTTGTAACAAGTTTGTGTAAATGCCTTTGTTCTGATGAACACAAAGGAAGAAATGTTGAGGGATGTTTGTAACCAAATCGATCAGAGGCCCCATTGACTTCCATTGTATTCTTTTTTTCCTACAATGGAAGTCTATGGGGCCTCTGATCGGTTTGCTTACAAACATTACTCAAAATATCTTCCCTTGAAGACAACATTTTTTATACAGGTTTGTAACAACATGAGAGATTTTTATGTGAACTATCTCTTTAAGCGATAAATCAAACCTTGTTGTAAAGCGTTAACAACTTATTTCTTCTATGTCTGCCCACTTTTCTTCTTTCAATCTTTTTCACTTTGTGCTTAATTCCTCACAAATAATTTTCATTCTGAACCTTGCCACACTATTAGTTTCTCTCTTCAGATCTGTCGCTTTCTCTCTTCTGCTATGTTGTAGGTGAAAGATCAAGAATTTCCCTATTACAGAGACTTGACACGGATTATTGTGGCTTTGGAGGACGCCAATGATCAGCCTCCCACTTTCACTCGCACACTTTATGATGGTAGTGTGTTTGAATCGACCTCACCTGGAACATCAGCTTTGCAAGTGTTCGCACTAGACAGAGACTCGGGCAGAAACGGGGAGATTGTCTACTCGGTTGATGCTGGTAAATGCCGTGCTCTTAAATATATTACAGTCCCTGCTAACATTTCCATTGTTCGGGCGATTTCAATAAAACGAATTCAGTATGATGCATAAGCTTATTCTTTTTTTAAATGTCACACGTCTTAAGATTGATCTAACATTTGTTACTTACCTGAAATGCCTTTTCTCATCATAAAAATGACAAGTGTCATTTTGTTTCTGTGTCTAGGGAACACAGGAGGCATTTTTGGAATAGATCCACTATCTGGCATCATTTCAGTGGCCAGAGAGCTGGACCATACGACTGTCGGCTTTTATACCCTCACTGTAAGAGCCACAGATGGAGGTACTCCATCGTTAAGTAGCACCACCTCTGCAAGGATTGCCATTTTTTTGTCGGATTTCTCCAGCCCAAAGTTTGCCCAGCGCGAATATCAAGCTGAGATCAGCGAAAACGTGGCTGTCGGAAGTTTTGTCATAATGATCTGCGCAACTAGCCGATCCATGCTAATTTATGACATCGCACGAGGGAATGATGAAAAGAGGTTTAAAATAAATCGTTACACCGGTGTTATCACCACACAGCAAGATTTTGACTTTGAAATGACCTCTTCTTACATGCTGTCTATTCGGGCCATTAACATGGCTGGAATTGCCTCAAGTGTCAATGTGAGCATCCAGGTAGTTGATGAAAATGACAATCCTCCAGTTTTTCAGAAGGTTAAATATACAGGGACCATTAGTGAGGCAGCACCCATCAATAGCGTGGTTATGAGCGAGGATGGAAGTCCGCTGGTAATTAAAGCTACCGATGCTGACAAGAACCAAAATGCCATTTTGGTTTTCCAGATTGTGGAAGATACGGCCAAATTGATCTTTACTGTGGATTCTGGAACCGGCTCTGTCAGAACCATTGCTAAGCTGGACTATGAAACATCCAGTGTGTTTTATTTCTCTGTTAATGTTAGGGACAGTGGTAAGCCTCAGCTAACAGCAGAGATGCCAGCCAAGGTCGTGATCAAAGTTGTGAACATCAATGACTCTCCCCCACGGTTTTCACAAGAAGCTTATGACACCATCTTGCTGCTGCCAACATACATTGGAGTCGAGGCTTTGAGAGTAGAGGCCACCGATCCAGACATGACCACTGATCTGACATATTCCTTAGCTGAAGGCAACCTAGAGCACTTTGCAATTGATCCATCTTCAGGCATTATTACAGTCAAAAACAGTAAACTTTCCAAAGATCGTTATCGTTTCAGTATAAAGGTGTCAGATGGGCGTTACTTTTCCACAGCAGTTGTGACCGTGTTAGTTAAGGAAGCTATGGACAGTGGCCTCCTTTTTAGTCCATCATCGTACTCCTCTTCTGTATGGGAAAACAGTGTGAACATTACAATAGTCAGTATTGTAAATGCTGTTGGAAACCGCCTAAATGAACCATTAAAGTACTTTCTTTTGAATGCAGGGACACGCTTTACAATTCAGCCCACATCAGGGGTCATTCAAACCACAGGAGTCCCTTTTGATCGAGAACAACAGGAATTGTACGAGCTTGTGGTGGAGGCACGCAGAGAATACGACCAACTGCGAGTTGCTAGAGTAACCGTGACAGTAGAGATTGAGGATGTTAATGACAATGCTCCTGATTTTGTGGGCCTTCCGTATTATGCTGCTGTGCAGGTTGATGGAGAGCCCGGGTCATCCATTTTCCAAGTTTCTGCAAGAGATATGGACAAAGGGATAAATGGAGCTGTGTATTATGAGCTCAGAGAAGAGCACCCGCATTTTGAGGTAAACAGACTCACTGGCGAGCTTACACTTAAACGGGCTTTCGATGCAGACTTGTCTAATGTTGAATACCCATTGGTCGTCTTTGCGCGTGATGCAGGTTATCCCTCCCTTTTCACTGCTGCCGAGCTTCCGGTAAAAGTTGTGAACAAGGCCATGCCTGTGTTTGACAAGCCCTTTTATGGCATATCAGTAAGAGAGAACATTGCAGTATCCACTTCCATTTTATGCATCAATGCCACCAGCCCAGAGGGTCAAAATATCATATACACTATTGTGGATGGAGACGCTTCCATTCAGTTCGACATCGGCTTTGACAGTGGTGTGATTAGTGTTATTTATGCTTTGGACTATGAGACCACACCATACTACAGGCTAACGGTCAGGTCTGTGGACACTCGGACAGGAGCTAGATCTGAAGTAGACATGGACATTGTTGTGGTAGACGTAAATGACAATGCCCCTATATTTCGAAATGACTCATACACAGCCACTTTGGCAGAGAATTCAATGATCGGGACCTCTGTGATACAGCTGTTGGCAACAGACCTTGACTCTGAAAATAATAATGTGATTAGTTATCAGATCCTCTCTGATGCTCTGAACAGCACAGACTACTTCCACATAGACAGCAGTAGTGGACTCGTGTCAACAGCTCGTCTTTTGGATTACGAACTCACTCAGCGCTACAAATTTATGGTTAGGGCAACAGACAATGGTTCCCCAGCCCAGAGCAGCGAGGTCACAGTTAACGTCTTGTTGAATGATGTGAATGACAACCCACCGTCCTTCAGCCAACCACTTTATGAGGCTTTCGTGAGTGAACTAGCTCCCAGAGGGCACATTGTGACATGTGTCCAAGCTTCAGATGCAGACAGCTCAGATGCAGAGAGATTGAGATACAGCATACTCTCTGGAGATGAGAAAATGAACTTTTTGATAGACTCCCAGACAGGCATCATCTTTTTGTCCAACCAGCGCAGACAGAACATGCGACTGGCATACACCCTCAATGTGTCCGTATCTGATGGGGTGTTCACGAACACCGCACAGGTGAACATTCGAGTCTTGGGGGCAAATCTTTATAGCCCTGTCTTTAGCCAAAGGTTTTACTTGGCCGAGGTCCTTGAGAATGTCCCTGCAGGGACCAAAGTTATACAGGTGCGTGCCACAGACGAGGACTCTGGGATTTTTGGTCAGATCACGTACTCTTTTATTAATGACCTTGGAAAGACTCAGTTTAACATTGGCACTGATGGTCTAATCACCACAGCTCAGAAACTTGACAGGGAGAACCCCATAAACAAAGACATTGTGTTAACCGTAATGGCTCTTGATGGAGGAGGAAGAGCGTCGTTTTGCACCGTTAGGGTGATTTTGACAGATGAAAATGATAATGCACCACGTTTTAGGGCTGTGGAGTACAGAGTTAGCATTAAGGCAAACGTGCCAATGGGATCGTTGGTAACTCAAATCCAAGCTCAGGACCCAGATGACGGTGACAATGGTAGAGTTAGCTACTCCTTGTATAGTGAGGCGAGGCTTCCTTTAGTGGACGTGCTTGAAATTGAGCCTGACAGTGGCTGGATGGTCACAAAAGGAAGCATGGCTCACCTCCGAGGGACAGTTCTTTCGTTTTTTGTGAAAGCTACTGATGGAGGGACCCCAGCCAAACATTCCCTTGTGTCCGCATTTATTCATGTCCTACCACCTGATGCTAATTTGCCCTCCTTCACCCAGCCCCAGTACTCCTACACAGTCCCAGAAGACATGTCTGTCGGGACAGCCTTGGGGTCGGTGTACCTGAGTCCAGGTCAGACTGGTTCTTTTGCAGTGGTCTGTGGAGAAACTGCGGAGAGCAACCAAGGTGGAACTTTTATGATGGAGAAAGAAACCGGACTTCTAAGGCTTGTCAATCCCCTGGATTATGAGCTTATCAACATCTACCGCTTCAAAGTTTCAGCCACCATGAGGCAGGCACTGGTTGAATCAATGTCTGTAGTAGACGTAGAAGTAAAAATTCTTGATGTAAATGACAACAAACCGACTTTTGAAACCAGTTCCTATGTCGCAATGGTAATGGAGGGTATGCCAAGGGGCACACGGGTCATTCAGGTGCGAGCTCTTGATCCAGATTGGGGTGCTAATGGACAGGTTAATTACAGCCTTGGCCCGACCCTAAACCAAGAGCAGGAAAAGGCTGGTGGATCTAAATCTATCACTGGTGCCATGTTTGCTATCGATAGCAAGACAGGTTGGATAACCACTCTTGGTGATCTGGACCATGAGATGTGTCCATCTTACACATTCAGTGTAGTGGCATCTGATCTAGGCGAGGGCATGTCACTTTCCTCCACAGCTGTAGTAACTGTTGCAATAGCAGACGTCAATGACAACCCCCCTACCTTCGAGAGGGAATACTACAGGGGTGCCGTGAGAGAGAGCGATCCATTGGGCGAGGTGGTGTCGGTGTTGAGCACCCGTGACGGGGACAGCTCTGATCAGAATCGGCTGGTCAGCTTCCATATCACAGGTAAGTATTAAAATAGGCCACTAGAGGATGATTTATGGCTTGTGGAGGCGCTCCGGGAAAGATAATCACATTGAAAGGGTTTAATTTAATGAACTAAGCGTGCAAAAGCTATATGAGTAAAGAGCCATCTGCTTTATGTGTCACATTACTTTGTTAAAAGCCCATCTGGGGATGTGAGCAGATTGGGCGCATTGTTAAAATTAAACTCCAGTTTATTGTTTCACATGCCAGTAACTCGGCATACTTTTTATACAAAAGTGTTCCTAAGTGTGGGCTAGTTCACTTAGCATACTTAGTCCAAACGTGCGCATTACCATTCATCTTAATTTATGCTCAATTTATAAGATATAAAATGTTTGTTTCGCTCAAAACAGAGCACAACAAAATGTACTTAACACAGTAATGTGTTCAGAGGAATGGAATGCTAAATTTTTTGGTCTCTTTGCACGGCATCACAAAGGAATACAAAGATAGTTCTCTCATTTATCAGAGTTTCATGACAATCTTTTTAATCAGGAGGAAACCCCAAGGGGGAGTTCGGTCTGGCTCCTATTCAGGGGGAGTGGAAGGTCTTCGTGAAGCGGCCTTTGGACAGAGAGGAGCAGGATCGATATCTGCTCAATATCACAGCCAGCGACGGCCTGTTTGTAACCCGCATAGGCGTTGAAGTCACTGTCATGGATGCCAATGACAACAGCCCCATCTGCAATCAGGTCTGTGCAATTGATTTTTTAGCCTGACATGTGTCATCTCATGAAGAGCAGATTAACAGCTACAACGTTTCATGCTTCGCATACTGACGCGAAAGTATTGACAGCCAAAATGCTTTGTATTAAGAAATCAGTCCTTCTTTTTGACATGACTGCAATAATAAATAAATTTAAAAACATCTTTATGTTTCAGGCTCAGTATGAGGCTTCATTTCCGGAAGACGTCGCCATTAATACGGCTATTTTGACAGTCGGAGCAAGAGATTTGGATAGTGGTGTCAATGCAGAAATTCAGTACTCTCTTTTTGGGATTGGTGTTGAAGATTTCTACATGGATGCAAATACAGGTATGACTGTCTTATTTATTTTCATTTTAAAAAGGTTAATTTTATTTTGTAAGTAATGCCAAATGCCTTTTTTAGAATTTGCACTTACAGCTTATCCCAGCATGACCAGCAAAGTTATCTTTTGATATACACTCACCTAAAGGATTATTAGGAACACCTGTGTAATTTTTCATTAATGCAATTATCTAATCAACCAATCACATGGCAGTTGTTTGAATGCAATCCCTTTATGACCACCATGTACCCATCCTCTGATGGCTACTTCCAGCAGGATAATGCACCATGTCACAAGGCTCGAATCCTTTCAAATTGGTTTCTTGAACATGACAATGAGTTCACTGCACTAAAATGGCCCCCACAGTCACCAGATCTCAACCCAATAGAGCATCTTTGGGATGTGGTGGAATGGGAGCTTCGTGCCCTGGATGTGCATCCCACAAATCTCCATCAACTGAAAGATGCTATCCTATCAATATGGCCCAACATTCCTAAAGAATGCTTTCAGCACCTTGTTGAATCAATGCCACGTAGAATTAAGGCAGTTTTGAAGGCGAAACACAGTATTAGTATGGTGTTCCTAATAATCCTTTAGGTGAGTGTATAGCAGTCATCAAAGGCTTGACTAAATAAAACATTTATGACACAAAAATATTTAGTGGCATTGTCTATTATCATTTATTTATATCAATAGGTGTTTCAGAATAATGGTACAAAGGCTGGAATGGTCCCCTTTAAAAAGCGCCTAATATGTACCATGTGAGGTACTAATATGCACTCTTTAGGTACAAAGGTGCAGTTTTTTAATAGTGTACCGCCCCAGTGACTGTTGTACCTCTATTTCTGAGAGTGTACAATCGCCTATGGTTTTGATATCCAGCATGTGAAGTTCAAACTTGATTATGTCTCTGTTTATAAAAGGTGACCTGAAGACTGCTTCTCTACTGGACCGTGAAAGAACTGCAGGTTATAAGTTGATAGCCCAAGCTACAGATGGAGGAGGGCTGTTTTGTCGCTCTGAAATCTCTCTGACCATTCTGGATGTTAATGATAATGCGCCATCATTTTCCTTTACTCGGTTTATGGCAAGTGTATATGAAAGTGCAGCACCCAAGGCATTGATCACCCGTCTTCAGGCTAATGATCCAGATGAAGGTATTTCAGGCAAACGTCCATAAACATTTCCAATTGGAAGTTCTTGCATTCCTTGCAATAAAAAGTTCTTGTTTTGAAATATTTCGACTGTAAAACCTTTGTTTTATAGCGCAACATTATCATGTACGGATGAAAGATTTTTATGTTTTTAAATTTAGTGTAAGTATTTAAACGCATCTAATCCTCACATAAAATTTACAGTACATCAATTTACAGTATTTGTAGAATGGCACTGTAAGATAATTTCCTAAATAAGATAGCACCTCCCCAAAGGACACTGCATGGGGGCAAAGTGAGTGCGCGGGAAAAGCCACTCTCCAAAATTCACAGTGGACTTCCCACTGAGACACATTTGGGTTTCAAAGACACACCTTTAGGGTGTCATACATTTGTATTCTTTTCTCTAAAAGCAAACTGTATATGAAATGCTACATGCACAAAGAATCTAAAATCTGTATCTTATTTGTTTTCTATTGGAATGTCTCATTGCAAGTGGTTACAGGTCTCACTCATATAACAACAGAATTCAATGTTATGTGAAACTTCATTCAATGTTGATAGACACCTCCCTTTCTAAGCATAAACCAATCACCCACTGTATACAGATTAAGGACAGCCCTTAGTTTTACCAACAACCAATCAGTACCAAATTCCTATATGCTTTGTTCTCTGGTTATTTAAGGAGATGTGTAGAAGATTTAGGCGGGACCTTCAATATCGAGAAATGCACCCCCATGATGCTGTCCTGGCACAGCATCATGTATTGTTATTTTACTTTGAGGAATCTGTAAACAGATCTTCATTCGTACCAGGTATGCAATGGTTTTTCTTTTTATTCTTTCGTATTTTAATTGGATTGTAAATTGGCTTCTGAATTATGTTTTACCTACCTGGTTAATAAATTGTTATATTTGATTTTATTCTGTGTTGCTCGGTAAATGTTGACACTGCAAGTAATATCGTTGTATCCGTAGTTACCGTAAGGACTGAAATCAGGCTAGGATCGGCCCAAACCCAGTTAGATAGTGAATAATACATCAGCTGAGGATTTGTGAGATACGAATAGCAATTGGCGTTAGTTTAAGTGTACTTAGAAGCGTGGAGGCTGTGTTTCCGTTTAGAGTAACATTTCTGATTACTCTAAATAGGGTCAGCCTCAACCTCTGTTTATTTCACTGTTATTCTATTCATTAATCTTGATTAGAAATAATAATTGTAATAATTAAGTGTCACCTCTAAGGGGACTAAATAAAGTATGTTTAAAGTTGAGCACGCAGAAAGCGGCCGCTTAAGCGTATAGTCCAACCTCTGGCAGTGACCAACATTGATTCGCTTACGACCGTTGACCAGTATATTAATTATGAGGCCCGTACTAGGATCATGTGCGACTGTGAGAACCGAATGAACGAGTGTAATACCAGAGCTTTATCAGAATAATTAAACAAACATCCATCTAAATTCCGTAAGTTTTAAAAGTAATAATCAATCCGATTTGTAATATAATATAAACTAAATCTTTGTCTTTGGAGTCAGATTAGAGATAAATATACCTAAATTACGTAACGCCAAAACGTCAACTGCAAAGCGCCGGAAAAGACCGAACGCGCTATCAATCCTTCCCATGCGGTTTGGACTTCGCCATTGGGCCAAACGGATGGATGGGGGATATAATTTTCACCCCCTTACACTGGTCAACGGTCGTAAGCGAATCAATGTTGGTCACTGCCAGAGGTTGGACTATACGCTTAAGCGGCCGCTTTCTGCGTGCTCAACTTTAAACATACTTTATTTAGTCCCCTTAGAGGTGACACTTAATTATTACAATTATTATTTCTAATCAAGATTAATGAATAAAATAACAGTGAAATAAACAGAGGTTGAGGCTGACCCTATTTAGAGTAATCAGAAATGTTACTCTAAACGGAAACACAGCCTCCACGCTTCTAAGTACACTTAAACTAACGCCAATTGCTATTCGTATCTCACAAATCCTCAGCTGATGTATTATTCACTATCTAACTGGGTTTGGGCCGATCCTAGCCTGATTTCAGTCCTTACGGTAACTACGGATACAACGATATTACTTGCAGTGTCAACATTTACCGAGCAACACAGAATAAAATCAAATATAACAATTTATTAACCAGGTAGGTAAAACATAATTCAGAAGCCAATTTACAATCCAATTAAAATACGAAAGAATAAAAAGAAAAACCATTGCATACCTGGTACGAATGAAGATCTGTTTACAGATTCCTCAAAGTAAAATAACAATACATGATGCTGTGCCAGGACAGCATCATGGGGGTGCATTTCTCGATATTGAAAGTCCCGCCTAAATCTTCTACACATCTCCTTAAATAACCAGAGAACAAAGCATATAGGAATTTGGTACTGATTGGTTGTTGGTAAAACTAAGGGCTGTCCTTAATCTGTATACAGTGGGTGATTGGTTTATGCTTAGAAAGGGAGGTGTCTATCAACATTGAATGAAGTTTCACATAACATTGAATTCTGTTGTTATATGAGTGAGACCTGTAACCACTTGCAATGAGACATTCCAATAGAAAACAAATAAGATACAGATTTTAGATTCTTTGTGCATGTAGCATTTCATATACAGTTTGCTTTTAGAGAAAAGAATTCAAATGTATGACACCCTAAAGGTGTGTCTTTGAAACCCAAATGTGTCTCAGTGGGAAGTCCACTGTGAATCGTGGAGAGTGGCTTTTCCCGCGCACTCACTTTGCCCCCATGCAGTGTCCTTTGGGGAGGTGCTATCTTATTTAGGAAATTATCTTACAGCTCCGCCGCTTGATCATATCGGAGAACATAACAGTCCCGATGAGATCAACATACAGTAAGATGTTAGCTCTTGGTGGTGTCCAATCTCTGTAGTGTTCGTAGTGTTCAAGTTCAGTGTGTCAACCAAGGCCTGTGTGCTTTGTTCAATGAATGTCCCATTCTTTTGCGAAAAAACCACCTGTTTTTAGACGTTCTGTCCATTTGAAGAAAGTTGTCACCTCTGAACGGTGATCTCCTCTGATTTCAGACATCGTCAGGTGGGGATCATGTCATTGACAATACATCACTGTGTGAAACACCTGCACATCTTAAGGACCATTCATTGATTGAACATTGATCAATACTGATAGACTCAGCAACATTATCAATAGATTCATAGGGTAAACCATAAATAAAATAAATAAAAAACATAGCACATGATACCTTGATGTGGAAAGTGCAAGTGGTACGGTCTCACCAGGTCAAATATATCTGATCTATAAAATTACCAATGTTCTTTCCCACTGTTGTATTTGGAGTTTAGTTGAATTTAAATGTACTTGGTCTCTGGATATTGAAGAAGAAGATGCAAAAGATCAGGTTAAAACAACAATGCATAACATTGAGGTATGCATATTATAAAAATAAAACCCAGAAAATAAAATGTTAAAATAACCTTGAGATATGCATGTTACAGATTGTATGAAAATAAAACCCAGGAATGGTTAAAATGATCTTCAGGTATGCATATTATAGATTGTATGAAAATAAAACCCAGAAAATGTAAAAATAACCTTCTTCAGGTATGCATATTGGGTCATGTGAAAATAAAAGAAAATAAAAACCAGAAAGTGTTAAATAACATTCAGGTATGCATATATTGGGTCATGTAAAAAAAATAACGGAACATGTTAAAGTAAAATTTGGTAATGCATCTCATAGGGTGTATCAATAAACGTGATAGTAAAATATTGCTACAATAGATTTAGGTATGGGCATGGTAGACCATATATAATAATAATAATAATAATAAGCACATAATGTTGTAATCATACCATGCACACATCTATCATGAATGTTGAGGGAACTCTGAATTTTCTAATATAAGCACCTTGTAGGCCTAAGATTAACTTAGGATATGTTCAGAACATGTTGAGTCCATGAGCACAATTGAAGATTCAGAATCTCATGTTAGATTTCTATGTGTGCAGGTATGTGCCTATGTGTATATGTATCTGTATGTGAATGTGTATGTATAGTCCATACATTTGAAGATTTAGAATCTCAGATTTCAATGTGTTTGCGTGTATAAGTAGGTGTATGAGTGTAGAGATATGTGAATACTTATATAGGTGTGTATCTGATATGTCGGCTAAGTCACATTTGATATTAGGAGTTGAGATGTAAATGGTTTGATTGATTCTTGAAAATTGTTTGTGCTGTTGTTTAGTGATAAGTTGAGGATCAGGGCGCCAACTGGTCCTCACTTATGACAACAACAGTCAGATTATTGATTTGAGATTTAGACAGTAAGTTTGTTATTGCAATTAGAAACATAATCATCAAAGTGTGACTTTGCCATGTAAGTTTCTTATGAATGTTGTAGTTTTGCTAATATGGGTGTGAATGATATCACTTAGAATTTGTGTTGGATTAGATGTCCCTGTTTGTGTAACAGGAGAATGTTGATTTTAAATGTAATGTTAAGTTTGGAATATGTTGTGTGGTGTGTAGTGTTTATGTCTGGATAGTCTTTACGTCTATACCAGATGTGTTACGAGATTGTTTTAGTCAATGTGTGTGCTGTACAGTCAGTGTTTGTCTGAAAGATGGGTGGATTTTATATCTAACAATTAGTGTTGCAAATTTTGAGGCCATGTCTATTCATGATGGTATAGTGTAGTGAGGTGTAAAATGGCCTTTGAATGTCTTCGCACCCATCCTCAGTTTTCTAGAATGTTTTTTCTGCAGGGTTCGCTGTCTTTCATGTGGCCAGACATCTCTGGCCAGGATTTACAGCTTTCAACCTGATAAAAAGACAAACAGAGAAGCAGTTAGTTTTTAACCCTTTATGCAATTTGCATTAAGACATGCGGTACAATTTCTCCTTTTGGTGATCAGTCATTAGGGAATAGATGTACCATTGTCATATTATTTTGCAAATTTATTTTCAGAGATTAAATTAGCTTTACATCCTTTGGTCAGAGTTGTTTTTTTTTATTGACTACTGCTATTGCAGTGTAGTCCGACAGCATATTACTTTAAGCTGTGAAAGCATCTAAACCCTTGCTGTCTGCTGTGAGCATTCAAACTCCATTTCTGCTGGAGAACTTTTCCATAAGCTCAAATGGCTTCATTTTAAGTTGCTCAGTTCAGTCAGACCTGTGGGCAATTCATCAACTCATCACACCTTTGACTGCTTCAGATCTCTGACCCAAAAGGAATCTTTTGCTTGATGTGTTCAGCATTTATCATAGGTTTAGTTACCAAATGATTAAAATAGACCTCTGTATTGGATTAAAAAATGGGTTAAAGATTTCCAGTGAAGGAGATTTGGTTCACTATCATGAGTGTCACATTAATTTTGTGTGTTAAAACATGGCAGCACGTGACAGCGTACTCCGCTCCTTGACAAACTGGGTGGTGGACCAATTCTGTTAGTTTGGCCTGTGCAAGTTACTCCATATAGTATACATACATGTAATAAACCACATTTTACCATCTGAGGCCTGTTTGGCCATTACAATATAATGGATATTGCAACTTGATCACAATGTAGATTGTATTATATTAAAAACAGGATTAATTAAAAATACATTTGTTACTGATCTCTTAAGGATTACCAGACTGATGTTTGTGTGTCTGAATTTGCAAGATGTTCCTTTATCAATGTATTTGAATGTGAAAAGGTGTCAGCCCTGGACAGACTGGTGTGAGGCACAGATTTTCATTGGTTCATGCTAATGTATTCCTACAACAGTTTCAAGACTAAAAATTGTGTGGCCTTTCACATCTCTATAAAGCTGTACAAAACTGTCTTTAAACAATTTTCACAGACTCATAGGGAAAGACTAAGCCAAGAACTTTTAACAGTCCTGGTGTTTATCAAGTTCTTAAATAACACTTAGATTGATTTACAGAAGGAAAAATATGGTTACAGACAATTGTCTCTCTTAAAAACAATGTTCTCTCTTGGGAACAATGGATAGCCCGTTATCTGAGTGGGGGGTAAGCCCTTTCATCTCAGTTGGGTGTCTCACAGTGAGAGATAAGACCATTTGTGTTGGCCTAGAAAAACATTATATTTTCCTGCAACAATTTTAGATTTTGTTTAATTGTATCTCATCAATGGAGGAATACACTGAATGTGAAGTTTGTAATTGTAATATGACTTCCTGATTTCATCCTCATTCAGTCCAGAGTGATCTTTTAGAAGGCTCACTCACAACCTTGAATACAGTAGACTCCCCGGAGAGCTACCCTTGATAGTCAAACATTACATATCCATACAAATGGTAGATCTGCAGACAGATAGCTACCCTTGATTGTCAAACATCACATCTACATACAAATGCAGCATTTAAAAACCTTCCTATCTGTAAGCTTATCACATCTCAACTGTCCAAGTCCTCCTTTCACATGCAAACACATTAATTGCATTAGTTTAAATCATCCAACATCATTTTTTAATTGTTAAAGTTTGTTAGCTATCTTTTCTAGGTTGTGCATTTGCTGTCACAACAAAAACAATTGTGTAGAATTTGGTGATTTAAATTTAGATTCTAGATGTTTTCCTTGTTTGAGAATCAGAACAAATTTTGGATGATTTAACTCCAATGTGAGACGATCTTTTGTTTTCCGTAGGCATGTAAACAAAAGATCTTAACAGAGCAAAGCAATTCATTCTTCATTTAACATCACACAGCATTTCCTAATAATGTGGTTTCATTTCATTCTTAAAGCCCCACCGGATTTGATTTCCAGTCTAACATTAGGTATATTTACAACCTATTTAATAAATGTGGGATGTTTAAAACATTCCCTCAAACATTTTTAAAAGGCAAAGAAAAGATTGACTTACCACATCAGCTGAAGAAATAGAAGAAGTTCAAACCTTTAGCTCCATGAAAAGACTCTTATTCTCCAGGGATCGAATCAGTCGTACTTTGTACATTTTGATAAGATTTCCACTGGTTGAATATCACGTCCCGGGAATCACCACTTTGTAAGGGGGTGAAAATTATATCCCCCATCCATCCGTTTGGCCCAATGGCGAAGTCCAAACCGCATGGGAAGGATTGATAGCGCGTTCGGTCTTTTCCGGCGCTTTGCAGTTGACGTTTTGGCGTTACGTAATTTAGGTATATTTATCTCTAATCTGACTCCAAAGACAAAGATTTAGTTTATATTATATTACAAATCGGATTGATTATTACTTGTAAAACTTACGGAATTTAGATGGATGTTTGTTTAATTATTCTGATAAAGCTCTGGTATTACACTCGTTCATTCGGTTCTCACAGTCGCACATGATCCTAGTACGGGCCTCATAATTAATATACTGGTCAACGGTCGTAAGCGAATCAATGTTGGTCACTGCCAGAGGTTGGACTATACGCTTAAGCGGCCGCTTTCTGCGTGCTCAACTTTAAACATACTTTATTTAGTCCCCTTAGAGGTGACACTTAATTATTACAATTATTATTTCTAATCAAGATTAATGAATAGAATAACAGTGAAATAAACAGAGGTTGAGGCTGACCCTATTTAGAGTAATCAGAAATGTTACTCTAAACGGAAACACAGCCTCCACGCTTCTAAGTACACTTAAACTAACGCCAATTGCTATTCGTATCTCACAAATCCTCAGCTGATGTATTATTCACTATCTAACTGGGTTTGGGCCGATCCTAGCCTGATTTCAGTCCTTACGGTAACTACGGATACAACGATATTACTTGCAGTGTCAACATTTACCGAGCAACACAGAATAAAATCAAATATAACAATTTATTAACCAGGTAGGTAAAACATAATTCAGAAGCCAATTTACAATCCAATTAAAATACGAAAGAATAAAAAGAAAAACCATTGCATACCTGGTACGAATGAAGATCTGTTTACAGATTCCTCAAAGTAAAATAACAATACATGATGCTGTGCCAGGACAGCATCATGGGGGTGCATTTCTCGATATTGAAAGTCCCGCCTAAATCTTCTACACATCTCCTTAAATAACCAGAGAACAAAGCATATAGGAATTTGGTACTGATTGGTTGTTGGTAAAACTAAGGGCTGTCCTTAATCTGTATACAGTGGGTGATTGGTTTATGCTTAGAAAGGGAGGTGTCTATCAACATTGAATGAAGTTTCACATAACATTGAATTCTGTTGTTATATGAGTGAGACCTGTAACCACTTGCAATGAGACATTCCAATAGAAAACAAATAAGATACAGATTTTAGATTCTTTGTGCATGTAGCATTTCATATACAGTTTGCTTTTAGAGAAAAGAATACAAATGTATGACACCCTAAAGGTGTGTCTTTGAAACCCAAATGTGTCTCAGTGGGAAGTCCACTGTGAATCGTGGAGAGTGGCTTTTCCCGCGCACTCACTTTGCCCCCATGCAGTGTCCTTTGGGGAGGTGCTATCTTATTTAGGAAATTATCTTACACCAGTATATTAATTATGAGGCCCGTACTAGGATCATGTGCGACTGTGAGAACCGAATGAACGAGTGTAATACCAGAGCTTTATCAGAATAATTAAACAAACATCCATCTAAATTCCGTAAGTTTTAAAAGTAATAATCAATCCGATTTGTAATATAATATAAACTAAATCTTTGTCTTTGGAGTCAGATTAGAGATAAATATACCTAAATTACGTAACGCCAAAACGTCAACTGCAAAGCGCCGGAAAAGACCGAACGCGCTATCAATCCTTCCCATGCGGTTTGGACTTCGCCATTGGGCCAAACGGATGGATGGGGGATATAATTTTCACCCCCTTACAGCACACATGTGTTGAACATAATTTATATTTATGCATCTGGCAGATGCTTTTATCCAAAGCGACTTGCTATGCATTCAATCAATACATTTTTTATAAGCATGTGTGTTCAATGGGAATTGAACCGCCCTAAAAGAAGACATTGGCTGGCTTTTAAATAGTAAAGCATGGACTGAACTTCCTAAAGAATAATAGAACACTTCTTGTTCTCTCTCAGGTCTTAACAGGAAGATCATGTACTCACTTGTTGACTCTGCCGGTGGCATGTTTTCGATTGACCCGACCTCTGGTGTGGTGATCTTGGAAAGGTCTCTAGACAGAGAGGTGCAAGACTCGTATGAGGTCAGAATCAAGGCAGTCGATCGAGCAGGGGCCGCTGGCTCGCTCTCCACACAGGTGGATCTCACCATCATGGTGCTGGATGTAAACGACAACCCACCAGTGTTTCAGAAACAGGATTACATGGTCACAGTGCCCGAAGATGTTGCTAAAGGCACAGAAGTTGTGCGTGTCTTTGCCACAAGTGAAGATATTGGAGTTAATGCAGAAATCTACTATAGATTCCTGTCTGGAAATGAGCTGGGGAAGTTTTCTATTGATGATGCTACAGGTACGGTGGTTTTGATTGGTTTGGGTTTGAAAATGAATTATTGTGTTGTCACATAACTAAACATTTCACGAGCTTAATTGTTATTCAAACAGACAAAGGTAATTTATATTCCCTCACTTTGTAAGAAAGTCTATCTATTGTTGACAGGATGTTATGATTTGACAAACTGTGAGTTCGAGCTGCATAATATAAGTGCAACGATTGGGAAAATTTAGTTATGAATGCTTCATAACTCTTAGGATGGTGCTAACGCACAGAACGCATGAGTAAATTATTGAACGTCAGAGAGACCTTTGTCTTAAAAAAATGTGCCCAGTCAATGGAAAAGCTATTAAGCATCTCAGCATTTCTTTTTATTTCACCATTTATTTCAATGTTTTATCACTTCCCTTGTGTTTAATCTTAACAAAAGATTAAGTACTTTAGTTTAATCCACAATGTGTATTAATGGAGTTCATCCACCAATCATTTTTAAACTTTTTTTGTTGTTAAATACAACCGGAGATGCTAGCCTGAATTTTCATGCTGCTGTTTGAAAGTAGAAGATAAATAGGGGCCGTCAAAGTCATAAATGAATGACATGGGGCAGTTTCCCAAAACAGGGTTTAGATTTAGACAGGACTAGGCCTTAGTTATATATGACATTTAAGTAGTTTTTTACAAACATACTTTACAAAAAACATTACTGGTGTGCATCTAATTAAACAATGGCACTGATAAATGTTAAGATTTTATGACATTTTAATATCAGTGTAAGCTGTTTTTGGTTACCTGTCCCATAGTGAAGTTTATGAGGCAGTTTCCTGGACAGGATTTATCCAAGTCTCAGACAAAGTTACTGGGTTGATCTTTTTCACAATTTTTAGGTTGATAGAAGCACTGAAATTATAGCACTTAAAGGGGGGGGGTTTCAATGGTATTTCAAGCGTTCTGACTTATTAACACAGTTATAGAGTTGTTTTCTCGTGCTAAACGTAGGCAAAGTGTCAAAAAAGCAGTTGGGCGTGTTACAGAGTATTTCTGTGCCGAATGCACTTCGCCAGGCTTGGTACAAGTTTCAGAAAGTTTTGTTCGATTACAGGTCCAACTGACATTTCAGGGGTTTTCTATACGTATCACTTCTTTATATGGGCACTTCCCCCGGAAAACCCCACCCACCCGTCAATCAGCGGGAGACTCTAGAACTTGCAAACATCTTATCACGCGACACAGCTTTGTTTCATTTCAAAACTTAACAATGGCATGAAAGAAGAAGTGTGTTTTTGGATGTAAGGAAAAGAAAGCCAGCCTTATGAAAACAATATATATATAGTTTATTATCCGGGGTAGCATCGGAGTTTTGCGTGTGTGTTTGATGCGCTGGATTTTTCCAACCGGGTCATGAGTTGCATGCGGTAAGTAAAACTTCTGTCTTATGTTGGAAATAGGAGCGTGCATATTATATAAATGACACAAACATGTAGCGAATCATAAGTTATAAGTGTTGTATAGTGTTGCATGACTCGTACTCACTCCTCCCGCTGTAGTAACTCCTCCTTCTTCATTTTTTCGTACGTTATTGGAAAGATTCGGTAAAGCTAATATTCATTTTATAAATCTGATTAAACTAAAGACTCTTCGAGGTATAAAGGATGTAATACTACTCTAGGTACTCCAGATTAACATCAAAAATGCAGAAACAGCGTGTGTTACGTGAGCTTTAAACATGGAAAAGTCAGCGCTATGACTCCTTTAATGCAAATTTATTTTAATTTTATTAACGTGCGATTAATGCAATGCGCAATTTCTGTTTTACCCTTGGTCTAGCCCATAGCTGGATAAATATCACAGCCTTAGACAGTAAATGTGACCCGTGCTGTCTAAATGAGTCGGAGGTTTTCATAAAAATAAGAACATTATAAGCTCTCGTCTAGCGAATCCAATACTCTAAATTGTCATTGAAGATCTAAAATTATCTTTATTTGTACCGTCCTAAATGCTTATATATTATAACTAATAAGAATTCCCCAAGATATAATCTGTTATGTCTTAAGTGAAAGTTTGTTTAACCGTTAAGGAAAAATATATGATGTGTAAAATTTATATTAGATCTGTATTACATTAAATTGTAAACCTGTCTCAATATCAAACAATAAAAGAAAGAAAAAAGTTTGATATTGTTTTTGACTTTGTGCCAAAACTATTAGTTTTACCAGTGATTTTAAGGTATGGATGTGATAATAACTGTGATAAATTTGGATTTTTCTTAAAAATGACTTTGTCTTCTTCAAACAGGTGCAGTTCTGTCATATTTTGTCAGATTCAAACAAATCATGCATTGTTTTGAAGTTTTTTAATAGAGAATGTCAAAATATAAATAACTAATTTTTGAAAATTAGCTCATTCCGACTCAATTTGCCTGCATGGGTTACAAATGATGCAGCAGCAAACAGAAATGGAAAAGAAAAGGGTCTTTTGAAAGGAAAACTCATTTACAAAACAATGGCTGATGGTTCTGTCGAAAATGTTAACAGGCTGGTGTAAACATACATTTGCATAAAACATCCATATTTGTCCACACCTATGTTAATAAGAGTATTAAAAACTTAAAAAGTGTAAATTTAGAAGAGATAAAAATTTGCGATTAATTGTGAGTTAACTCATGACAATCATGCGATTAATCTAGATTAAATATTTTAATCGATTGACAGCCATTATATTAAAGGTCCCGTTCTTCGCATGTTTTTGAAGCTTTGATTGTGTTTACAGTGCGCAATATAACGTGTTCATGTTTCACGTGTAAAAAAAACTGCAGTATTTTTCACTCATTTTACTTATCTGTATAGCGCTGTTTTCACTGTCCTAAAAACAGGCTGATGTCTTTCTTGATCTATGAAGTCCTTCCTTCAGAAATACGTGAAGAGTTCTGATTGTGTAGTAGGGCTGTCAACGAATATTCTAAATTCGAATATATATTCGAATAGTAAAAAAAAACGAATTTCGAATATGAAAATTAATATTCGAATAAATTATTATTATTATTTTTTAAAGCCCGCGGTAGTAGAGGCGTGGCTGTCTGCTTTGTAAGTGGGCGCACTAATGCGCCTGGTTCAGTGACTGGTCACAGTAGTCACACTGATGCGTCTTGCATGGAAGATGGCAGAAAGTCGACCGCAGCAGAGAAAGCGATTTTAACCCCCAAAAATCTAAAAAGCTATGTCTGGAAGTACTTTGGATTTTGGTCGGTAGGAGGTAAAATTGTAGAGCTGCGAGATAAAGTTGTTAGCATACCATTCGACCACGTTAGCAACATGATGTCACATCTCGAAAATGTGCACCCAAATGAGCATGGCATCTTGTACACACTGCATATTTTACGGGACTGACAATCGCATTCTACAACCGCATTAACTCCCGCAAACTGCAGTGACAACCGCGTTTACAGAAACTTTGCATAGCCTACATCAGGGGTTTTCAAACTTTTTGTGTGTGTGGACCACTATTTGTAATCAAGAATTTTCGCGGACCACCTCATAATACTTATTATAAAATATGTCTACACAAGTCCTGAATTAATCTGCACATCTAAATAGTCTTACTAGCACTAAAACTATAACTGGTCATCGCATCAGTACAACAGGTTTCTTAACCTTATATCATAATTATTTATATACATATTCTTAGTGTTGGGAAAGTTCACTTTCTACATTAACTAGTTTAGTTCACAGTTCACACATTTTAAAATGAACTAGTTCAGTTTATAGTTCATATTTGAAAATGTTAAACTAGGTCACAGTTCCAAAAATGAACTAATTTATAGTTATTTTTTTCCCATATTATTTTTTTTAAATGATTGCCATTATAGCCCATATAGAACCACCACAGACAGCAATTATTTGATCAGTTTTAACACTGAAGCTAAATGCGTCAGATTTCATCTTCATGTCCAACTATAAATCCTTATACAACCAGGGTTTACATTAGCATTGACTGTCTTTTAATTTTTGTATTTGCTTAAACATACCTTGAAAGGCTAGCTGGGTGGGGGTCGCACCCCGGGCGAGAAGCGCTGCGAGGCATTGCGTGTATGACAACTCGCAGGTATTGCACACCACACGTGCACGTTAAATAGCGTGAGCTTAGTCAAAGTCTATTTCAAGATCCGGAATATGCGTTAGCAGCCTATGTTAATCCTTAACGATTTAGGACAAATATGATGTTATTTAATGTTAAACTATTTGAGTTGCGCGGCAGGAATTTCAGCAGCGTCTGTGTTGTTGTGATGACGCATGCTGCGTGACTGGTGAACACCGAGCGGTGTTGCCAGATTGGGTGTTTTTTCCGCTACACATTAAGGCCTGTTTACAGTGTGGTTTAGTCGGGTTTTCGCCTGGAAGAATATACAAATCTGGCACCCTATTGAACGACGTTAAACTGAGAGAGCGTGCCGTTCACAGGCACCAGAATGAATGAGTTCACAGTAACGTTTATTAGGCAGCAGTACACGTTCGCCCAAAATATGAACGAGTTTGTATATTAAAACATACATATTCTTATTTTGCCTTTTCACGGACCACCTGCAGTACCCTCACGGACCACTAGTGGTCCGCGGACCACAGTTTGGGAATGGCCGGCCTACATAACCGAAATGAACAACTAGTTAATAAAGTGTTTAAACGTGCATCATGGACATGACAGGTCTCTCTTCTGAAGAAATAAATTATTACAAGGAGGAAAAGTCTTCTGTATGCGCGGTACAGAAAATGACAGAGGCACAAGCGTTTGCTGACTAGTGTTGCAAGATCTTGTTTTAAAAAAACAGCGAACAAGAAAAATCCAATAATAAACCGAAATAAATCCAAACACTTTACCTCAAAGATCATAATATTGGGACTGGCACCTTCACATTTTAACAACACCAAAAACTTGATCGCTTCATGAGCCAAAAGCCATAAACGGTTAAGCGCTAAAATGGTATGTGAGTACAAAAAAGACGAGGACCTGGCAACACTGCAAGAGCGCGCGCAGCCTCACAAATGGGTACAATACACAACGACACGACGGAGGTTTATTGTAAAACATAATGCTGTTAAACTATTTTCATCAAAGCTGTGAGTGATAAGCATGTGAGACGGCAGACCGTTGCTATGGTTATGTCCGTGTCAATCATCATATTTTCACATTTAAATGCGGTTGTCACTCCTGAAAGTTTGCAGTGTGTACGAGACCACAATGTGTGGAACTCCAGCTAAACAGTCACTTCTTAACACTTTGCATCGGCCGCCACAAGCTATTTGTCTGCAACACAACAAGAGGTCATAACGGAGAAATGAATTTCGTTCATTTGTAAGGACATGAGACCGATCAGTGTCGTGGATGGAGCAGGCTTCAGGGAGTTTTGTCATTCAATGTAACCGAGGTACCATATCATTTTGATGTCTCTTGATTTACTTGTTTTGTGTATGTAATATACGTTGTCAAATATGTTTAAACACTACCTATATAAGTAGTTATGTCTCTTTATATTAATTTGTCCTGTTATTGACGTAATGCGTCGTTAAACGTCGTTAACGTCGTTGAAAAAATGGGCAACCAGATATTCGAATAGTTCGAATATTCGTGGGTTTTTTAGGGAGAATATTCGAACGTCATTTTTGAGCAATTTTGACAGCCCTATTGTGTAGCTTGTTTAATGTGTTGTGATCTGACAGCAGCTTAGCTTAGCAGAGCAGTTTGAGCTTAGCTGTCGACTAACATATTCTTGTGGGCGGAGTTTAGTCAAAAACTCTTACATTGACGACATTCAACCGGAAAGTAGAGGACTGTAGTCCAAACCGGCCATTTGCTGTAGGCTTTAAAATAGGGATGCTAAACAATTAATCGTGATTAATCGTTAGCAGAATAAAAGTTTTTGTTTACATCACATATGTGTGTAAACTGTGTAATATAAATATGTATATATTTATATAAATATGAAAACATTCATGTATAATTTTAAGAAAAAAATGTATATATTAAGTATTTATATTTATATATAATATAAATTATACATAAATATACAAATGTATATACACATGTAAACATTTCTAAAACATATACATGCATGTGTGTACATTTATTTATACAAAGTTATTATACACAGTTCACACACATATATGATGTAAACAAAAACTTTTATTCTGCTAACGATTAATCACGATTAAACGAGTACTTCTGTTAAAGAAAATAATATATTGCAACATTACTAACTAAAGTTTGAAAAATTGGGTTTTAGGAAGAACGTGAACTTTAACATATATCAGGCCATTGTTTTGTCTCAATATGCACACCAGTATTGTTTTTTTTCTGAGGTTTATTTGTAAAAACTACTTAAATGTCCTCATATAACTAAAACCAATCCTGGATTTATCTAAACCCTGTCTGAGAAACCGCCCCTATACAACTCAAGCACTGCAGTATGTCCAATTGTTTTAAAACTATACAATAAATTAATGTGACGACCGATACAGTGGAGAAATCTCTAGAAACACTTTTTCCTTTTTTGGGATCCTTAATTGTGATTAAGTGCATTCGATTTAATAGACTACTAAGATATACGCTTTTACTGTTTATTGTCATTTTAAGACAATGTTAAATTCCCCTATTTGTGTTCTGAAATGAAGTTATTCAAGTTTGAAATGACATTAGGGTGAATCAATGTTTTTGTTTTTAAGCGAACTAATCTTTTAAGCTTTCCAACGTCTTGTGTGAGAGACTGTAACACCATTGTTAATTACCACCACGGTTAAGCAGCACTTCCTCCGGCTATTGTACGTGATCTAAATATTCACGATTTCCAATAATCCTTTTGATTTTTTAATCACGTACACTGATGGCTTACAAATGAATAAAAATGAATTAGATTTGCCTCACATCTAATATCATTCCAGGCGTGATCTCGGTGGCAGATGACCTCGACTATGAACTCTGCAAAGATTTCTACTTAAAAATCGAGGCCTTTGACGGCGGAACGCCTCCCTTGAGAGCGACCATCATAGTCACCGTCGAACTACTGGATGTCAATGACAACTCGCCGTCGTTCAGCGAGAACATCTACAACGTACTGATCAGTGAAGACGTCTCGGTGGGCGAAACGGTCACGAGGGTAAAGTTCTCTCGTTAGCGGGGCCTTATTTGCATTTAATTAGCCGCAAACCTCATTTCAATGTCACAGCTTGCGTATAATTAAGTTTACAGTTCACATAAATCCCCTTAATGAACTTACATCAGTTATTCGTGTCTACTGTGTACTTGAGCTGTAATATAATTGCCAGTAAGTGAATGTAATTTGCTTCGTAATTCACACAAGTTCAGGCAATTTTGCTCTTGTATTAAACGCCCTAATCGGCGTACTCAACTTGTTATGCGTTTATTTGCAGCTGTTTGCGGAAGACCTGGACGGTCCGGCGAACGGCCGAATCACTTACTCCATTCTGAAGGGGGACCGTGAAAACCAGTTTTGGATTGACCCCATCACTGGGCTTCTGAAGGTTAACAAGGCCCTGGACAGAGAGATGGTTAGTCCCTGGAATGAGCCCGGTTACTTCGGCTAATGAATCCTGACACCTCTTCTCTCTTCCTCTTATAGATGCTCTCCCGGGACATTGCATGGTTTGGCTCAATTATTTTCAAATCGGCCATAAAGGCCTTAATTAATGGATGTAGCGTTACTGTCTGTGGCTTTTTTAACGCTTGTGAGCTAGCAGATGGTCTTTGTTGGGTGGCTCACAGGATCCTCATTCATTTCAGAGAGTAGAGTCATTTCGAACTGTTTTTACTTGACATTTATCCACCCGTCTCGCTTGTTTAAGGTCTCTCGCTACTCATTGTCTGTGCAAGCGTTTGACAGCGGCTCACCTGCCAAGTCAACCACTGTGAATGTCAATATCGAGATTGCTGACGTGAATGACAATCCGCCCATCTTCTCTCCTGCTAATGCGTCTGCTGTCATTCAGGTATGTGATCAATTGAAACTGTCACGTTAATGTATGTGACTTATTTAGTCAAACCTGTAATATGTATAAAGCTTTGCAAGTCTTTCAATCACGAACACGACCGTGAGCGAGTGCTATTCGCTTTCTAAGTGATTGCGTTTTTGATTTCCGCCTGGTGGATGATAAGTATGCCAAAAAGTCTCATGGCGTACATTAGATTTGCATGGAGGGACTCGAGCTATATCGAAAACTCAATGAGAAGTGAGGGTGGGCAGCCTTTTAACATTTCCCTAGCACTGTGGTGTAGCAACCACATATTGTAGTAATGACCCCAGCATATCATCATCGGGTTGCACTAATGCATTAGTTTTTGTTAGATCGTTTGTGAATTGTAAAAATATTGTGTTTTTTATTGAAGTTGAACAAGGCAGCAGAAAGCCCCATCCTCACACTTTCGGTCTCCGATAAGGACTCTCCAAGAAACGGGGCTCCATTCGAGTTTAGCATTTTGTCTGGAAATGAGGGCGATGGTTTCACTCTGGACCAGAATGGAGAATTAAGGGCAAACAGAGTATTCGGTCCAGATGTACCCCGGGAGTATACGCTCGAGATACAGGTTAGTGTGCCTACAGAAAAACACGGAAACTATTGTTTGAAAACTGTTTAAAAATTCACATGTGACATTTGATTCAGCTTCAGAAACGTTAGATATGTACGACATTTTCTCCAAAAGGCGCGTGACTCCGGGAAGCCTCCTCTGTCCTCCACGACCTTCGTCTTTGTGCGCGTAGTCGGAGACAGCCTCTTCAAACCTGTGGTCTTCCCTCTGGAAATCAATATTGTAATGGCGGCAGACGTGTTTCCAGGCGGGATTATCGGGAGGATCTACGCGACAGACCGAGACGAGAACGATGTCCTGTCTTTCAGTCGGAAAACGCAAACAAAAAGTCTTTTCAAGATTAACAGGCAGGATGGAAAGATTGTGGCGATGAATGGCCTGGAATCAGGAAGGTAACATGTGCATTCTTAAAGGTCCCGTTCTTTTTTGTGTTTTTGAAGCTTTGATTGGTGTACAGTGCACAATATAACGTGTTCATGTTTCATGTGTAAAAAAATACGGTTTTACACACAATTTACTTATCTGTATAGCGCTATTTTTACTGTCCTCAAAACAGGCTGATGTCTTCCTTGTTCAATGAAGTCCCTCCTTCAGAAATACGTAACGAATTCCGATTGTGTAGTTTGTTTATAGCAGCTTAGCTTGCCGTTAGCGTATTTCTGTGGGCGGAGTTTAGTCAAACAACTGTTCTAGTGACATCATTAAAGCAGAGGGCTGTAGTCCAAACCGGCCGTTCGCTGTAGGCTTTAAAAGGGAAATTCTGTTAAAGAAAATATATTGCCTGGCAGTGAACTTTGAGCTTTATAATTTTGCAGGTATTATTTATGCTATTATAGCAACATTACGCCCTAATTAGGGTTAGTTAAAAATGGGATCAGAAAGAACATGACCTTTAATCTCTGTGTAAGAATGGATCAAATGTCTACTTTATAAAGATAGTTTCATTGCAAACCATTTCTGTGAAATCCACGCTAAAATCTCATGATCTAATTTTGAAAAGAACATAGTAGTGGTAGTAGTAGTAGTTGTACAGTAGAGTAAGAGTATGATTTTAACCTTTGACGAGGTAAATCATAAAAAATGACTAGGTTGGTTTGACAGACTGTGTCACCTTTTTTTATTACAAGATTAAGATAAATGAACAGCAATTATAGTACTGCCATACAAGATATGGTTAGATGGATCCTGTCCTTGATGCTTATTGGTGTATATCTGTTCTTTATTCATGATATTATAATATCACTGCACAGCACCCGTAGCTGATTTTAATGTTGCATAGCAATCTTCCGTAACTCTTTACATCTCAGGGATGTATCCTTTATTGGAAAATTACATTTCATGGTTTTACAATTTCATTTCATGATTTAACAGTATAAAACAAATAAAACAAAATGCATATTACATCCACATAATTTGTAGCCGTAGTAAAAGATAAAAAACAGTTCAACAGTGAAATCATCAGTGGGTTATGTTTCAGAGGGAGGCTGCGTCTCATTGCCTCCTTCATTGCATTTTAAAGCGAAAAGCCCACCTATCATGTTTGATCATGAATGGATCAAACTGGGGAAAATGGATGAACTAATTACATAGTAACCCGCTCGCGCATCGTCACTTTGAGGTCAGTCAGAATGGAAATGATCTTGAAATGATGTGTGCGAGAGCCGGGTTTAAGCAAGCACCCGGCTCGGTTAAATTACAAGCGCGCCTCTGTGCATGTGACCTTGACATCACCTGCAGTGTTTCTTGACCGATTGTTGAGTAAAAGAACATGACTTTTAATAATAGGTGAACAAAATAAAATTCTTTTTAATGCATTACTTATATAGGTGGTTTCCCGTACAGGGTTTAGATTAATCCAGGATTAGGCCTTAGTGAAGTGAAGATATTTAAGTAGTTTTTACAATAAATAAAACAATACTGTTTTGAAACAAAACAATGGCACTGTTATATGTTAGATATGTCAGTACAAGTTGCACTCAGCGTAGACTGTGCGCGTCCTACGTATGCGTTTAACCGCAGTGATACTTGAGACGCCATTTGTGTTACTATGGTAACAGACTCACATTTACTGCGTTAGCTAATAGATGACAAATAAGAGCTTTTTCTCCTCTCACACAGTTGCCAGTGCGCTCTCCCTCAAGATGCGTGCGTCATGTGCAGACCCATCAAAAAACAAAATTAAATGAAAGCTTTTAATAAGTTCTCTACTCTGTCTAAATATCTGAGTAGAAGAATGTATTGGTGCGGTCTCTCACTCTGCATGAAAGCCCACTGCTCACGTATCCTGTGCATTAGACGCGCCAATGTCTCGTCAGTTTATGAATGAATGAATCCAAGATGGCTGCCAGGAGGCTTGCCCCGGTACCTGCTCTGCTTTTATGTTTTGCACTTTTGTCTGTGTTATATGTAAGGAAAATATCATGCATCACATCTTATAGTCGTGAGGAGTTGCTACATATCAGGAGTACTACATCTGACAATTTGGAATTATTTGCCAACATTCCAGAGGATATAATGGATGTAAACAATACTGGATCGCCACCATGGGGAAATACATCTAGCACAAAAAGACGGAGAACTGGAGTGGTCTCCAGGTTCAGGAGACGGCCCTATCGGCCTCCTCTACCGGCACTGATTTTATCAAATGTGCGATCTCTTAAAAATAAAATGGATGAACTTCTGCTTTTAACACAAACGGACAGGAACTACAGTGACTGCTCGGCCTTCTGCTTTACCGAGACATGGCTGGATCAATCGGTTCCTGATGAGGCGGTAACCCCACCTGGCTTCACTATCTTCAGAGCCGACAGGTCAGTCAAACTATCCCTTAAATCTAAAGGAGGGGGTATTTCTCTCATGGTAAATCAGCGCTGGTGTAACAATTCAACAATTCTTCATCGGCACTGCTCTCCGGATCTTGAATTTATCAGTTTGAAATGCAGACCATATTACCTCCCGAGAGAATTTTCCTCAATTATACTAATCGGTGTTTATGTTCCACCACAAGCTAATGCTAACACAGCCATTAGCAATCTCTCCCAACACATCTCATCTGTTGAAAACTCCAACCCTGATACGTCTGTCATCGTGTTAGGTGATTTTAACCATACAAACCTGTCAACTGAACTGCCAAACTACAAGCAACAAGTCACTTGCCACAGCAGAGATAGTAAAACACTGGATCACTGCTATATCTCTGTTTCAGATGCTTACCGGGTATTCCCAAAGGCTCCACTGGGGAGGTCTGACCATGCTGTGTTGCTCCTGATTCCGAAGTATAGACAAACGCTTAAATCCGTTAAGAAAACATCCAAATCTGTCAGGTCCTGGTCCATAGATGCCATTGAAACGCTTCAAGGGTGTTTCGAATGCACAAATTGGGACATTTTCAGTGCAGCTTGTGACTCCCTCGACGAACTCACTGATACTGTGATGTCATACGTAAAGTTCTGTGAGGAAATATGTATCCCCACCAAGACAGTGACATTATATGGCAATAAAAAACCATGGTTCTCCAAAGACTTACATCTCTTACGCAAAGAAAAGAACTGTGCATATAAAAGTGGAGACAAGAGTCAATACAGAATTGCCAAATATAAACTACGAGCTGCTATAAGGAGAGCAAAGCAGAGTTATGGAGCGAAACTGGAACAACAGTTTTCATCAAGCAGTTCTAGATCAATATGGAAAAATCTCAAGGACATGACAGACTACAAAAAACGCCCCATCTCCCCACTTAACAGTGATCCAAGTCTCCCAGACATATTAAATAACTTTTATGCAAGATTTGAAAAACCTACCTTGCCAGTCATTCTTTCCGACCCCATTTTAACACCACCTTTCTGTATCCAGGAGGATGAGGTTAGAACTACATTTAAGAGGCTTAAGATCAGGAAAGCAGCAGGGCCAGATGGGATCAGTCCTGCTTTGCTCAGACATTGTGCAGCTCAATTGGCGCCTGTTTTTTCCACCATTTTTAACATCTCATTAAGCCAATGTACAGTACCACAATGCTTTAAACGTTCCATCATTATTCCTGTGCCAAAGTCGTCAAAGATCACCTGCCTCAATGACTTCAGACCAGTTGCCCTAACATCTGTGGTAATGAAAGCATTTGAACAGATTATTCTGGCATACTTGAAATCCTGCACTTCCTTGAAGATGGACTCGTATCAATTCGCCTACCAAGCCAACCGGTCCGTTGAGGATGCAATCAGCATAGCACTCCACCATACCCTGCAACATCTGGAATCACCAAACACCTATACACGTATCCTGTTCATAGACTTTAGTTCCGCTTTTAACACTATTAACCCATTTAAACTCTTTACCACACTTCTGGATATGAACATTGACCCTGCCATATGCTACTGGATAAGAAGCTTCCTATGGAATAGATCACAGAGGGTGAAAGTTAATAACATAACCTCAGACCCTCTCACCCTCAGCACAGGAGCTCCTCAGGGCTGTGTTCTTTCGCCTTGGCTCTTTTCCCTTTATACTTCAGATTTTAGATCCATGGACACTTCAGTGAAAATAATAAAGTATGCGGACGACACAACCATTGTAGGCCTCATCTCAGACAATGATGAAACACAGTACCGCATGGTGGTGGACCAAGCTGTAAATTGGTGTTCGAACAATGACCTCCAGCTCAACACAGCCAAAACCCAGGAACTCATTGTTGATTTTAGACGTGGGCCATTTCCTAAAACACCAATACAAATAAATGGCAATTCAATCACCATCACTGACTCTTTTAAATTCCTAGGAACACACATTAGCAATAACCTGAAGTGGACAACTAACACTAATCAAATCATTGCAAAGGCTCAACAAAGACTTTACTTTCTCAGACAGCTCAAAAAATACCGGGTCAGACATCAGCTCCTTGTTCTGTTCTATTCCGCAATCATCGAGTCCATCATTACATCATCAATAACAGTATGGTATGGTAGTACAGACAGCCAAACAAAGAAAAAACTACAGCAGACTGTCAACAAAGCATCGAAGATCATAGGGAAACCACTGTCTTCAGTTGATTCCCTCTATACATATCGGACTGTAAAGCGGGCAAAGAAAATCATCAATGACCCCTCACATCCAGCGAACCACCTTTTTCAGCTCCTTCCCTCAGGGAGGCGCTACAGGTCACTCTCTACCAAGACCAAACGCTTCACAAACAGCTTTTTCCCCATAGCCATCAGGACTCTGAACTACTCTCTTTAGTGTTTTTTTTTTTTTTTTTTTTTTTTTTTTTTCATACAATATGCATGGTCATGTACCCACTGTATCTTGTATTGTTATATGTTGTGAAGTGTACTGTCTATTGTTGTTTGTAATGTATGATGATGTAGAGCTTAAACACACTGTACCGAAAACAAATTCCACCGGCATTGTCGTGTGGCTAAATAAACAAATCTAAATCTAAATCTAAATCTTTAATTCTTTCTATTTTTGTCATAGAAACAAGTCAAGACTTTATACTTATGCCTAACCTTGTTGACTAGATGTAAGATTTAGTTTCAGACGTGCGCTACACCTAGATGGTGCAGCAGGTGTACATTCAACGTAAAGCACATTTTACGTCCAGATTAGTCTTATAACCGAGTATACATCCAGCTGGTGCAAACCGGCCCCTGATGAACACAAAGGAAGATATGTTTATAACCAAACCGATCAGAAGCCCCAATGACTTCCATAGTGTTATTTAATCCTGTTATGAAAGTGAATGGGGCTTCTGATCGGTTTTGTTATAAACATTATTTAACTCGCGTTTTTTTTTTTAAAGTTGCCAGCCAGTGCCAATATTTTTTATGATTTTCACAAACGTTTAATGTCTTCCAGAAAATGTTCTTCTTTAAATATATAAACAATACAATATATCAAATGAAAAAACAGACCCTCTGCTTTCAAACAACAACAAAAAAAACTTTTCATCCTACCTTCATTAGTTCTCTTTTTATCACCTCTCAAATATGGGTAGGTTTCTTCAAAAACACCAAAATTTGAGCAAAAGGACTTTTGATAGAGGTCAGATGCAGAGCGATCTTTAAAACATACACAGAGTTCTTTCACGTGAGGGGTTACTTCCGGGTTGTATAAGTTGCGACACCTGGTGGATAATAGCGGTATTGTGGAAAGCCACAAATTCTCACCATTGGCGGGGAAAGAGTTAAAATATCTTCCTTTGTGTTTATCAGACCACATAAATTTATACCGGTTTGTAACAACACAATAGTGAGTACATTTTTTCTGGGGTGAACTGTCCCTTTAAATGCGGGGTGCATGATTTTTGAAAAACACTGGAAAAGGGAGTCGGGCTGAGTACCAAAACACACTTGTAGCCAATCAGCAGTAAGGGGCGTGTCTTCTAACCAACATCATTGCCTGGGTTGCGTATGTGTGGGGCGGGTCTATCAAAAGAAGGTCCAGATTCTTTTGGGGTAGGGGCATGTTTGTGTAGGGGATTTCAAATATCAGCATTGGCTTTCAAAGATCATGCACCCCGCCTTAAAGGCAGCTCAAACATGCATTTTAGTCTGAGACTAGGATAAGCCCTGTCCGGAAAACCGCCCCATAGATATTTGGGCATTGTTTGTTCGTGTTAGTTCATTGTACCAGCGTTGATAAAAAAAATTTCATTTTAATATTTTATTAGAAAATGTTGAAAGTAAAGAAACTTAGATGAATTAATGCTGTGGAAACACTGTTCATTGTTACTTCATGTTTACTAATATTAGATATAATCAATGCTAATCTTATAATATTAGTAAATTAATATTAACAAATGTAATCTTATTGTAAAGTTTTATAAAATTGATTAATAAACATTTGCATACCAATAATAATAAATATACCAAAACATTATAGTTAATATATAACATAATATTATCTCTTCCTGTCAAAAGTCATTAACACAGACATGTTTTTGTGTCTGTGAAGAAGCAAAATTTTGACCCTACCTGTGAAATTCAGTCTATTTTGGAGGTTTAAAGTTGGATTTCCATCTTTGACATGACCTTAACCTGTTATAAAGGTTACATGTTTACAGAATGTTCTTTACATTATATAGGATGATTTATGTAGAAACAGTAAATCACTAAAAATGACTTCAAATTGGTTTTCACAGGCAGGGTCACAATTATCAGTAACACAATTAAATCTTTCTAGATACACTCTTAATGCTACAGTCAGCGATGGGCGGTTTTCCGTGACGGTGGGCGTGATTGTTCAGGTGGAGCAGGCCACGGATGAGATGGTGCAGAATGCGGTTACCCTCCGTTTCCAGGATCTCTCACCCGAAGACTTTGTGGGTGTGTATATGAATGACCTGAAGAAGGTTCTCCGCAGCAGGATATTTGGTGATGGGACAGGGGTCGCTAAAGAGCCAGACCCCCTCCACATCCTTGGTGTGCAGCCTCTAAGCCGATCCGGTCAGCTTGAAGTGCTCCTCGCCGTTGAAGCTCCAGATGGAGGTTACATTGGGCCAGGAGAGCTTGCTCTTAAACTTGAGGAGGTGTGCGGCGTCTTTGGGGGAACGTTGCAGGTGGTCAGCATCCAGGATCAGAGTTGTTCAGGAGAGCTTGATTGTGGAGAGCGGGTTTGCGAGCTCACCGTAAGTCTGGATTCTATCGGCCTGGTCACCTACACCACCTCCAGGGTGAGCTTCGTGTCGCCACGCTTCAGCCGGAAAGAAACCTGCACCTGCCCAGGTTAACACTCACATAAAACAATTTCGTGGGATGCATTATTTATCCAGGATGAATAAGTTCAGACAGTTGCTTGGAATTTCAATATGCCCTTTACCCTCACAGGTGGAATATGTCCATCTTCTCTAGAGATTTGTGACGGTCAAACGTGCCCATCCGACATGCAGTGTGTGCGCAGTGGACCCACAGCGCCCTCGCTCTGCCACTGTCTGCCTGACACGCTGGACCAGTGTGCAGGTAAAACTAAAACAGACTCAGGTTATCTTTTCAATTTTGGGTTTAATGACTCTACATCTAACCAGCGATAAACATTTTAACCCTGGTTTATGAAGCCATTTTAAACCAAAATTACCATACCAGGTGTCTGGTGCTCAAATGACACATTATGTTTTGCAACTGACAGCCAATCATTAACTGTCTTACAGTGCTTACCTTAATATTTATGTATGTGCTGGTTTTAGTTTCAGTATCAGATGAAAAAGTAGGCAATAACAGTAAACGCACCTAGCTGGAATAAAGCAGGGACACTTTCAGTTTTATAGAACATACGCTACAGACCACTTAAGAGAACTAGAGCGGATTTATGTTGATATATTTTCACAGATGGATAAACAAATCGACTGGTCGTTTGTGTGCAAATAAAATAAAAATAACAGAATGCAAAAAAAGCTCAAGGTTTGCAAATGTACAGAAACCTTTTAATTTTACTTTTTTATTATTATTTGAAGACTTATAAGTATAGTATAGTTCTTTCAGTTAACACGAATGTCTACAAATGCTTTGCCCTGTATACAAGCGATACCTTAAAGGTGCAATAGAATAAAAAACTGTATTTACCAAGGCATAGATGAACAATGAGCTCTGTACATGGTAATGACATATCGCGAGCCTCCAACGCGTTTGTTTCCTCATTTTTATGTAAACCTCGTCAGACTGCTGGAAAACAAGTAAATCTCAACATGACACTGGCTGTGACGTCACAGTCGAGCTCTACGCCCCAAAGATTACATTTATTGCAATGTTGTTACAATGCTAAAACAATGTTGTGACTGCAAAGTTAGCGCTACATGCTAATTAATGCTGTATGCTAGCATTTTGGCTGAAGTTCTACTATTAACTTTACAGTTACGTTATGCAGGTCCATACTGAAAAAAATTCTCACAAACTTACCACTCAGAAACATCCATTAACAATCTCCACACAATTAGTTGTTTCCTCAAAATCTGTATTTTTGTACGATACAGGCTTAAACATATAAGGTCTGTTTACTAATGTGAGCTACTGGCATGAGCCTCAGAGCAGAGCCAATCAGAGCAGAGCTCAAAATTATTATTCATGACCCTTCCAAATAGGGCTAAAATAGACTGTTTCATTGAAAGGACAAATCCTAGGGTGGTAAATGGCCATGTAAAAACGTTTCTGGATCATTTTTTCAATTTATTTACACGTTACAAACATTCTATGTAAATATCAAAGAATAAATTAACATATTATTTCAATGCATTCTTTGGCACCTTTACAGAAATGTATATTTATGCCCCTTAAACTGCTTCAAATCGGTGGCTGGTTGCATATTAACATAGCCGTGACGTTAAGACTGCCTCTTAAAGGAATAGTCCATTTTCTTAAAAGAAAAATCCAGATAATTTACTCACCACCATGTCATCCAAAATGTTGATGTCTTTCTTTGTTCAGTCGAGAAGAAATTATGTTTTTTGAGGAAAACATTGCAGGATTTTTCTCATTTTAATGGACTTTAATAGAGCCCAACATTTAATACTTAACTCAACACTTAACAGTTTTTTTCAACGGAGTTTCAAAGGACTATAAACGATCCCAAACGAGGCATAAGGGTCTTATCTAGCGAAACGATTGTCATTTTTGACAAGAAAAATTAAAAATATGCACTTTTAAACCACAACTTCTCGTCTAGATCCGGTCGTGATGCGTCAGCGTGACCCCACGCAATACGTCATGACATCAAGAGGTCAGAGAGGACGAACGCGAAACTCCGCCCCAGTGTTTACAAGTGTGTTGAAAGAGGACCGTTCCTACGTTGTTGTATGTCAACTGATACTAATTAATGTCTTTGTGTCAGTTTATTGTTTACAATGGTCCGCAAATGTGCGTTTTATATATGTAACACGTGACCTCCCTACGTTACTACGCATTTACGTTAGGTCACGCTGGACCGGACCTAGACGAAAAGTTGTGGTTTAAAAGAGCATATTTTTTATTTTTCTTGTCAAAAATGACAATCGTTTCGCTAGATAAGACCCTTATGCCTCGTTTGGGATCGTTTAGAGGCCTTTGAAACTCCATTGAAAAAACTGTTAAGTGTTAAGTATTAAATGTTGGTCTCTATTAAAGTCCATTAAAATGAGAAAAATCCTGCAATGTTTTCCTCAAAAAACATAATTTCTTCTCGACTTAACAAAGAAAGACATCAACATTTTGGATGACATGGTGGTGAGTAAATTATCTGGATTTTAAACAGGTATGATCAGTCTTGAATTAAAAAATTAATGTACTTTAAGACTACTCTTTAAGGTTTATGCAACTGGCCACAGGAATCAATTCACACAGTATGCTAATATAGAAAATACATTTTCCTTATTTTAGAATATGTTTTCCCTCTACATGTGGCAAAAGCCACAGCATCAACCTTCCTTTGTGACAAACATCATCTCTGATCTATGTTCCCTGTTGTACAACACCCTGAGGCTATGTGGAAAACATGCATACTGTAGTGACATTACAGCAGCTAAGCACATCTACAACTATGTATTGTAAAACTTTTTATAAACAGCGGATATAAAATGTAAAAATTGGTGTTGGCAGGTCAAACATCTCTAAGCTTTGCAGGAAGCAGTTACATCAAATACAGAGTGACAGACGGCAACAAGAATGGAGACATGAAGCTGAGCTTACGAATCAGAACCCTGCAGAGTCAGGGAATCATAATGTACACGCGCGCTGACCCCTGTACAATGCTGAAGGTAAGAGAGCAAACAGCAACTTACAATTTATAGTCATCTGCAGTATTGTGTGAGTGTATAGCCGTGGGCAAAATTTTGGAGAATGATACAATAATTGTCCTTTTACTATCAATGCCAATGTTACTTATTAAGTATAATTATAAGCATTTCAAAGGCTTTTATTAACTTTACATTAAGTTAATGCACACAGTTGGTATATGCATTGCTGACCATGTTGTTACAGTTATTCTTCTCTGTTTGCTTCAGTTTGAAGTTGTCAATATGGGTTTGTCCTACTGTGTGCTTGCGTGTCGTTTCAGATAGAGGAGGGGCGTCTGTGGTTCCAGATGGACTGTGACAACAGACTGGACATCCTCGGCATCTCGGGTCGTCCGATCAATGATGGTTCCTGGCACATGGTGACCCTGGAGCTCACCAGTAACTACACCCTCCTTTCCCTGGACGACAGTTATGTAGAGCGTCGGCGTTCTGCTCGTGCCCCCGTTCGCCTCTGGCCCCTGGCTGCAGACAGATCACTGTTTTTCGGGGCTCAGGTGCTGCGAGGGCAAATGGGTGGAGGAGACCAGCGACCAGGCTTTCAGGGATGCCTGGATGCTGTGGTGCTCAACGGGAATAATCTTCCTCTTCAGAATAAGAGGAGTCAGTATGCCGAGGTGGCTGGACTGAGTGAGGTGAAGCTCGGATGTGTTTTATATCCTGATCCATGTCTCGGAGGACCTTGTAAAAATGGAGCTGCTTGTGCAAAGCTGCCATCTGGTGGTAAGTGAAAATCTTTAGAAATGTACTTCAGCTACAGAGCTGATGAAAGAGCAACAAGTTAACATAAAAATATTTGTTTGGTATTTATATTCTTGATGGATGACATTATATTACCACCTGGATGTATACATACCTCAAAGGTACATAATTGAGTGAAAATTACTACCTAATAGGTATATATCGGTATAAAGTGTGTACATAAATAGTAAATATTTGAACCTTTTTAAAGGGTACCACCCAAGTCACAGTTTGGGACCGTTTTTTGATCATTCCCCCCCATAGTTTCCTAAGTCTCTGCTGTATTGTATTTTCCCCCAGACTTTTCGTGCAGCTGTCTGCCACAGTTCACAGGTTCTCGCTGTGAGATGGAGGTGACCTCCTGCATGCCTTCACCCTGCCAGAATGGAGGTGACTGTAAGGCTGTGGGCAACAGCTTCCTCTGCGGCTGTCTCAAGGGCTTCACCGGTCTCATGTAAGACGAATATTTCACTATCGATCAGGTGGTCTTTAATATTGGGAACTCAACACTAAGTGTTACTATACTCCTGGTCCGTGGGATAACATAAAAATAAAATAACATAATTCGGCCTGCAGTCTTAAGTGTAATGAAAAAAATCCATCTTATTTTAAAAATTTTTTTAATCTGGATATTTTAAATTGCACAATCTAGCATAGGATGCCCCATACAGTACATAGGGCTGTCACAATGATAACAAATAATCGTCTATTCGCAATTGTTTGATCTCATTGCGATGGGGAGCTGCAGTGCCCGTATAAACAAGACCATATCAGATGGCGCTCCTTAACAGACTGTGTAATGGGATACATTGTAAAGCCATTCAACACAGTGGAAAAAACTGCATTTAAATAAATGCTGCAAAACTTTGATAAGCAGTATGAACTGCCAGGTAAAACATAAACTTCCAAAACACCCATTCCAAATTTAGGGATGTGAAGGATGCTATTTTTAAGGATTTGTAAGGAATTTATTTTTTTGCAGCCACTACAGACACATGGTCCAGTACTAATATTACCGATTGGCTACTATTTAAGGTCTGTTCTGGTATAGTCAGTTTATTTTGATTGCGTTTTCATTTTTAATTATTTTTCAGACACATTATTGTGTTTATTTCTTATGAAGAATTTTCAGTTTTTGAAAGATATATTCATTAAATAATTACTTTTGAATATGTGTTACTGCCAGGTTAACCTTGCAAAAGATTTAATTTAAATAATCACAACAATGTCTGAAAATTATTTCATGAAATGTGTGTGAATTAAGTTTATTCTCAAAGCAATAAAACAGACAATTAATCGTCATAATTGCCAAAGCCCTAAAACTTAAAGTGTGGCAATTAACTGTGAGCCAATTTTATAATAGTGACACCCCTAACAGTACGTACATAGCAGACTGTCACTAATAACAGCAAAATATGTTTAAGGTCATTATTTTGTGATTGATGGGAAGACATATAAATCCCTGAGTATCTGTGTGGTAAGGGCATATTTAACAGATTTGTTTTGCTGCCGTTTATGTTATACTGTAAATATAGGGCTGTAAATGGAGTGTGTTATGAAAGTCATTATCCTACACATTAATCTGTTTTCCGTCTATAACCTTGACTGTCTGCACCACCGGCTCAATACATTTACAGTATATCACATAAATAGGTGTGCTGTTTGCTTGTGTTATTTAGGTTTTTACATAAATTACAATAAGCATCTATTAAGTAAAGCAGGTTTTCCAGCAGTTCAACATTGATGTTCTTGCGGGTTTGATTATTTGAAGAGTTTGGTTCCAAAACGCGATAAACGCCATTAAAAAATATATTTACCACCAAAATCAGTATTAAAAGGTAAATTCTTAATTTTACGCAAAATCTGATATCCGCCTTGTTATTCTGTCATCTTTTCTCCTTTTTTCCCAAAACGTCAGTTTCCCAAAACTCCAGTTTCATTCTCTGCAAAATGCAATAAATACACACAACAAATCACAGCGCACCATTCAATGTCAATTTCTTGGTATAGAAAACACAATTTTATCAAAATTATTCAAATTGGATTTATTGCGTTTCTGAACCAAACTCTTGATTTGTGACTCTGGACCACAAAACCTGTCATATGGGTACATTTTTTGGGTAATTTATTTTCTACAATATTTAAATGAGATTTATACATAATCTTAAAGGACAAGTTCGGTATTTTAGACTTAAAGCCCTGTTTTCAGATTGTTTATGGTGAAATAGAACGGTTTTGACTGAAATTTCGACATTTGCGGCTGCCCTGAGAATTTTCGCGTGTTTGTGTTTCAGCTCAGACCTCTACAATGGGTTTAATGGTGCACTGGAACAATCCTTCCTAAAATGCATTAAACTTTCGTTTACAAAGACGTGAAACTCACCGAGTGGTCAGGGGTGTTCACTGGTATGCTCACACAAAAATCGCTTCAAAAGACGCATTCCAACAGGTTTTATCGTAGTTTTTACCAACTCCATTGACATGTATTAGATGTGCTGTGAGGTACGGTATTACTCCGCGCCGGGAACTTTGTTTCTATTCTTGCAATTGGCAAAGGCGGATTAGCGCCACCACCTGGGCTGGAGTGTCTATTATTCAAGCTCTCAGCGGAAGAATATACGGGTGTGAGGCGTTTGGAAAAATAGGTCCACAAGTTAACAACGAATACTAAAACAACTGTTGGAAAGCATCTTTTGCAGCGATTTTTGTGTGAGCATATCAGTGAACACCCCTGACCACTCGGTGAGTTTCACGTCTTTGTAAACGAAAGTTTAATGCATTTTAGGAAGGATTGTTCCAGTGCACCATTAAACCCATTGTAAAGGTGTGAGGTGAAACACAAACACGTGAAAATTCTCAGGGCAGCCGCAAATGTCGAAGTTTCAGTCAAAACCATTCTATTTCACCATAAACAATCTGAAAACAGGGCTTTAAGTGTAAGATACCGAACTTGTCCTTTAAAGCTGAATAAATAAGCTTTCTATTGATGATGTTAGAATAGGACAATATGTGGCCAAAATACAATTTGTATCTAAAGGTGCAAAAAAATCTAAATATTGAGAAAATTGCCTTTAATGTTGTCCAAATTAAGTCTTTAATAAATACATTTTTATGTTTACAGTAGGAAATGTACAAAATGTCTTCATGGGACATAATCTTTACATAATATCCTAATGATTTTTGGCATAAAAAGTCATAATTTTGACCCATACATTGTATTGTTGGTTATTGCTACAAATACACCCGTGCTACTTACAGTATGACTGGTTTTGTGGTCCAGGTTCACATTAGTGAATTGGAGCAAATGATTCAGTAGAGGGTGCTATTGTTACAGTCCTCTTTTTTGGATTTGGGTTGAGAAGGCATTCACTCACGAGACACCTAAAAAAACCCATCAAATAAGATAGGGGGACCTGTGCCCTTTACTCCATTTTTTTATTGAAGGGGTGTCAATTTAATGAAAATCTGATTGCTTTATGTAACTAGCTTTTCATTGCATTTCTAACTGTGTCATTACGTTATGCAATGCACAAACCTCTCATTATGTGCTTTTACACTTGAGGGTTCTGCTGAACAATTTTGCACTCCGGGAGCGTACAGTACAGTATAAAATGTTCTTGTAAATTCTCAGAATAACGTAGCATTTGAAAGGAAAGACTGTGTACTTGCTGTTTGCTGCACAGAGGAAAATTTGGTTTTGTGAAGTAATGAATCTTTAAATACTACAAGTACTGCTTGTAACATCTTGGTTCTTGTCTTTTGAGAATCAGTTAATGAAGCATGATGGCTGTGCTCAGAAAAACACAGTACAATAAAAGGTGCATGCTTGTTGAAACCGTGTTAATCCTTTCATCCACAGATGTGATGAAGATGTAAACGAGTGCGAGAGGGAAGAGTGTGAGAACGGAGGCGAGTGCGTGAACACATTTGGTGCCTTTTACTGCAACTGCACCCTTGGGTTTGAAGGTCAGTTCTGCGGGCAGCCGTCTATAGATGGACCGGACACTCAAGCTGAGGCATTGTCTTACGTTGGTCCAGGAGAGATTATCGGCATCGGCGTGTTGCTTTTCGTGGTGTTGGTCCTACTGACTCTCCTGGCTGCATTCCGTAAGAAAGTCCTCAGGAAGGACTGGACCCGAGGGGAAGCGGTGGGAATCTCCACGGAGGCCAACTACATGCTGCAGAAGACGAGCGTGGGAGCCGAGGGCATCGAGTTCAAAGCCGTACGGCTCGGCGGGGAATGTCGCGCCAGCCTCTACAGGAACGACAGCACGGGAGGACCGCCTCAGGTCATGGTGCGCCCTACGGCCTACACGCTTCCTCATTGCCAGGGAATCCCTCGGGGGGAGATGGAAAAGATGGAGATGGAGGGAGGGTTGGCCGCCCTCTCCTGCCCTCCTCAGATGAGCACCTTTCAGACGGATCCACTACATATTTTAGGGTTGCCAAGGAGAGGCGTGGCTGTGTGCAGCGTGGCACCTAATCTTCCCATGTCTGTGTCCCCTCATCTCTCCGAACGGAGCCCTGTCCGCAAACCACCATGGGAAGAGGAACAGGGAGAGGACGGCAGTATGGAGCATCAAGCACTGGGTTATCATGAAGATGAAGAGGAGGTGTACAGAAAAGATGGTAAATGTGCCAAAACCCCTCATCTTGGATCTGTCTGTGAAATCTCAGCCTTTTTTGTTTGGATGATATGTTTACACAATCTGTTATGCAATAATGTGTAATGGGATGCAATTACTGTACATTAAGAGGTAATGAATAGGATTACACCCAAACATTAAGACATCAAAAACATCCACTTAATTTTAAATGTTCTGCAGAATACACAAATCAAAACACAACTGGTAATTTAATTAAATTTACCATAACAGAATACACAATTTTCCCCCGGCAATAAATTCGACATATCCTGATTTACAATGTTTTCTACACTGTTCGGATTTTCACGGCGGCTCCTTCTGGAAAACGGACTGTAAAATATACCAGCTGGAGCTTTTACTTTAAATATTTTATAGTCTGGCCATGTACAAGTAGGCAGCATGTCTTTTTATTGTGGAAGGAAGGGTTTAACCTTTATCTTCTTTAATTTTTTGCTCAAACTATGCTTGTACTTTTTTTATGATACTTTGGTATACTTGAGGTCACCAAAGCGCCTCAACGCATCTGAAAATGCCTGGCACAGGCCTGCTGTGGGCGCTTGCCACGTAAAAAATGCTGTGGTGGACACAGGGCCTTAATATTTCATGATACAAATACCTGCGGAAATTTAAGTATGGCTAAAACCCTTTTTGTACTTTTGTTTTTGCCTTGTATTATATTTGTGACACAGTAGCACAAATGCATGCGTATGCACATTTGTCTCTGTATATAACCTCTTTCTCTCTTCTGCAGAAGTAGAAAATGAAGTAGATGAGGTCACCTGTTTCTCTGACAGCAGCACAAGCGAGGGTCGCTCTTTTCAGTCGGATTCCTGCGATGACAACGGTGAGATAACACAAAGCGGTCCAACATGACCCCTAAACAACCTACAAGAATAACTTGAACCCAACGTTTAAAGAATGCCTAAAATGTCCAAATTTCACACGGTCCTGCGGAAATATGCTTATTAAAGTAAGACTTAATGCAATTAGATAACATACTGCAGTAGACTAAACAGTAAATAAACCTGTTGCATGAACATTTTCTGTCTCTTTTTTCTTCTTTCTGTCTCAGCAGAAGTGTAGTTTCTTGTTATATAAGCTTTGTATCTGAACTCACTGACTCTTTGTGTTAGGGAACGCTTGATGTGTTTTTTCTGCACCGTGAAAGTTTTTTTAAAGCAGATTTTACACTAGCTTACTTATGCATATTAAACCGGGTTAGGAGGTATTGCTTAGAGATTTTTTAACCTTTTCTATCTCTATGTCTGTCTGTCTATCTGTCCACTCTGTTTCTCTCTCTCTCTCTCTCTCTCTCTGTGTGTGTGTGTGTCTGTCTGTATATCTACTCTGTCTGTCTGTCTGTCTATCCATCCATCTACTCTATCCATCTATTCTGTCTGTCTGTCTGTCTGTTTATCTATCTATCCGTCTACTCTGTCTGTCTATCTATCCACTCTGTCTTGGTGTCTGTCCGTATGTCTGTCTATCATCCATCTACTCTATCCTCCTACTCTGTCTGTCTGTCTGTCTGTCTGTTTAACCATACATCTACTCTATACATCTATTCTGTCTGTCTGTCTGTCTGTCTGTCTGGCTATGCATCTATGCTGTCTGTCTATCCATCTTCTCTATCCATCTATTATGTCTGTCTGTCTATCTGTTTACTCTGTCTATCTATCCACTCTGTCTGTCTGTCTGTCTGTCTGTCTGTCTGCCTGCCTGTCCGTCCGTCCGTCCATCCATCCATCCATCCATCCATCCATCCATCCATCTACTATATCCATCTATTATGTATGTCTGTCTGTCTATCCATCTATTCTGTCTGTCTGTCTGTCTGTCTATCTATCTATCCGTCTTAACTCTCTGTCTATTTATCCACTTTGTCTGTCTGTCTGTCTGTCTGTCTGTCTGTCCGTCTGTCTATCTAGTCTGTCTGTCCGTCTGTCTATCTTCTCTGTACTCTCTCCATCTATTATGTCTGTCTGTCTGTCTGTATGTCTATCCGTTTACTCTGTCTATCTATCCACTCTGTCTGTATGTATGTCTGTCTGTCTATCCATCCATCTACTATATCCATCTATTATGTATGTCTGTCTGTCTGTCTGTCCGACTCTGTATATCTATCTATCTATCTATCTATCTATCTATCTATCTATCTATCTATCTATTGTCTACTCTCTCTGTCTATCTATCAACTCTGTCTGGCTGTCTGTCCATCTGTCTACCTACTTTGTCTATCTGTCTGTCTGTCTGTTTATCCATACATCTACTATATCCATCTATTATGTCTCTCTGTCTATCCATCTACGCTATCTGTCTATCCATCTACTCTATCCATTCATTCTGTCTGTCTGTCTATCTGTCCGTTTACTCTGTCTATCTATCCACTCTGTCTGGCTGTCTGTCCATCTGTCTATCAACCTTGTCTGTCTGTCTGTCTATCAATCGTCCATCTACTCTATCCATCGACTCTGTCAATCTGTCTACTCTGTCTGTCTGTCTGTCTGTCTGTCTATCCATCTGCTCTGTCTATCTATACACTCTTTCTGGCTGTCTGTCCATCTGTCTATCAACCTTATCTGTCTGTCTGTCTATCCATCGTCCATCTACTCTATCCATCTATTCTGTCTGTCGGTCTATCCGTCTACTCTGTCTGTCTATCCATCTACTGTATCTATTATGTCTGTTTGTCTAGCTATCTGTCTACTTTGTCTATCTATCCACTTTCACTGTCTGTCTGTCCATCTGTCTATCTACTCTGTTTGTTTGTCTGTCTGTCTATCCATCTACTCTATTTATCTGTTCTGTCTGTTTGTCTAGCTATTTGTCTATCTATCCACTTTCACTGTCTGTCTGTCCGTCCATCTGTCTATCTACTCTGTCTGTTTGTCCGTCTGTCTATCCATCTACTCTATCCATATATTCTGCCTGTCTATCTATCCACTCTGTCTGAATGTCTGCCTGTCTATCCATCCATCTACACTGTCTGTCTGTCCTATCCATCTATTCTGTCTGTCTGTCTATCTATCCACTTTGTCTGTCTTGTGTGTGCGTGCGTGTGTGTGTGTGTGTGTGTGTGTGTGTGTGTGTGTCTGTTTGTCTAATCTGCGTGTCTTTCTACTCTGTCTGTCTGGAAAAGACAGACACACTTGAAAAACACACATAGGTGCCCATACATACTCTCATGTATACCTGCCTGTAATGTAATCACAGTCTCTTACAGAGGTAACTGATAATTATTCCATTCACCTGTTTTGCATTGTCTGTCATCTTCACATAAAAAATCATGATGATTAATAATAACCCTACTCTTCATTGATGGAGTGACAATCTGAATAGGACACAGTAATTATAATCTCTCTTTGATATCCTCTTCATACATAACCGCTATCATGAATCTATAATATAGTGTCTCTACTGCAAAACACATGTCAGATTGACACTTCACATGTCTGCTTACTTTTGTCAATGGCCCATATTGAGATGTTATAAGATCGCAAACAAGACTAAGTGATTGATCTAAATTCTTATATAAGCTTTACATCAAGTGTTTGATGGTTATGCAGTTACGGGTGTTATCATATTTTCATTTTGTGTTTCTTTACAAACAAGCCTCAATAGTGACGGTGATACAACTGGTAAACAATGCTGTGGACACCATTGAAAATGAAGGTATCATGTTTTTTGGAGGTTTTTTTCCCTACATTTTAGTCTAAATAAAGTGTATAAACTGTTTGATGCCTTTAAATCTTGCATTAACAAAAATGATGAATTATGAATCATGTCACATAAACAGTAGTTAAATAACATCTTATTGTCCTCTTCTGACAGTTGCAGAACTGAGTGACGTGCAACCTTGCAATGCCACATGTGAGTCCTTTATTAAAATACTAAATATGAAACAAAGAGTATAATGTGTCTATGTGGTACACCTGTATTCATGCATTTATATATGCATCTCATGTTAACATGGAATAATGTTCCAAAGTTTAACAAATGTTGGACAAATCTGTCATTTTAATTTAATTATTTTTTATTTATTGTGGTTCTTTAATTTTTTTTATTCACTTTTCCACAGCAAGCCCACGCTTCCGTCACGACAATGAGATTTGCTTGGAATTCGTCAAGGAGTATTTTGCGAATTGTAAGAGCTCACATTTTTAAACTTAAAGATTTAATGATAAGTCATATCTAAACGTCATATCTCATAAACATGTTGTATAATTAAATATCACGATCCCAGGAAATTACTTAAATTTGCATTTTAATGCAACGATTACTCGAGATGATCAACTTTATCTAAATTTAATCTAAATGAGTTTTCCATCAGAGTAAGCTAATCCATTTTCTCATTAAAATGTTTTTATCGTTTTAAAATGTAAAAAACAGCAATCCTAATATGCTTTGATGGAAACATTGCATTATCTAAACACTTTTAGTATTATATTTACATTACATGTATGTAATAGTTAACCCAAAAATGAAAATTCTTTCATCATTGACTTAATTTAAATTAGTTTCAAACCTATATAAATTATTTATCTACTGATGCAAAGGAAGATATTTATAATCAAGCAGGAAGCAAAGAATTACTATGGAAGTCAATGGTGCTCTAAAACAGTTTGGTTACAAACATTGCACAAAATATCTTATGTGTCCCACAGAACAAAATATTTATACAGATTTTGAACAACATGAGGGTGAATAAATGACAAACCTTCATTTTTTGGTAAACTAAATAATCATAAAATCAAATAATTGTGACGCTCTGTGTGTTTATGTTTCAGCCTACCAATGGCAGACACCAGACTGGCTCCATGACACATGTCTCCCGGGCTTGGAGTCACCACCACGAGACCAGACGCCCACACCACCCCCTCCACCCCTGCCTGCTCCCCCACCTCCCCTCACCTTTACCCCTACACGCCTAGGTGGCAGTGTTCAGTTAAACAGAAGCACTCTTTCACTGCAGACCGGATATCCGTTACGGAGATACCAGGGCCGAAGAGATTTCCGTGCATCTTTAACGCAAGATGACAGCAACTCACCCGTTTACGAGGAGTACCGTGAGCGTGATCATTACGACACCCTCCCTACCGTTCACCCGCCGCGTGTTGGCTTTAGCGAGGGGCAATCCAGACCCGAGTACAATCTCTCCAGCCAGTATCTGAACTCACGACCTCCTCTGCTAGCCTGGGAAGAACGGCCACGTGCCTGGGAGGACACACACGTTTTCGGGAGCCAGCAGGAGATCGACAGACTTGACACGATTTCACTTCGCGCGCGACGTTTACGTGGTCAGAGCCCAAAGACGACTTTGCCTGGAATGAGAGAATACATTTGACCAATAACCAGACTCCTTAATCATACTGCGTGCTTGTGATCATGCATGAAGAGGAGCTGACTGAGGATTTGGAGGCCTGAAGATGTGTTATGCAGTGGCAGCCGGTCACTTCTTTTTTCGAGGGCGCTCGATGCGAAGTTCGTCACAACATGTATGTAGCCCGTCGTGTGTGTGGTTCCTTATTTTAAAATATGTGTTCTGGGCTTCGAGAGATCCTGTGTACATCACGTGTTTTGTCAAAATAGGGGCCTGCTGCAGATGCGTCTAAAGGGTTTATGATAAAAGAGACACTCGCGTTTGCCAGATACTCTCATAATCTCATGCGTAATCAGAGTTTACTGTTAAGGGAGTGTCTTGCGTGTATTTTGTGTACATGAGGGTCTCTTTTATCATAAACGGTTTTGACGTGTGCGCAGCAGGCACTTATTTTGACAAAACACGTGATGCACATGGTTCACATGACGCAACAAACACACATTTTAAAAACGCCAGCAACACACATGACACTCCGAACACTTATTTTGAATTTGCGACCCTCGGATGAGCAGTCACGAGACGCTACTGGTGTTATGATTTGTCGGGAATTGTAAGGTTTTGGCTTATAGTTTCTTTTATATTAAATAATTGGGGCCATTTAAATGTACTTCATTAACTAGGCTACGGGTAAGTATGTGCTGAGTTTGTGTGGTACTTGTGTGGCATAGTTTTTAACACACAGTCAGCTTTGATCCGGCTTTGGTCAAGAATATTAAAAATTGTGGAAACATACCTGTACATTTATGCATTTGATATTTTTTTGAACATGTGAAGAACTCTGATACAAAACCCTCTTAGTGCATTTTAGTGACATGTTTTCTTGTAAATTAGTATTTTTATCAAGCTCTTATGTTTAGGTTCAGTAAATTCACTTTAATGGCAATGAAAAGGCTATTAGTCAGTAAATTAAATGTCTTATTTTCCCAAATGTTACTTTAGTCATTACATTGACCTTGTTTTGCTGCAAAACCCTCTAAGTGCATGCAAAAATCTCCAGTGATTCTTCACTTCAAAGGCTTAAAAATTCAGTCAATACCCTGATATATTCAGCAACCCCCTTTAATTGGGTAAGAAACTTTTTTTTCTTCACTGTTAAAAATGATTATGTGCTTAGTAGATTTAACTAAATAAAATTAATAAAACTAATAAAAAAATAAAATATGTTGTTTTTTTAAACAATATTTGACTTAAAAATAACATAAAAATGTAAGTAATTTGAGTAATTCTAAATTGACACATTACGGAGTTCATTTAAATTTTTTCTGTATAATACACTTAAATTTGTAAGAAGGAAATTAATTTAATAATTTTTTGTTAAAACTACATTAATGATTTTTGGTAGACATAACTAAATAGGCAGTGAACTTGTAGTCCCCAGCATGCTTTGCATGGGACTGCATTTGGAGAGTAAAATTTGAAATTAAACGCAATTTTATGTGTTTTTAACTAAATAGAAACACTTGTTAGTGTTTAATGTTCTTTTATCTTTGAGATTTTTAAGCGTTTCTGTTTCTTTTTTCAGTTTTGGATATTGTAAGTTTACCTTTAACAGATTTTGCCAGCAAAGTGCTATTTCTGAATAGGATTAAGGGGATTTAAATGTGAAAGTATTTAATAAACGATTAAAACATGCAGAGAGCATTAGGTCAATATCACATGATCTCATTTTTGATAGAAGAGGCGTTTAGCTGCGTTTGCATCTGAGCTCTTCATATGTTCCCTGTTTATCCAATGCAAAAGTTTTCCAAAAAGTTTGAATTTTTTTTTTGATGAATCTTCAAGGTTTGTTAGGAGATAACCTTGCACACACAGTCAAAATCCAGATGGAAGGTCCACAAGTTCATATGTTAATGAAGGCCTGTTTATGTATTCATACACTTTTAATAAGTCATCACTAATGCATACATGACAAGGTCATGTCAATCACACATTGAACATCTGGCATTATAAATACGTTTTTATGTGTAGGAGTAACACTCTTACATCAGTCACAGAACTGTTCTGCTAAATATCTGTGTTTAATTCGTATTGTGTAAATCAATAGGATATTTAAGTTTAGTTATGTTTAGTCATTTCTGTTATGAAAACAGCTATCTGATAATAGCAATAAATCAGATTATTTGAAGGGTTTTCTGGATGACCCCGTGGGTCAGAGATGCTGATTGTATTAATGCTTATAAGTGTTAATGTTGTTCATTTAATGTGTACTCACTGTGTGTATAATTAAAACGTAACTGTGCATACTATGATGCATTATGTATGGACTGGTGAAGCGTTATTAAGAAAAGCTATACGCAGGACTTTGCACACGCAGTGAGTTTACCTGTGAGGGAACTCGATACCAATCCCATAAGCCACGGGAATCTGTTTTCATTATATACATAATATTCCACTTTCATACAGTACAGTAGTTACAACATTGTTTGTCGCATCTTTTCTGCTGGATGCACACAAATAACATTGCTGGTAAACACAATCAATTTTAAAAAATTGTACATTTATAAAAAACATGATTTCGAAAGTACGTCAGAAACAACAATACACAAGACGACACAATCCGATTTTGTCATTCAAAGCTTGTTTACAGGAGAAGTTCCAGGAATCCGGCTTACCGTATGATCGAAACATAATGATGCTTTCATTTCTAAGCTGTTTCTCAGTGGTGTTTCTAAAAATGCCTTGCGTTTAGTCACTACAGTAAATCTTTTATGAAATAGACACACACACATATATATGTTTATGTGTTTTTATGTTTCGAGTGTGCAGTTTTATCAATATGACCACGTCATTCATTCATGTTTCATGTAAATGTGCATTATAGATTTTTCAGTGATTTAAAGGTTCAGTGAAAAGAATGGTATATACGATTTTGCCATTGAAGTCATTTAAATGGAGAAGATCTTGCCTCTTTATAGGTAAAGTGTGTCAGAGACTCTGGAGGAGGATGGGTAATGCTTTACTAGGTTAATGGTTAATTATATATTTTAATCTATTTTTTATATTATTAGTAAATGGATTAGCTGACATGAACTAACAATGAGCAATATACTGTAGTTTTTATCATGTATGTTAATGTTAGTTAACGCCATAAAATTGTTCATGTTAGTTTTTGTGCATTGGTAAGAAATGTAAACAGTTACAGCTTTACAAAAAATGTAAAAATGTATTAGTAAATGTCTAAAGGAATGGTTTACCCCAAAAAACTCTGTCTTCGTTTTCTTACTCTCATGTTGTTACAAACCTGTAGGGGAGAGAGGGGCTAACGCTTTTTGGTTTTGGCTCAATCATTCAAAAAATATTTGGGTTTGATTAATTTTATTTTTACACAAGCAACACACACATCACTGCTACAAATGAACATTTGAAGTTTGTTTCTAGTACTTACCATTTTTGGACAATTACACCAAACGTGACTGCAAACGTTACAACTTACCCCATAAGTGGGGTTAATTGTAACAGGTAGGGGGTTAGTTGTAACACTCGCTAAAAATTAAGTTTGCAGATAAATATTTCAATACTATTTTGTCTATATACTTGAAGAGGATATTGTTTATATATCCGTCTATAATAGACAGGTATCCACACTGTATTCATTCATCCAGCCCTTTTCTAACAATAGTTCAATTATAAATGGAGACAAATGTCTAAATATGAGAGAAAAAGCAGAACAATTATGACAAAAATTTTTTTTATATGTGATAACCATACTACAGTTTCAAAATCTAATTCTGAGATAATGAGCATCAAAGTCTGATTTTAGCCATTCATTTCATTAAGATTTCAATCTTTGACGTAACCTTATTCAATCAATATTAAAGATATGAACAAAAATAAATTTGACACATGATTTTTTGATAATACAGGCACATTTGTTTTGTTGGCAGCCAACAATCATTCGTTTGTAGCCTATTTAAAACAATGACAAAAATTACGCTAACATTAACGATATCGTTTTCATATCGTATAAGTGCTGAGGGGTTCGTTTTAACACAGCGTTACAACCCCGCTGGGTCAAAATATTTTCAAGCCCACCAAAAAAGTTGCTAAGAGCTGCAGACATTTCAAAACGATGTGATGTTTTAGTCAACAAGTCACTGATTAATATGACATAGCATTGGATTTGGTATCTTACACACCCAACTTAGAAACCGAAACAAACATATGATGAAAAATTTACTTTCATGCCACCAAAACACTCGTTCATCAATAACTCTCTGGAAAAACATTATACATTTTCAATAATTTGTGGGAGATCGTCTTTTGGCAGCATAAAAATCAATATTTGATTTTATGAAAAAAAATAATGCTTGCGTTTGGCAGATACTCACTTAATCTCATGTGTAATCAGAGTTTAGTGTTAAGGGAGTGTCTTGCGAGTATTTTGTAAACACAAAAAAGTGTCTCTTTTATCATAAACCCTTTCGACACGTATGCAGCAGGCTCTTATTTTGACAAAAGGCATGATGCATATGGTTCACATGACGCAACATACACATATTTGGAAACGACGAGCAACACATATGACACTCAGAACAAATATTTCGAATTTGCGCCCCTTTAAAGAAAAGTCACCGGCCGCCACTGATTGTGACTTTAAACATTTATATTAAAAGTTTTCACTTTCTTGGAAAAAGAAAGTAGGCCACTATTTTTCATTGTCACTTTTGATAGAGACACTTAATTTTATCCCACTCCTACGTCGGTCACATTCCACCACACAAGACTGATGGATCATTAAGCCGGAAGATAAAACAGAAGTGGATCAGCGAGGTCAAACTACCATCTTGGTGTCTGTGTCCACCGGATTAAACATGCAGCCCTGACTGCAGTGAGGATCATTTGAACTGAAATAAATCTAATCATAATCCCTTTGAATTAATACTGATTCAACGTTAAAGGAGACGCAGCCGCTGAATCAGTTTCTTTGACTTTAAAAACTAATTCAAGAAAACAGCAGTCTGACAGACACGGGTAGTGATGGGTTTTGCTGGATTATTTTCTGACACATGAGAGAGAGGAGTGATTATACCCACACAGTCTGCTGAATAATATCCAGATTAGACGCACTAACCAGACCACATCTCCACACAAAACATCTGCTTCCAGACAAACACACGTGCGCACATGTTTAAGCTGTGGCACAGTAGATGGAACATTTTCCAACTCTTCGGAACAGATGCCAGGAATTCTTCAATTCAAATTAAATCTTTTAAATTGTTCATTGTTACAAAGCAGCGTCACATGGCATTGAAACAATGAAATCATGGTATTTCTGAATGGAGTACACTGTAAATACATATTTGCTGCTTTTTTTGTTTTGTTTAATTTTTTTGTCATTTCAATTTACTATTATTTATCCTGAGTTGTTATAACTTGGTCTGATTCACATTTTTACATTTCCTTTGGTGTGTAAGTGTGTATAAGTACATGTTAACGATATAAAAAAGGTACAAACCTCAAAATAAACAATGACACGAGTTATCGTCTCCAACGTAAATCTCTTTTCTTGGACTACAACAAACACATGGATTGTAGGCAACGGTTTACTTCCTGGGATTGGTGCATAGACAAGACCGACATTATCATAATTCCTCCCGATTTGACTCACAGCCTGTAAGTTAACTCCTGTTTGCATTGCATTGTGACCGAATCTTTCAAACATGGTAAGGAGCGTCACATTTCTGGCTGACGTTAGAGGTATTCAGAACAATCACAACGTACAGATTAGCTGGCCAATCAGGGACACAGAGCTTTTCAAATCCGTGCGTTTCAGTGTGTGCACTGTCAAAAATAAAGGTACAAAGCTGTCACTGGGGCATTACCTTTAAAAAAGGTCCTTATATTTACCATTTAGGTACAAATATGTACCTTTGAAGTACTAATATGCACATTTTGGGTACAAAGGTGTACCTTTTTGAAAGGGTACTCTCCCAGTGACAACTTTTGTACCTTTATTTCTGACACGAAGCCGGTGCATTCCCTATCCGATCATTTTTTTTCCTTGCTCTAAAAAAATAATCTGTAAACACAAAACCACTGAAAGCGGTGTAGTATGCCGGACCAGTATGGGGCGGTGTAATTCTGCCACAGATATACACTATACACGGAGAAGAAGACTTTGAGCATGCGCATAACCAACATATGGTGTTGTCCATTATCGCTTGTTGGTCACCACAATTGCATAGAAGCAATAGATTTTGCTGTAATAAAGCTAGTAGGCTTTAGTAGCTTCTGTAGCACGAACACAATCACGTAATCCACCGTTATTGTTGTTGCTGTTACGTGTGACACTTCCGACACGTGATGTGATGACGTTTTCGCTTCACAAAATATACGGATTGGCTGTACAGATGAAACTGCAAGGGTGTCGGTTTCAGATTTATCCACTTTAGGACCCGGTTTAAAAAAATAGCGGATTCAGTCTCCCAAAACGCCGGATCCGTGTGGATGAAACGCCAATACGATAACAAATTTATATGTATACAGTGATATGCGTCTCCGTGTGGACAGATCCTGAGAGTGTATAAATAATTTATGTAAAAATTGCCACTTTGTAGGTGTGAGTCCTTTTAAATGCAAATGAGCTGATCTCTGCACTAAAAGGCAGTGCCGTGGTTGGATAGTGCAGATTAAGGGGCACTATTATCACCTTCTGACATCACAAGGGGAGCCAAATTTCAATTGCCTATTTTGTCACATGCTTGCAGAGAATGGTTACTGGGTTGTTCTTTTTCACATTTTCTAGGTTGATAGAAGCACTGGGGACCCAATTATAACACTTAAACATGGAAAAAGTCAGATTTTCATGATATGTTCCCTTTAAATGTCCACAATAAGTCCTCAAGGTATGTACCCAAAAAGGTACATTGTGATATTATGCTTTGTATACATGTAAAGGGTCAGAAATGTACAAACAACAGAGAGATGTTTAAAGGGTACACTGCACTTTCCAATTCCACACAGCTGTGCCAAATTTTTTTCACTGAAATTACTTTGGGTCAAAAAAGGAAAAACGATCTGTTCTACTTCAGAAGTACTTCAATGCACTTGAGAAAGTACACTAAAATAATCACTTCACTTAAAGGTAGGGTAACACATTTTGAAAAATGCTAACGGTAGCCGCCTAGCAATGAAATCCCGATCCCACCCTCAAGTCAAATCGCCATCCAAAGTCACGCCTCTTTCCAAACACATGAACACGCACAGATCAGACGGTCACATCTCATGTCTCATTCACCAGTGAGAAAACTTTGCAGTACAAAGTGAATAACACTTCCAAAATAACCAACATAAACAACTGGTTTACATCAGAATTAGTTTAAGCACACGTTCGATTGTGTAGACGTAGTAACTATATCGTTATGCTAATCCGGAAAACGAACACAAATTTCATAAGCAACACAACGTTTCATCAAAGTAGAATATCTGAATCCATCTCAATACAAACATATCGCGTACCTACCTTACCAAAATAAACAGTGCAACGACCCTTTCAGACCCTTTGCCTCCTGCAGCTGTTTGCATCTCGCGGTAAAGCAGTAAAGTTACAGATGTTAATTTGGGTTTTTGCTCTTGCTCATCCAGGCAGTTTTTGCTGTTGTTGTTATAAAAGATGCATTTAGTTTTGTTGCTCCTGTGTAGGTTGTCAATTCAGCAGAAAAGTTTGGTGTTCAAGCTGTTTACAGACAGAGCGCACGTGAACGCGCCGATGACGTATGGTATCTGCGTGGACTCGCTGCGCGGTGGGAATTCAAATTACGCTTACGTATCAGGGACATAAAAGGAAACGTCCGTTCGGACCGAAATCTATGATTTGTTGAACATTTTTTGGTCCTACGCCTTTCACAGATGACATAAATTTTTACAAATACATTTAAACAACTTAACACAGTGATTGCTATCAGAATGTGAGGAGACTTTTAACCAGCATAACTAAAAATGTTTCAGGATCAAATCTGTTACCCTACCTTTAAATTGATTTTTTATTGTATTGAACTACTGTAAATGCGGTTGAGTAGACTACACTTAGATTTTCAGATAAAGTTAAAGTACTAAAGACAAATTTTTGCAAGTACAAAGTTAGTACATTAACAATGTGTACTTAAATAAAGTGTACTTTAGAACACGTTTCTTACCTGGGCAAACATGAATGAAATTGACACAATGACCCAATGAATGACCCAAATGAGTCAAGTTTTAATAAACTTAAAGTCGCAATGAAAAGTAAAATAAAAAACTGTAATTTGTTTTGTAATATTGTGGTATTTTTTTAAACAAATGATTTATCTGTGAGTTTCATTAATTTAAAAAAAAATGAATGTGCCCTCATAATCTTTAATCAAAAATACAAATCTCCTCCCCCCCTAAAAACGATCTCTCTTTACTTCCGGTCAAAATGTATGGCAGGTGGGCGGGGTCCGGGAGAATATCGCTGCGATTAGCAATTAGCAACACGACCCAATTTCAAATGATCCAATCAGATCTCGAAGGACAAGTTCAAATCCAGCCCTGGCTTATTTCATTTCAGAGGCTGGTTTTACTCGGATACACGTCACCATGGGGAAAATTAGGCAATTGATACTTCCGTTTCATGGCGACTTTAATAATAATAATTTACATTGGAAACAAAACCCGCTTTTTCCCTTTTAAACACATTGGCTACATTCTGACAAGTACGCCCGTTTTGCATGATCCAATTATCTCCAAGTGTATAAGCACAGTTTTATCATTTCCTTTTGTTTACAGTTAAGTAAGCGGATAACGAACAATGCCAAAGAACTAGACAAGCTGAAGGACTGTGTGTACCTTACGCCTAAAGCTATTTTACATTTTGTTTTTTCTTTGCTGAATAATTGCATGCCTATAACTGAACTTGTCTAATAGGCTTTTAGCCCAGAGCCATGTTTTAGCTTATAAATAACTCAATATCTAATTGTTCTGCTGAAACAATAATAAAATGCTATAAAGAGACTCCATGGGGTTTCCATCCTTTAATTATCTAATGCATGAGGTACTAATTAGGTACCTTGCTTTTTCCACACTGTATGTTATCACATTTGCTTCATATACAGCACATCCAGCAGTTTGTTATACACAAATTACTTTTTCTATTAAAGGCAAGACGTGTTTAATAATAAAGTCTTTTTCTATGACAGGATATACACATTCACAAAGTGACACAAAGTGTGGAGCAAAACTGAAAAGCAGTTTATTATAAAAAACAGTTATTGTACTCTTATTGGCTGCGTACCATATTGGGTTTTACATTCACATACTACACAATAATACCGATCCTCCACCCCACCGTATCCTCCTGTTCGGTCAGGCTATCTGTAAATCCATGGCAGTTTATTAGTGTCACTTTTGAATGTCCTACAAACTCTTGCTCGCATCAAAGGCACCTCGATTCTGAGCTCATGTCTATTGTAAGCATATACTTCGGCTCCTTTCCAGAACGTACTGAATTGCTTTACTGTCTGCCAACACCCTAATTGAAATTAAACCTTTTAAGTGACCAATTTGGAGTGCTTTACATCTCAGCTGTCATACAGATTGAGCCCCTGACGTAAAGCATGCAGGACAATTGCATATAATAGAATTTGCCCTTGTTTTAAGCTAATGCTACTTTAATAGGCATTAGCTTACATACCACATATCATTTTTGGGTAAAGGTCAGTTTTGATTAGATTCAACTGTTTTGTATACGCATGAAAATTGGTCAAAAATTGTCCCTAGCTGTCAGAAGTAAAAAGGTCCTAATACTGTATGTACCCTTACACATTGGTACCAATAGGTACCTTTAAAATACTAATAGGAACTCTTTAGGTGCTAAGGTGTACTATTAAAGGGTACCACAACGTGACAGCTAGGGACTTTTTTTTACTTTTTTTCTGATAGTCTAGATATTAATAGTAGTTTGCACATATGTGTGTTGGCAATGTGTGAACACAACCTCCCTATATGAAACAAATCAACGCACTCCTTCCGGTCTGGAGGTGAGATGATGGCTTAAATTATTCTACCAACTCATTAGGTTTTGTAACAGAGCCTCATGTACCAGAGAACACCACAAACAGTGTCAAGAGAGTTTAATCATCTAGATTATTCAAGTTTGCAGGAAAACCATATATGGATTATATAAAATATGGCATGTATAACACAAATTACGCCTGTCTGCTTTTTGCATTTCAAAGCCTGTCAGGATTTGAACACGATTCCATCACAACCAGTTTCTTTCGGTTTTCCCACATTTTATTTGAAATTACTTCTTGGCAAGCTGTCACATTTCGAAATGTTTGTGGTGCATTGTTGTGAATGAAGAAAAATACCCTGAGGATATTTTCCAAAAGACTCAAGTGGGTAAGAATCTTTTCGTATCAAGTGGAATAATTATATACATTTCTCTCCAATATCATTTTACTAATATAATTAGGATTGGTTTAATCAAATAAACTTAATCATGGAAAGATTTTCGAAATGTTTTGCATGTTTTTTGCACATCGATCTAGTTCAGAATAAATATCCCTGATGATTACTGGTATCCCAGTGTGATTTAAAAATAAGGAACCTAGCTTTGTCAACATTGTCAATGTCACAAATTTGGCTGTTTTTGATTTAGAAACTGTGCAAATCTAAAACATTTTTATACTTTATAAAAAACTTTCATTTGTTTAAAATTTTTTCAATTTCAGGATGATAGTGTCTTATATTTATATCAATTGTTACACACATTTTAAACAAAATATATATCTTGAAAATGAAGGATGCACTATCAAATGCCATTGTGTGGCTTATTTTATTCATTCATTCTTTTTTCAAACATCTTATGCAACCGTTTCCATTTCAGTGGGTTCTTGAGATGGAGATAAGAAAACATTAATTATTAAACCAATGTGACAGTGTTCACCCACATCTAACCGCATCCCATTCGTTAGTTCTGGCTTCCAGGGGCGCGCTAGATGTTTGAACACACGTGGAAAGTAAGCTAGTTATATTTTAAAATCGATGAAAAAGGAAAACAAATAGAGAGAAATGGTATTGTATTATGCGCTTGGAAACCTGCTGCTTTAAACACTGCCGAGAACCAATTGTTGAAGCAACACGTGGGAATCAATTGGAATCACACACTGTGCGCGCCGTACTTTTAACGTGAAGCAGGATCAACTGTCTGGATAAGATAACATATTAGTTTACTGGGACACCCTTAAGAAAATTAAGTTTAGTAACCATTTTGGATTGATGGCATTGATTAATTTTTGTAAAGGCAGCGGTTAAGTCTTTTGGAAATATATTACATAAAGATAATCACGTACAACCTTGATTAAACAATCTTGACTGAACAGAGCCAACAATGTCACAGATACCCTAAATCCCCCTACTGGTTCTCCAGTGACAATAACACGTGAAGTGTAACCACGTCCCTTCTGTATAACCTCTGCGCGCCGTGCGCTTCTTAGTAGTATGAGCGCGTTCTTGGCGCACACACGTTGTTGACAACTCCCACCGTCATTTGTCTCTCTTTTAAACTGGAGCCAATCATATTGCCGAATTTCCTTCCGATACGACATTGGATTTAAAATTCAGAGCAGCTGCGTTAACTTGGAGAGGGTCGCCATGGGGCAATACGGCGCCAGGTTCGTCCTGTTCCGTACCAGTTTTACGGTGAATGAGAGAAAAGGCACACCTTCTGGCTAGACAAGGGCAGAAACTACACAGAAATGAGTTTGGGAGGCTGAGAAGATGTTGGGATGGGATCCATCTCGTGTCTTTGGAGAGAGGAGTGATGCCAGGCGCGCAGAGGCAACAAGGACTCGTTGTTCACCAACTGTTTCAAACTTCTGTCGCTTTTTACAAGTATGCATCATACCAAACCTAGTGATCATTTGATACCAATGTTCGCATATGTAATATACTCCGTTTGAGTTGCTGTTCATGTCCACAGGTTTTGTGAATACGTTTTGAAAACCGGCATGCCGGAGCACATCGCCGTCCTGACGAACAGCACAGAATTAGGGCACGTCGGTCGCGCGTTGGACTCGAGCGCGCGCCCTGCCTGGGCGGTCGCGGTGCTGGCCAGCGTGCTGATCTTCACTACTGTGGTGGATGTTTTCGGTAACCTGTTAGTCATCATTTCGGTGTTCAGGAATCGTAAACTAAGAAATGCTGGTGAGAAATCATTTTTATGATTACGCACAATGTTCTTGCACTATATAAAGCACTTCACGTGCCATTCATTTAGTTGCTAGTATTGAATGGAGATACAGTACAGTGAATGAATAGTAAAAAAATACTTTTATTGGTCCCTTTGACTTTAACAATGTTCTTTGACATGCTACCTTAAGTGTACATTATATGTTTTTTTTATATGCTTTAACATACTCCACTATAGTTTACTGTTAGATAAACTCATAGTGACTTGGCATGTAACTTTTTATTTAAATAAAAACTAGTAAGTGCACACACTTACTAACACTATAAAAATCTAAAAGCATTCAGAATAAAGTCAATTCATTTGGTAAATCACAATCAACTTTATTGCAAAGTACACTCTAACAAAAAAACAATACTAAATAGTTTTAAAAGTGGTTCTTCGCTCGTAATCATAGAGGAATCATTTTTAGTGCCATATGGCACAGATGAAGTACCGGTGTAGCACCTGAAGTACCTGTGTAGCACCATATAGGTGCTATATAGAAGCATATGTGCTGCTTTAGTGGTGCTATATGACCCCCATATGGTTCTTCATACTGTAGGTGCTTTACAGGTGATTAAAATGGTTCCTCTATGATTACGAGCCAAGAATCTCTTTTAGTGCTATTTAGCACTGTTTGTTTTTAGATATCATGGGTTTAAAAGGTCCTAATCTGTACCATTAGTCACAGATAAGTATACATTTGGTACCAATATGTACATGTTAGGTACCAATATTATATCTTTATGTCCAAAGCTGTACTTTTTGAAAGGGTACCGCCCCAGGGTACATATTTTGACAATTTTTTTCTGACAGTGTACAAGGAATTTGTTTTGGTGCATTGTTGCTTATCAATGACAGTGAAAACTACAATACAACAAAGAAAGAAATCTCACCTGTATCTGGTCCACCAACACACTGTAAATCTGTCGAGCTTTGGCTGGCGTTAAGAAAAGCTTTACTTCACCTTGACCATGTCATCAAAAATTTACAGCAGCTTATTGCTCTCAGCAGTATGGGCTTCAAAGACTTTCCACAGAAGTTTGGTATAATTGGACCTGCACATCATTGCAAATCTGGCACCCTTCAGAGCCAATTTACATTCCTTTTTAAATTGAAAAAGGATTAATTTGCAGTTTTATCCATCTCAAAATTGACATTTAAATTGAACTGCGCTTCTCAAATTACCCCCTACTACATAAACACATTACCTGCTTTCTTTAAAATAGCATGATTTCCTCTTGATCCTTTTCCCTGTTTGTTATTATAAAAATTAAACAGCTGTTGAAATGTTACAATTGGGCTTACAGTGCTCAATATTGAGTGATTTAAAGGAGAGAAAAAATAGGCTGAGAAAGATTTCAGCACTTCAATAGCACTCTTGTGACAATGTATGTACGCATTGTGAGGTGGCAACACATACTGCTGACGCGGTGAAGTCTGGGGCTGTAATCAAAACCTCTTGACAGTTTGTGCATCTGCAGGGGTGTAAGTGTGTAGAGCGCTCACACAACAGACTTCAAAGCTTGAGCTCTCTCGCATTGAGCAAGAGGCAGACCTGTCTGCTTCAAAGGCACGCTCACTATCTTATACCACCCTCTTTCTGATAGACACTCTTGACTCTGTGCCTCCCCCTCCAGAGATATTCAGACACAGCTGGGGGGCGGGTATGGGGGGCATCAATGGCTCATAAGATCGAATAGGTATACTGTTAGATTTCGTACTTGGTTTCCCCATGATGGCTCATGGCTGTGGCAACCGTTGCTATCTTTTCGAATATTGAGTGTGAAGTAGAAAAATTCATTCCTTAATGTGTCAGCCCTCTATCATTAACAGCCAATCCAGCATCTGCCACAAACAATAACAATGTCCCGCAGAGGCACTAAAGTACAGGAAACAAATGGAGGAGGAGATATTTTGTGGTGCATGCCATGTTAACTAGAGTAACTAGATGGGGAATGATAAAGATGATGATAGTAGGAGATGATTTTACAAAAAGGTCTCATAGGAAGTGGTAATGTATGTTCCCACAACCCCACATCAAATACACGAGGTACGAGGTACGAATATAAAGGTTGTAAAAATCTTTCTCCTTTCATACCATCAATCCTTCACAATAATGACTCCCATTCTTATGGGCGGACGAGTATAAATGACTGTATGATAAGAATGATACCCCTATTTCTTCCCCTTCACCATATCTTTTCTATTATCTATGTAGGAGATTGTTGAGGAGCACATTTTACTCCATGTCCGGTTCAAATTTATAATTGCTTATACGCTGTAGCTGTCGCTTGAAGTAAAAACCGTGACCACCAGTGTCCTTGGCGACTTTCCCATTCACTGTCCCATGTGTGGTTATGCAATCATGTTTCTAGGAAGGGGAGTGAATGCCAAGTGAAGTCCTTATGCTGTCAGATTTCTGGCAGGGCCCTTGGTCGTGTAGGTTGGTCTCGGGCTGCCACCGCAGTGTGAATGTTTGAGCAGTCAGAGAGACCATCAGCACATGTTTGGGAGTATTGAAATATGTCTGCATGTGGTGAAGATGTCTTTGCAAGCCACAGGAGACGATAGAGTGTTTCTGTGTTGTGTTTGGGACTGTGTAGTCTACAGTTTCCTTTAAATCAGACCAAGACACGGCGTAGTGTGTTTGAAATGAGGGGAAAGATGAGTGTCATTTAATAACAGTGACTCCTATGGTATTATCTGTATGTTATAGGTTTTGACTAAGAACTTCCAAGTCTTTTAATTGGCATCTATTATGCTATTGTTGGCAAAGTGGCTCAGTGGGTAGCACTGTTGCCTCATAGCAAGAAGGTCACCGGTTTGAGTCCCGGCTAGGGTGGCCTTTCTGTTTGGAGTTTGAATCATGAATCATCACAGGTTTACACCGGGTACTCCGGTTTCCTCCTACAGGCCAAAAACATGCAAGTTAGGCAAACTTGTGTATGGATTAACTTGTTGTGCCATGAATATAGCTGTAGATGCTGGAATAGTGTAAAGGAATAATAAGAAGAAGACATATACGTGTTGGCAGTGTTTGAACACAACTGTCCTACAATGAAAAAAATTCACCCGCTCCTTCTTTTTTATCCCCGTTAACCCAAAGCAGTCTCATTTTTGATTCTCTTGTTAATGTGATGTCACACTGAACAAGCCCTGCCCACAGCTACTGACTGAAAGTCCTGCATTACCATGTCCGCCCTTAGTGAGTTGGACGCTGTCTGCCATATCTCAATAGTGGGATACAATTGTCTCAGACTGTATTCACAGGAATCAGTCTCTTTTGGTCAGGTGGTTGGGAGCAGTAGCTCATTTGCATTTAAAGGTACACACACGAAACCAGCTTGCTTTTCTCCCACCAAAATAGGGGCATTTTGAACATGCTATAATAAATGATCTATTGGATATTTTGAGCTAAAACTTCACATTTGGGGCACATGAAATTTTCATTACATAAATGTGCATAATATGTGCCCTTTAACATGACCAGGGCTGGGTTTCCCGATAACGATTGAACCAATAGAATGATTCGAATTTGTAGCAGAAGCTTGTTTAGGTTAATGATCTTCAGCCAATGTGCACTAATATTTTTTATAATATTTTTCATTATTGTTCAATGATTTTTGTTAAATGTTTTAATAATATGTGGATAGTAAAATATTCTTTTCCATATTTAGTTAGGACTCATCCATTGCAAAATGCCTTTTGCATTTTATGTCATAGTTTAGATCATTATTATTATTTGTTGTTGTTTATTATCTGTTTATTTATTATTTTGGATTATTGCATTGTACCGTAAATATTTATATGGTTTCTTTAATCAGATGCTATTTTCCTTCAAAAATGTTTTTTTTACTGTAGATGAATTATAGCAGCAATTGCTAGGAACAATTTATCAATTTGCTAGTACCAACTTTTACCAAAATTGTACCAAATACGTTTTCCTTTTTTATTTATTTATGTTTAGTCATTTAAATTTGATTTCTCATTTGAATTTTAAATATATTATATTAAAGTAATTTAAACAAAGAAGAACCCAATAAATAAATAAATATACATTTAAAACATTACATTATCGTCATTGCAGGAGTGCAATTTGCTGGTTGTCCTGCAGGTGACCTTGTAACTCTGTTGTCTTATGATGCACTTATGAATGAACGATTACTCCAGAGCACTCGTATATCTAAAATTAATTTCAAGTGCTACTTAAGTTACGAAGCTTTTGGGAAACGGCCCGTAATTCTAAGATGATTCGTACAAATGTTTTACTATCTACTTAGCCTTACGATGCTTTTGGGAAACCCGGCCCAGGAAGCTTATTACAATCTATTACCGGAAATATTCGGTTGCACGTGTCATCATGAAATGGCATTTGACCATCGCTACCAATCAAAATGCATGTTCGCTTAAAGGGACACTCCACTTTTTTTGAAAATATGCTCATTTTCCAGCTTATAGAAGAGTCAAGGAAAAATATTGAAACTCTTTGGTTATTTTTTATGCGCGATGCTAATGGACTAATCAGATTCTATGAATTATGCTAAAAGCTATGCTATGCTAAAAGTGGTAGCGCCAGACCTAGGAATCAGCTAAATGGATTATAAAACGGTAAGAATCAAATATTTAACTCTAGGGGAGCTGCAAAATGAGCATCGCGCATAAAAATAACCAAAGAGTTTCAATATTTTTCCTTGACTCTTCTATAATAATAATAATAATAATAATAATAATAATAATAATTATATGTTAATTTTTTATAGCGCCTTTCAAGAACCCAAGGTCGCTTCACAATGTGGGCAGAATACAAATAATAAGACAGATATACAGGCCAATTGCTTATTATGACAGACAAACAAGCAGCAGGCAGAGGGAGACAAGGAAACACTGATCAACATAAATCAAGAAAGCAAATAACATATAACCAAACATACATTTTGATGGAATATAGAAATAAAGTAAAGAAGAAAAGTGTTGAACAGAGAAAACTGAGTTATTTATTGAACATTGTGAATAGATGGGTTTTAAGTTGTTTTTTAAAGGTCTGGAGGTTGTCGGACGCACGAAGATTAGGTGGCAGCTTATTTCATGCTGTAGGGCCTGCAACACTAAAAGCCCTACCACCCAGAGTTGAGAGTTTGAACCTGGGTACGACGAGCAGATTGTCAGTGCTAGATCTAAGGGCCCTAGTCGGAACGTATGGTTGCACTAGTGCACTATAAGCTGGAAAATGAGCATATTTTATAAAAAAAAGTGGTGTCTCCCTTTAAATGAAATATGTGAACTTTTTTCATCCTCCCTTACTCACCAATTTATCCAAAATTTACATTTATTTATCTGACAAATGCACAATTAGCGCACAGATGATATCAATACATTAAGGAGAAGTTTCTTGGCATCGCCTGGCACCAGTATGGGCACTAATGTAGTAAACACAATAGATCGTATTTAACAAACTTTCAATGCATGAAAAAGAGCAATAACAAATTTTCTGTAATGAATCACTGATTTTCATTTGAATGTGGTCTGTCCCTTTAAGAAAGTTGACAGGAAATATTCAGTTTGATGCTTGCTCTGTTTGCGTCGAGGGGGATTTTGTCCACTCTTGCTTTTCCTTGGCCACGGGGCTGTGCTTGATTAAAGCTGAATCAGGTCAGTGTCCATTCGCAGAGCTGTCAAAGCCTTTAACATCTGTCCAGCTTTCCATATAAGGTGTTTTTTCTTTTTCCCTCTTTCTCTGAGTGTATGTGTGTTTCGCTTTCATATTCTCGTCTCAACTGTTGAGACCAGTGGAGGTGTAGAATAACTATCTGTACTCTTTCCTCACCACCTGTCTCCAAAACATAGCTGGATGTGGAACACCTTTGCTGTCACGCAGACAGACACATCGCACACATGGAAAGAATTAACAGTGGCACAGAAAATGGGTGGCTAATGTCTGACATTAAGCGGCTTAGGATGAAGGAAGAAATAGAGTCTGAGCAGAAGCCTTCAGAGAAACATTCCCACTGGCACAATGTAACTCATGTGTCCTCAAAGACAAACATAAAAGTTCATTATTTGGCTCATTGCATTCGGTTGAGCAAATTCAGCACCATGGACAGCAACAATACAAATTCATTATATGTGAACTTTGCCTGTAAAAACCAACGCTTTCTTACGAGAATTTGTACATATTTTACTGGTTGCCTAATTTTTATTAATTCATATGACCACATCTGTATGTTTTTGTACGATTTGCCTTGATCCCTGTGACATTGGGGTTAGGTGCGGGTTTAGGGGATAGGTTTTGTTGATGTTCTTTTCATGAGAATCGTAAATTTTGCACCATTACCTTCTTATGAATTCATACAAATTAGCCAATTTGGAAAATATGTACGAATGCTTGTGAGATCAGGCTGGTAAAAACCTATAGCCAAGTCATTTGTAAAAATATAACTTTAATGATGGTGCAAAACATAACAAGCAATGTGAATTAAAACACTTGTTAAAGTCAAAATTTGATGCTCCTAATCCCAAAATTAGATTATGAATTTTACAGATAAAGTCACGTTTGCCACAAATACACGTGATCGTTTAAAAGACAGATTTGAGAGAGATTTGAGAAAAGTAGTTTGGGGTACATTGCTGAAGGTAGCAATCCTCTCATATTGAGAGGGAGCAAGCAGCCCACCTGCTGTTTTCTAAGGCCTGAAAAACCTCCTTATAGGGCAGTTTTATAAACATCAAAGTTTGCAGTCGGGTCTGCCCTTGAGGGACAGATTTTAGGCAATTTTAAAGACATCAGTGCACAGGTGCGTGAGCTAAGATGTTAATTTAAATACAAGACAAATAGGGTTGCAATGTGCAAGTATGCTAAAGATAATTTGTCTTAATTTGTTCCATGATTTGCAATGCCTTCTGTTAGTGTAATACCGAGAGCAATAACTAAAACACCCCAGGTCTCTATGTAAGATTACTTGCATGCCATCCCACATGAAAGATCATATTGTGCTATTGAATCCATTCAGCTTAGCTAACCTACAGTCAGCAGTCTGTCACAAATAAATTCACAAGTGTAATAGAACTTTGTTGATGTCTTATATTTCATCTCACACTTTTCTTTCCCTTTCTACCCTCTCAGAAAATAAGGTGCAAGAAGGCACAAAAGTTTTCATTGGGGCTGTACCTTTCAAAAAAGTATAAAAGGTATACACCTGTATTGGTACCTTAAATTAACACATTGGTACCCTAGAGGTATACACTGATAACATACCTAAATAGTACATATTGGGATCTTTTGAAAAGTACCATCTTAGTGACAACGTTTGTACCTTTTTTACATTCAGTTCCAGTTTCACTCAACTGCAGGTTCAAATAGTAGACTGAGTTTGGAATCACTTTTAACTTTACTTGATGATCGTTTCACAGCACCAACTGTTTGTCTCGGACTGTCTGTTCTCTGTGAGCACTACCTCCTTTAAACTTCTTCAAAGATGCTTGGATTTAAATAAGTCAAAAATAAGTCAGTGCTTTCTGTTTCTGTCCAACGTAACGGTAGCATCTCCGATTCCCAAACGACGTCTTAGTATTTATCTTTCTGCAGATAGTTTCAACCAAAGGTCTTGCATTTCAAAGCATTCAGTTTATCAGTTGTGCATTTACTGAGAATCTTGTATTGCAAACTCTGTCATAGATACATCTCAATGTTAAATAATACTGAACTGAATTCATGCCGAGAGGTTGTGCTGCTTTGCAAAGTTTACTTTGCTATCTATGCAAATTCTTTTCGTCAATTCTACATGCTGTCTCCACCTCAGCAGAAGATAAAACAGCAAAACCCAGAACAGCGAGTGTGAGGCATCACCATGATCTTCAAACTCATCCCTTATAATTTCACAAACCAGAGAAACGGCAAAGAAAGTTACTGAATGTCACGATTTACTATATCCATTTATTCTTGCTTACATGGGCAGGATTTGATCACATTGGTTTAATGTAATTCACCAGCTACCCCTTAGAGATAAGAATGCAAAGCTTCAGACTTAAAGTATTTGATTATTGGGAACTTAGGCACCGAATCTGAAATTCATGAAGACAAAATTTGATCTGATCAAAGATTGACTGCCTAAAGCATTTTAAACCCTTTAATGCTTTTTTAACACGATGCAAAATAAAAATCTATAGTCTTTAGATTCAGCTCAAGCTTATCATTGTGAAGCATATTGAACCAAAGCTGAATGTTTCAGATGTTTTGTTCATGTGCCTGTTTGAAGTTACATAACATAATCTGAGATTTTTTTATATACATTATTCCATGACTTTTCTGATTTACATTGAGAGAATCAAATGTTATGTTGATATTTTGCACAGGCACAGAATGATGATGTAATACTCTTTGGTTAGAAGGGACACAGAGCCCATAGTGAGTTTCATAAGGGTAGGCGGCACAGATGGCAAATGGTTTGAAGGTTCATATTCTTCTGTCTGTAAAGCACATGCAGTACTTATACTTTTTATGTGTAGTCTCTGTAGCATCTGTCAAACTGGTCCTTACTTTCTCATCGTTTGATTTGTTTGTTGTTTTTAATAATTGAAGAGATATTTATTTCTGTCAAATGTTGTGTGGCCCTCTGGCATAATTGAGTTTTATTTTTCAAATGTTTTGTAACTTTTTTTGCTATGCAACCAAATTATTACTTAGTTTAATATTTCTATAGTAATACTTTTGTAAAAAATGCCTCAATATTTAATCTTTATTTGGTTTAACTGGGACACGACAGTTCCCACAATTGCATATGCTGTAAAAACATAATACGCCATATATTTATGCAGAAAAGGCATTAAAGAGATGACAAAACAACATGCACTTTTTTCAGAGGGAGGGTGGGTACCCGTACCAAACTGCTATGGCTCAAGGCCACTGTCATCGTGCTTGTCATTTTGTGCCACTGAGAGTTTTGGCTATTTGAGATTTTCCCCCTGGTGCTCTATTCGGGCCTCAGTCCAAAATTTTTATCATTGCCACTTCTCATATCCCGAAGGATTGATACACAAACATTACAGAATGTTTTAACATCACCAAACTCTTGTTGCAACATCTAAACATCTGCAACAATAGTGTGATTTCCATATTTTAGCCGGTGTGAAATAAATAACCTTGTGAATATAACATCTTCTAAAGAACTGAAGTGTTTATCCGCTTTTGGCTTGACACAATGCTTTCTACCTGCTGCATATTTTAATAAATGTATAAAATTGTATCTGTCTCAGCTTCACCAGTCCTCATGGTCCTTCGTGTTTGAACTTTGTTAGAAAAAAAAGAAAGAAATGGTCCCAAGCTGTCACTGGGACAGTACACTTTAAAAAGGTCATTATGTATCATTTAAGTACAGATATGTATTCATTTAGTACCCTTAATGTACCTCTGGGGTACTAATGTGAACTTTTTATGTGTAAAGGTGTACTTTTTGAACAGCTATTTGGACAGTGTACTCAGAGTACAAAACAATATATTACAAAAAAAAGAAAACCTAAATCAATAAAAAAAGGATTAAAGATAATTATAAAAAAAGTAATGTCATTGTGATTAATTGGTTAAAGATTGAATCAAGTAAGCTGCTGAGTCCACAGCATGATTTGGAATTCATTTTAAGTTCTCCGTATTCTGCATTCATTATTTTTCTTTCTTGGTTTTTAATCATATGTAGCGGCGGGGTCCCCGTGTAGTTGCAGCTTTTATCAGTTATGACTGGGAGTGAAGATGCTGTGCTAATGAGCACATAAATTTGGCTGCTGTGAATTTCCACAAGGTCACCCTCCTCCATTAGTAATTATACTTGTAGGACTGAGCTCTAGGTGAACCGTAAGACACGCTCGGTGAGGCTCTGAGCTTCCATCAAAAGTTCATTTCCATCTAATTACACATAGATCACCTTTAACTCTTTAAGAAAAGGCCATACCGAAAAGTTTTACTTTGATGGAGAAGAATCTTCACTAGTTTTCACTTATTTAGGTTTTTTTTTAAAGAAAAGCATAAAGCTGTGTGCAATGATATTACGCAGTGCCCGAAAATAGTCCCCCGCTATTGAAAGATACTAAGGGGACTATTTTCTGCTGCTGCGTAAAATCATTGCGCCTCCTGCAGCCATGTCACGGCAGCAAAGTCCTTGATTATTATGCCGGAATGATAGTATAGTTCCTAGCTATATCTGCCTTGAAAATCGCAACTTTAAATTTTTCGTCGGTCTTAGTACACGATGCAACTACAGAAGAGTCAAGTTTTAAATAGGAAAAATATCGAAACTCTTTGGTTATTTTTGAGCGCGATGCTAATGGTCTAATCGGATTCAATGGATTATGCTAAGCTATGCTAAAAGTGGTACCGCCAGACCCGGAGATTAGCTGAATGGATTCCAAAACGTTAAAAAACAAATGTTTAACTCTAAGGGAGCTGGAAAATGAGCATATTTTCAAAAATGTTAAGTATGAAAATTTAAGTTGAAAAAACTTTAAGCACATGAAAGTTTCGCGTGAGCACATGAAAGTTTCACGTGAGCACATGAAGGTTTCGCGTAAGCACATGAAAGTTTCGAGTGAGCACATGAAAATTTCCCGTGAGCACATGAAAGTTTCACGTGAGCACGCGATAGTTTCACGTGCTCGTGCGATAGCCTCACGTGAGCACGCAAAACTAAACTTTAAAAAAATTTCTGCACATGAAGGTTTCGCGTGAGCACATGAAAGTTTCGCGTGAGCACATGAAAGTTTCACGTGAGCACATGAAGGTTTCGCGTAAGCCCATGAAAGTTTCGCGTGAGCACATGAAAGTTTTGCGTGAGCACGCGATAGTTTCACGTGCTCGTGCGATAGCCTCACGTGAGCACGCAAAACTAAACTTTAAAAAAATTTCTGCACATGAAGGTTTCGCGTGAGCACATGAAAGTTTCGCGTGAGCACATGAAAGTTTCACATGAGCACATGAAGGTTTCGCGTAAGCACATGAAAGTTTTGCGTGAGCACATGAAAGTTTCACATGAGCACATGAAGGTTTCGCGTAAGCACATGAAAGTTTTGCGTGAGCACATGAAAGTTTCACGTGAGCACATGAAGGTTTCGCGTAAGCACATGAAAGTTTCGAGTGAGCACATGAAAATTTCCCGTGAGCACATGAAAGTTTCACGTGAGCACGCGATAGTTTCACGTGCTCGTGCGATAGCCTCACGTGAGCACGCAAAACGAAACTTTAAAAAAATTTCTGCACATGAAGGTTTCGCGTGAGCACATGAAAGTTTCGCGTGAGCACATGAAAGTTTCACGTGAGCACATGAAGGTTTCGCGTAAGCCCATGAAAGTTTCGCGTGAGCACATGAAAGTTTTGCATGAGCGTGCGATAGCCTCACGTGAGCACGCAAAACTAAACTTTAAAAAAATTTCTGCACATGAAGGTTTCGCGTGAGCACATGAAAGTTTCGCGTGAGCACATGAAAGTTTCACATGAGCACATGAAGGTTTCGCGTAAGCACATGAAAGTTTTGCGTGAGCACATGAAAGTTTCGCGTGAGCACATGAAAGTTTCACGTGAGCACATGAGTTTCATGTGGCCACGCGATAGTTTCACGTGCTCATGCGATAGCTTCACGTGAGCACGCAAAACTAAACTTTAAAAAAAAATTCTGCACATGAAGGTTTCGCGTGAGCACATGAAACTAAACTTTATTTAATTTTTGCTCCATCTCCCCTTGGGGGCTCCGTAGTTTACATTGTGTCTATAAGTAGTATAAAAACCTTATTCCACCCTAAGACAGTCAATTTGGCTTATCTGATGTGTTTTGATATCTGGTGTGGGTCATATGAAATAAAACCAATTGCATTTGTTCATTCATTTAATCACACCGGAAACGATCCCATAACTGTCACATTTTATTAAACTTCTTCTTATTAATCCCTTTTTAACGTTTGACTATGACATCGGCTACACGGATGTGATTTTTTGCTATCATTCACCATATAACAAGACTGGGATTTGATTTCGGCACCGCATAGAGCGTTAAGTTAATGCCTAAAGTCTCAGGCAGCTGTCTGAAAAAAAACAAGCAGGATTTGCACGGATCAGTAGAGTTGCTCATAAAGGACTGCATGAATTTCTGATGATTTAGCTACGTGTTACATAGGTCTACAGACTTTTACTTCTCCCAAGGTTACATGGTTTTAATTATATTTATTACCAAACCCCTACAGTTTTATTATTTTATTCTTTTTGTGATAAATAATTAATCACAGTATTGATTTCTTTGTTTGTGAAAAGCTCAAATAGCCCTTTGTATGAAGCCTTGCACTATAAGTTGTCGACTTTATGTGGTCATCTATTCCAAACATTCCCTGTAGATAAAGATTCAGAATAGATGAAGAAATTCCTTTATCCTAATTCATTACTGGGTCATTGTGAAGTCTTTTGTGGATTCCTATAGAAGATCTATAAGGCAAGTTTGTGTTTTTACAGCTGTCTTCCTACTTTTTTGAGCATAGGGAGTTTGACAGTTGACCAGGGAATGCATGTTTTGTTTTATTCTGTATCCCAAGGGTATTGTAACCCTCTCCACTGCTTTTGCAATGAAGTTTGGACATGAAATAAGAGGCTTTGCCCTCTAGTCTCTCTCTACATACATGTTTCTGCCCAGCTGTCAGTGCTTTCTTCACAATCGGACTGCTTTTCTTAACCATCCCTGTCATCACTGAGGAAAAAGGCAAAGACAAATTCTCAAATTCTCTTGTTCTTGTCTCCATGAATGGGATTCATATCCCATTGAGAGCAATCATGACCGCTGAATGTGAATTATATATGCATGGGTGTAATTTGAAGAGTTGTTTACTCTCTTACTCTGCATCTATGTTTTATATATATGTCACATGCACTTAATTACATTACAATATATCAGACTAGATTACTGTCTCACTGTCATCACAAACAAGTCATTTTTTTCTTGCTATTTTTAAGACCTGATAGTGTGAGATGAAGAGTTATATACAGAAGCTGATACAATGGCCAAAGGTTAAAGTCATTGATGATCAACCAAATGAACTTTAAGAGGATTATGTAGACATTGTATCATGCATACTAATGATAGTCATTGGTTTGTTCATGTGTGAACATAAAACCCATGTGAGTTATATATAAAACACGTTCAACACAACAGCACTGTGACCTTGAGTACATCTCCAGATGAATTATAGGGGCTGGGGATTAAAGTCCAGGGAAAAAGAAAGCCAGAAGAAGAAATGTTGGGTTCACAGAGGTCAGAGTAATGGTGTTCATCATTACACATACTCTCTGAGCAAGAAAAGGGAACAGAGCTGAAGAGAAAATTGGAAAGTCAGTGTCATTTCAGCATGTCAGGCTGTGAAAGTTAAGAGATAGGTTTTTTGTTGGATCACTGTTAAAGGCCATGGTGAAGAACAGAGGAGCAGATTCGGTAATAATCTCTTTAATATTACACCGAGAAATGGCAAAAATGTATTTGAGGTGTTTTTTTCTGTTCGACTGGGAGTTTTATTAAAGCATGTCTGTATTTGTATGCCGACTGAAAAACCCATGAAATGTTTTCATCACTTTCAGTGGGATAATCGGATTAATAGAGCTCCTTGCGGTTTGGGTCATCATGTTTCATCCGCAGTTGTTGGGTTGGGAGGGCCGAAAAGTGCTGACTGAATGTTAAAATGCTTTAAGGTCTAACAAGCCGCAGGGCATAAGAGCTGCGCCTGTTTGTAGCTGTTCACCAACATTCGTAATGCGATTGATTAAAATCTTCACTGGGAATTACAAAAAATTCAAAAGTTTAACATCTGGACAAATCTTATTTTGTGTGCATGCATCCAAAGCAGTTATTTGTTTGCAGATATTTAGAAATTAAAAGGAAATCTGAGCTCTATGCTTATTACATTCTTCAGTTCACATTGGCTCTAAACATTACGTTGACTGTTTAATGTGAGAAAATGGATTGGTGGGACCTTACAGAAGTTTTAGGGCAGTAGACCATGCATGACATTAATCTGAGAGGGCAGAGTCTTGAAGAGAATTGTTTAACACAGAGATGTGTTTTCATCTGTCGCTGTGTAATTAAAAGCTTCCCACTCCCTGGGGATCATGCGTTTGAAGTCGATGCGATTCCTTCTGTGTCCTTCCTCATCTCTGTCATTCTCGCTTTATCCCACTCCTGTTTTCTTTCTGCCTCTCAGAATGTCATTTCAAATGGTTTATTGGTGTACCACAGTCAATTGCAATGCCACAACAGGCGGAAATTCACTTTAGTGCATGACATAGAAAAAAATTGAGGATTTGTACCATGCAGCATATACTGTATACATGTACTATACAATAGTATATGGCTCAAAGGACACTAACATACAGTAGACAATTTATCAGTATTATAAGGGTCAATGATGTGACGTTATTTATTTTGAGTGCGTATGGTTCAATTAAATGTTAAAGGGTTAAAATTTCAAAATAAATTTGCAGATTACTTGCATACATTCTCTTTTTTGAGGACCAAGTCTAAAATTTCTAGTTTTATTTCATTTTGAAAGAATATTTGGGGGATAATTGCAAAAATGTCAATGTGGTGTAACCGATGTGTATCAATTGGTGTAACTAGTATTTTTTAATTGAAAATAAAAAAAATATTCATAAAACATGTGGAATAAAATATAATAATTTAGTTTAGTATAATATGATTTTTTTAACATAAATTTTTATATAATTTGTCAGATTATTAAAAAAAGCTGTTTTCAGCATATGTCAGGACAAATATTGCAAAAACGCATAAAAATTTACAATTAGAAATAACTAATAAAATGATATATAATTTTTTTTAGATGTTGATTACGCTTACATGCCATCAAGGTGGATAAAATATTTAATATTTATCATTCTTTGGCGCAATTGGCGGTTACACCATTTGACATTTTCAGGTCCATTCAGTCGTAACTTTTATAAAAATTGGTGCAAATGTAATTTTTTATTGCATAAAATTAACAAAAACACACTATGTGCATTAAAATAAACCTGATGCATGCTTTTAAAACAAGTTTTTAAAAAAGATTTTTGAATTTCTCATTGTGCCAAACCATTTTTGTCACTAACCCATAAACAGAATAGCAGATCTGCACTTAAAGGAAAACACCACAGTTTTTCAACATTTTACTATGTTTTTACCTCAACTTAGATGAATGAATACATCACTATCTTTATTCAATGTGTGCGCTTAATCTTTGTACAGCGCGTCGTGAATGTGTTAGCATTTAGCCCCATTCATTCCTTAGGATCCAAACAAGGATGAATTTAGAAGACACCAAACTTTGCGGAAGAGCACTTAGTTTGCAGCACTTCAACCTCTTTATAACTTTATTACAATATTACTGTGCCCAAGGTCGAAGTACTGCAAACTAAGTGCTCTTCCGCCATAAAATATAGTTCTCATTTTTTATCCGCTTCAAAAAATTCACCACGTTTTATTTTGTGCCACCATACTTACTTGTGTAACTACTCACGTAACAGTCTTTAAATGGGAAAAACATGGAAGTGTTTGGTGGCTTCTAAATTCATCCCTGTTTGGATCCTAAGGAATGAATGGGGCTAGGCTAAATGCTAACACATTCACGACGCGTTGTACAAAGATTAAGCGCACGCAATAAATAAAGTTAGGTATGTATTAATTCATCTAAGTTGAGGTAAGAACATAGTAAAATATTGAAAAATAGAGGTGTTTTCCTTTAATGACTCATGCATTAAGTCAATAATAATAATAATAATCTCTCCCTCTTGTCTTTTATCACAGGCAATGTATTTGTGGTCAGTTTGGCTTTCGCTGACCTAGTGGTAGCTTTCTATCCCTATCCGCTGGTGTTGTATGCCATCTTCCACGACGGCTGGTCTCTGGGAGACACCCAGTGCAAGGTGAGCGGCTTCCTGATGGGTCTGAGCGTGATCGGCTCCGTTTTCAACATCACCGGCATTGCCATCAACCGCTACTGCTACATCTGTCACAGTTTTGTCTACGGTCGTCTCTACAGCTACCGTAACACGCTGCTGCTGGTGGCCCTCATCTGGACCCTCACCGTTTTGGCCATCCTTCCCAACTTCTTCGTGGGTTCATTGAGTTACGATCCACGGGTTTACTCCTGTACCTTCACCCAGACCGTCAGCAGTTCCTACACTGTGGTTGTGGTGGTCGTTCACTTCCTGGTGCCCATCGCCGTAGTTACTTTCTGTTACCTGAGGATTTTCGTTTTGGTGATACAAGTGAGGCGGAAAGTAAAGAGCGAGGAACGGTCAAGATTGAGGCCGAGTGACTTGCGCAACTTTGTCACCATGTTCGTCGTGTTCGTTTTATTTGCCATATGTTGGGCTCCGCTGAATATGATCGGGCTCGTGGTGGCCATTGACCCAGAGGCCATGGCTCCACATATCCCAGAGTGGCTTTTTGTGGTAAGCTACTTTATGGCCTATTTCAACAGTTGCCTCAATGCCATCATTTACGGACTCCTGAACAGGAACTTTCGTAAAGAGTACAAGCGAATTGTGACGTCGGTGTGGATTCCCAGACGGTTTGGGACTGAAACTTCAAGGGCAGTCACGGATGGGATAAGGAGCAAACCTTCACCTGCCATTAATAACAATGAATGACTATTGAGACAATCACTGTTCACTCATTTAAAGAGGAATTATGGGAAATGCTTTAAACTTGACACTTGACATTTTTTTTATTCTATGACTCAGGGTTATTTCTGATTTCCAAGCATAATTATTGACCAAATATTTATCTCAACAACTGTATTTTAAATTTAAATTAAATGAAGTAACTTTCAAGTCCATAGATGTGAATCGTTTTCTGATTGGTGGCTTGTATTTATTAAGGAACGTTTTTGTACATTTGATGTAAGTCTGTTGTGTATGTGTATGTTGTATAAACAGTATCTGTTAACCATTGCCAATTCAAAAATCCTGCCTTACACTCCATCTCAAACAAACATGTGAATATTTCTAGTGCCAAACATACTGTAACAGGTCCAAAATACTTGACTGGTTGTGTTTGGTGTTTATATGGACCAAATGCATTTCTAAAAAAACAAAACAAAAAAGATGAGCTTCCAGAAGGCACAGCAAGGTTAAGCACAACTTAAAAAAAAAAAACACTGTGTGTATTCTGTTGAGGCAAATTTGGATTATTCAAAGTGAATGGGTGACTGCGTGCTGTCCACATCAAATGTCATTCATGACATTTCATGACTTTGGGCTTTATTACTTTCCCAAGGAAAAAAAGAAAGAAATACGCACGGCACCGAAATCATTAATTTCTTCAACAAATGTTCTGTGAGCAAAGTGCAGCAGGCATTTAGATTAAGTTAAAGGTTACTGCCAAAGGAAAAAAGTATTAGTGTTTGCCATTACCAGGACCTGAATTGAATGTATTATTGATATCTGTGCTTGTTTTCACTTGATTTGACAGCGTGCAGTTTAATCTGCCCGTCATACTGTATGAGACGTACCATGCAATGAGACTGTGTGTGAGAACGTGTTTCTCCATTGACCTCAATAAAAGATAAATAAATAAATGATAATGAAATGCATGTTTTTGGCGACTGCTCAATATCTCTGGTGTATGAATGGGCTGAGAGGCGATTACAAAGAGAGACTGGGATGAGCTTACTCCTTACAGCCACATGTGCAGGGGGAATTATGAAAGATGTGTGGCTGAAATCCCAGCAGATGGTGTGGACCGAGACGGATGAAAACACAGATACTTGGCCGGACTGTGAGTGATCTTGTAATCAATTTGCTGTATGCATTTAAAATCACACAGTCAGAGGTTTGACAATGAAGATTTGATTTTAAACCAACCGGTGAGCATAGTGCAATGTCTGCACTGACAGATTGTGAGTTTAAATCAAAGGGTCTGACAGGAGCCTTGCAGTACACCAAAGCACCACAAGTGGAGACATACAGTAATGCATTTCCTTTATACAGTAAATCTACAAACACTGTAAATCTTACAGAATACAGATGATGTTTACCATGACACTTTGGTGTCAGAAACTTTTATCAGCATCAGAACCTCAAAATTAAAAAAAAAAACATAATCGAGTGGTTATGGACGCAAGCATACAACTTAAGCACAACAACTTGTGCTGACATATCTTTCAATGTTTTTTTTGTTTTTTTTCAAGATGTTGTAAAGTATATTTGTAAAAAACAATTTAAATGCCCTAATACTGTAACTAAGGCCTAATCATAGCTTAATCTTAACCCTGTGTGGGAAACTGCCTATACTATAAAAATATTATCTAATAATAATGTATAATGTAACGTTTTTCTAGCCTGATTAAAACTGGCAAAGCTAAAACATTTGCAGTATTACAAATTGAAATAATTTTTAAAAGTTTATTCACCTTAAATATTTCACTTTAAAGCGAATATTAAATATTTAAAGTGTTACCCATTGAAGTAATTTAAATTCAACAATAAATTAAATTAAATCTAACCTTCACTTTTAAGCACTTCACAAACCATTTGTTAAAAACATAAATTTTTAAAGACCTAAGACTTTAAAAGTTTTATACGAGTAACAGATTTTGTAATTTCTAAAAAGTGCCAAAAGGATTTTAGAGTTCAATATCAACTTCATTTCCAGAAAGCTATTCCACTAATGCAAATGTTCGTAATGAAAGTAAATATTGGAACAAGTAATTATTTTTTAACTTAAAAAATTAAACAGCAACGCACAGCGTGAAGGACTAAAAGGAAGCAGATGAAACTCCCCTCTGGGAAAATGATCTTTCTGCAAACCTTTCAAATTTCTCTCTTTCTTTCATCTACTGTATCTAACAGAGAACAGAGACTGAATACACACACACAAACTTACGTCCAAGCACTTATTTAAAAACATTTATGCGCACTCCTGAAACAGCCACTTCAAACTTGCAAACATTTGAGCATGCACACTTAAAACCGTCCATATTTTACATAATATTTTAATTAAATATTTACATTTTAATTTACAGATACATAGTGCTTAAAATCACACATATACGCTTATAAAGCACTTTTTATTGCAGGATTGCATTTACAGATATGCTGACCCAAAATCTGTCGGAACAGATCACTACTAGACTTCTTACTAGACCCTGGGGATATAAAGATTCTAGGAAAGTTAAATCATGTAAAAGTGTAAATAGATATCACCCATTAGGTACATTATAATTCCCATAAATATTACATAGTACTGGACATATTGTTCATCTGTTTTATGCAATACTTTAAGCAAAAAATAACAAACAGTGACCAAAACAATGCTCATTAAAAAGAAACATGCACTGAGAGAGACTTACACAGCTTCATTTACATAACATTAGAGTCATCCATTCAGTCAGTGCTGTAAAATTAAATGACAAGTGTACTTCAATCAGACTTGTATGCACTTAAAAACAATTCAACTTTAATTTGAATAAATTAAAATAATTACAACCTATCACAAGCATCTAACCCACCACGCTATTTTTTTAATATTTGAGTTTTCTATTCATTTTCGGTTACACTTTGCAATAAGGTTGTATTTGTTAACAATGGTCAAATGTGTTAGAAATGTTATAAAGTGTTACCATTTTATCTTTCTTTTTGTCTAAAACCTACTTTATACATGCACGTTTATATTGTATATATCACATTTATTTAAATCAATGTCCCACCCCAAATCAAATATACAGAAAACAGCTTTTAAACTTTGGTTAATTCTAGCACATGAATTTATTACGTGCACGTATAAAATCAAAAACATTTGGGGTTGACCCAGAGCAACGTTACAGGCTTAAACAAACACAAACAGACATGTTCTTCCCCGCAAAACCTAAAAGGAGGGTGTGTTGTGATTGTGACAGGGCTCAGCAAGTGATTATGACACATCATGACATTCATTTGTGCTCTCACTATCTCACACACAGCTATTACATTTTACTGGATTTGTGTAACAGACAGAAAACTACTTATTTAATCTCATTAAGCTTGAGGGATCATCTTTGGAAATAGACGGACAATGAAGTTTAATGAAATTGTCACATGCATGCATGAATAAGCAAAAGACTTGCTACATACACACACGTACACATGCATTACCATGGGTTGTACTGTAGCACCGACACCATCAAATTATCGTCTACATTTTTGATAAAGCTTCCACCTCAGCTTTTAGATTCACTTTCGTGCACACTTTCTTTATCCTCATTACTACAGAGATATAATTTGTGGCATGAAGGTGCCAACAACATTGCTGTTTATTTGTTAAGTGTTGGAGACAACTGTTCAGTGGACCATCGACAGCATGAAAGTGAGTAAATAATGAGCTAAGTTTCATTTTTGGTTCATCTATTCCTTTAAGCTCAGAGCTTCAACATGACTGAAACTCTCAAAGGCACACGTTCAAAATAAAAGATGCACCACCATGCCATCTGCACCATTATAAAATAATAACCTCACAGTTCTGAACTCAGCCGGGATCATCTGCCGGGAAGAGAAGGTGCCTGTGATTACAGAGCATTTGTTCAGGTGGCATGGCAGGTTCCTGATATTCTGAAGAGTAAATTAATGTCTTTCTGTACTGGCTGCCAACTGTCAGCTCAGCTGGTTGACTGTGACCTTGAAATACAATCGTTTTGCCTTTGACCGGGCAGAGTAATTGCACAAAGAAGGACATGTTTGGGGCGGACATTTCTTGAGACCAAAAGCATAAATCATTTACAACCAAGATTGTAAGGAAGGAATAAAATGAGAATGAGAAACACAAAGAGCACGTTCTTTCTGAGTAAATGAGAGCACACATTCCTTACATAATCACAAAGAGATACAATGCCATAATCCCAAATCTACACTCTTAAAATAACACATAATGTGTTACATAGGATAACACAAAACAATTTGTTAAAATGAACACATACTTTCTTAGAGTGTATGTGGGAAAAAAACACATTATTTTCTTTGCTTAGCAGAAAATGGTACAGTGATGGCAATCCATTTATTTGTTCAATAAAAAACCTGATCTCACAGGAAAATTGACCTATTTAAAGGTGCAGTCAGGAAGTTTTAGTGGCATCTAGTGAAGGGACTGAATTGTAACCAACGGCTCAGTCCAAAGGTCCCCCGTCCTTTTTGAAAGGCATAGTAAAGCAATGGTTAAAGGATAAACACATTGTCATCTAAAAGAATTTGTCCAGTTTAGGGCTACTGTAGAAACATGGGGGCGACTTCCATGTAAGAAGAGCTGTGTTGTATGTAGATAAAAACGTCAAATTTTTAAGGTATAAAAAATATTTGTTTATGATGTAAGATCTTTACACACCACTGCAAGCATATATTATATTGCATTTTTGTCAATAGATACTCCTTAATCTTACACATTGCACCTTTAAGTGGTGGCTATGCGAATTTGTACAACATGAAATTTACAAAAGTAATCCGAAAAAAGCATGAATGAAATCCCACCCCTTACTCCAACAGGTGCAAATGCGATCTTATTCCTCGCCAGCCTTTTTTTGAAAGGTTGCCCACCAGCATTTATTATTTTATTTTCCTACCCTGTCTCACAAAATGATGTACCTATAGTCACGTAATTTTTTTTATATTTTTTGTGATACTGTCACGAATTTCCACGTCTTTTCGTGATCGTTTCACGAATTTCTGTTTATGTTTCATTGTCAACTATTGATTACTCAACTGCTTTTCCTATTTTCAAACCATTTTCGCTTCGGTTTAGGGTTAGATTTAGTGTTTGCATTAGGATGTCACTTTAAGTATTGATTTATACTATTTTTTTTATTAATTTTTTTATATTTTCAAAATTTTAAACCATTGTCGCCTGGCTTTAGGGTTAGAGTTCGGTTTGTGTAAGGATGTCATTTTATGTAAATCTAACCCTAAACTGAAGCGAAAATGGTAAGAAAATAGGACAAAACCAATACGTGACAATGACACATAAACAGAAATTTGTGGTACGATCACGGAAAACGCGGAAATTCGTGACAGTATCATGAAAAAGATTCCAAAAATTATGTCACTATAGGTACGTAATTTTGTGTGACTGGGCTGGATTTTCACAAAAGTTTCATAAAATGCCTTCAAGGAAAATTCTAAAAATATATAAACATACAAATATATCAAATTAAAGAACAGACCCTCTGTTTTCAAACAAACAAACAAACAAACAAACAACAAACAAACAAAATAACAAACAATATGGGGGGAAAACTTTTGTCCTACCTACATTTTTTAATGCTTATAAACTCAGAAATATGGGTATTTTTCTGCAAAAAAATTTGTGAAATAATTTTGTTAGAGATCAGATTTAGAAATAATTATCAAAACATACACAGAGTTTAAAATTAATAAATTATTTGTTGCTTCATTTTTTTTTATAAATTGGGTTAGTGTAGTCTAGTGGATAATCGCGGTATTACAGATAACCAAAAAAAAAAAAAATGTTTTCTCTTAATTGACAAGATAACTCATCAATGACGAGGGAATAGTCAACCACATTATAAAATAATGTAGGTGCATATTATTCTCATAAGATTGTGTGTAATAAACACACTTTTTACATCTCTGTCTGTACATCATGGGTTAAGTGTTTCTCCATGAGCTTTATTTAAAAGATGCTTGGTTGGTGTTTGCTGTGTGCTGCATTGGCCCTGACAGGCCCTGGGGCCAGGCTGCATGACACACTGCAACCGACACACATTTATTTTTTTCATTGCCAACCTGCTGCACTTCCTCAGAGACAATTCACCCAACAAAGTGCTAAATGATTAGGAGACACAGAGACCTTGGAAGATGGACCACTTCTTTAAACCACCATGGGTTGTGATTAAGGGTCAGGCGGATGCTGTGACGAAATTGAAGCAGGAAAGTGATGGTCCTACTCTCCTTCATCATACTTGAATGCCCTTCTGGCGGCTCAGAGTAATCTGTTGTCAGTTTAATGACAGAGTGAGCGGTGGCGAGATTGTAAGACACTCTCTGCCTTTACCTGTGTTTTAACACCTGTCATCTAAATCCTCTTTGCCATGCAAATATTTGACAGCGGGTGTTCCAGAAATGAGGTGAAAATAATACCATGCATTCCATTCTAAATTGTATTTAAAAAGCTTAATTGAAAAAGCGATTACAGTGTTTACAGTGAGGAAATATGAATCGACTTGCAGTCAGTCATACTCGCTTTGGTCTCTGTCCAGATTGAGACTTTGAGTTTGTTGTCCTTCTGACCAGCTGGGAAGTGCATAGGGCCATTTACACACCAATGAGTCCTATTCCCTGATCCCATTATGGTCCGGTGTATTGCTAACAGAGGGCCACTTACCCATCTTGCAATGCATTTAAAGGCAATGTCTTTGCAGAGATGTGCACAGACAGACACAAACACACTGTGACAGACTTGTTTTATAAATACTTAATGATGCTTCCACCTGAGCCAAACCGTTCTGTCAGATCCTGTGTTTGTCTGCGTCCTTTGTCGAATACCATAAAAATTAAGCTCTGTGGTGAGGGACAGAAATGACTCGGGTATCCGCAGTACAGCTGTGTCCCTGTTTCAAAGAGAGAAAAGTAGTTTAAAAGTCACACAAAGTACATTTTCATACAGGCCCATTATGATTCTGTGTAGCTTTGGTTAAAAGGAAAGGTAAACTTAATGTGTAGCAAGTTTGCTCAGGTTTAAAATAAAAAGATTTGTTAAAGATTCATGTAAACTATGTGTCACAGGTAGGGGTGGACCCAGGTGTAAATAAGGTCACGCCCCTTTCTCCACCTCGAGGAGATTCCCAAAGCCACCCCAATGACCAGACACACAAGGTAAGCATAAATTAAAATATACTTTATTTAATTTACTTAAAAATAATAAGGGAAACAGGGGAACTTAAAATAACGGCCACTCTAGGCTCTCCTCCTTCGGCTCAATATCTCAGCGTTCACGTTGGCTCTCTTTCTCTCCACAGACGGCTGCTGGAATACAGGGACACAGTGAATCGTTCTCAAGACGTTTGATCACCTCTGCGCTGATTACAGCTTCCAGGTAGGTATGGCTCTCTCCAAAGCTCCATATCTCAGTGTTCACGTTGGCTCTCTTTCTCTCCACAGATGGCTGCTAGGATACAGGGACACAGTGAATCGTTCTCAAGTCGTTTGCTCACCTCTGCGCTGATTACAGCTTCCAGGTAGGTATGGCTCTCTCCAAAGCTCAATATCTCAGTGTTCACGTTGGCTCTCTTTCTCTCCACAGATGGCTGCTAGGATACAGGGACACAGTGAATCGTTCTCAAGTCGTTTGCTCACCTCTGCGCTGATTACAGCTTCCAGGTAGGTATGGCTCTCTCCAAAGCTCAACATCTCAGTGTTCACGTTGGCTCTCTTTCTCTCCACAGTTCAGTATCTCCGTGTTCACGTTGGCTCTCTTCAATGCAGCGATTTAGCAATGATTTGTAATGGGACGCCGGGGGCCGAGACCCTCTCGGCGAACTCGTTGATGGACAGAGGGGCGAGGAAGCCACGCCGGCACACCGGGTCGAGCGCTGCCCTTTCCTCGAGACCCGTTGGTCAATCGAAAACTGGACCGGGGCGCCCTTTCGTCGAGACCTCGGGCCAGCGGATCTCTCCTGCCTCTACTCTGTGATGGTGAAAGAACACAAGTAGGGTAAAAATAGTAGGTGCAGTACTCACACACACACTGCCACTCGCACAGTTCTTCGCCGCCACTCTGTATTTCTGTGGGACTGAAAACACACTACAGCTTTATTATACAGGTTGTTCCTAGCGCCGTTCTTTCCTCTTCATCGCCCCGGGACGAGTGACTGAAAACGGGATTACGTCAAACAGGACACAGCACTCACACTGCAATACACGGCATTACACAGCACCACTTCAAGTGAAAATTTCCAAAGACTCACCCCACCACGCTCAGTGCACAACAATAGACACCCGTCTTCTTCCACGTCGCTCTGGGCGAGAATAGGGAGATGGTAGATGGCCTAGCGCTTATTTGCTATCGTTGCTGTAGCTGCTTTCCCACGGAAACCTTCGGCTCACCCACCACGCTGGTACAGGGGTAGGGCCACTCGATCTCTCTTAAGAACACTCAAACAATGTATCAATCCAATATATATAAACACTCACTTCAAGGGATTTGGTTACTCACGATCTCTGTCTTTCTTCGTCCTATGTTGTCTTCATGCCAATAGTAACTCAGGTATCTAGACAGGGCGCTTTCCAGCCACAAACACCACTTTTCCCACGGGTATATACTCACAGCGGTAAGTTTTCCTCTCCTTCCGTTTCTCTCAAACCAATGTCAGTGTCCGTCTAGTACTTCACCTATAAGGTCTTCGATGTCCTCATTTCCATCGATCAACACATCAGTGGATAACATCAGCGATTTCGGGGTGCTCCTTTTTAAAAGATCCACGACTTGCCTTCCTTTCACCCTCTGTGACTCTGTCCTCTTTCCGCCCGCTTCAGCGGTCGCCGGATCAACAGAGCTTCGGGCTCTTCAAAAGGTGCGTGTCTTTGTCTGCCTTTGGCAAAGGAGCTTCCCCGTGTCACTCGCCTCTCGTGTCTGAGTCTCCTGCTTTGTGTTCTTGCAGAGCTATTTATTCCTCTCCCTCTCCCACAGCCTCCAATCACACTTCACTCGCTTAACTCTTTTCACCTGTGGCTCATAAGCCCCGATTATGTTGCCCTGGAAACCAGGAAGTGAGACGGTCCGTCTTCGAATGCGGCCCGGTGGGAAACCTTCCGGGCGGAACCAAACTTCCCTAACTTTGGTTCCGCCCCCGAAAAGATCGTCACCTTGTGACATCCTCCCCCGCCAATCCGTTCTCGTCCCGAGAACGAGTCAATATGGGGACTGCTGCAAATTTAAAAGGGTATTTTATTTAAAAAACGTGGTAGGCCATTGGGGGACCTTGGTCTCAACCCGAGGTGGACTGCCGACTACGCCAAATCTGTCACAGGTAGGGGTGGACCCAGGTGTAAATAAGGTCACGCCCCTTTCTCCACCTCGAGGAGATTCCCAAAGCCACCCCAATGACCAGACACACAAGGTAAGCATAAATTAAAATATACTTTATTTAATTTACTTAAAAATAATAAATAGGGAAGGGAAACAGGGGAACTTAAAATAACGGCCACTCTAGGCTCTCCTCCTTCGGCTCAATATCTCAGCGTTCACGTTGGCTCTCTTTCTCTCCACAGACGGCTGCTGGAATACAGGGACACAGTGAATCGTTCTCAAGACATTTGATCACCTCTGCGCTGATTACAGCTTCCAGGTAGGTATGGCTCTCTCCAAAGCTCCATATCTCAGTGTTCACGTTGGCTCTCTTTCTCTCCACAGATGGCTGCTAGGATACAGGGACACAGTGAATCGTTCTCAAGTCGTTTGCTCACCTCTGCGCTGATTACAGCTTCCAGGTAGGTATGGCTCTCTCCAAAGCTCAATATCTCAGTGTTCACATTGGCTCTCTTTCTCTCCACAGATGGCTGCTAGGATACAGGGACACAGTGAATCGTTCTCAAGTCGTTTGCTCACCTCTGCGCTGATTACAGCTTCCAGGTAGGTATGGCTCTCTCCAAAGCTCAACATCTCAGTGTTCACGTTGGCTCTCTTTCTCTCCACAGTTCAGTATCTCCGTGTTCACGTTGGCTCTCTTCAATGCAGCGATTTAGCAATGATTTGTAATGGGACGCCGGGGGCCGAGACCCTCTCGGCGAACTCGTTGATGGACAGAGGGGCGAGGAAGCCACGCCGGCACACCGGGTCGAGCGCTGCCCTTTCCTCGAGACCCGTTGGTCAATCGAAAACTGGACCGGGGCGCCCTTTCGTCGAGACCTCGGGCCAGCGGATCTCTCCTGCCTCTACTCTGTGATGGTGAAAGAACACAAGTAGGGTAAAAATAGTAGGTGCAGTACTCACACACACACTGCCACTCGCACAGTTCTTCGCCGCCACTCTGTATTTCTGTGGGACTGAAAACACACTACAGCTTTATTATACAGGTTGTTCCTAGCGCCGTTCTTTCCTCTTCATCGCCCCGGGACGAGTGACTGAAAACGGGATTACGTCAAACAGGACACAGCACTCACACTGCAATACACGGCATTACACAGCACCACTTCAAGTGAAAATTTCCAAAGACTCACCCCACCACGCTCAGTGCACAACAATAGACACCCGTCTTCTTCCACGTCGCTCTGGGCGAGAATAGGGAGATGGTAGATGGCCTAGCGCTTATTTGCTATCGTTGCTGTAGCTGCTTTCCCACGGAAACCTTCGGCTCACCCACCACGCTGGTACAGGGGTAGGGCCACTCGATCTCTCTTAAGAACACTCAAACAATGTATCAATCCAATATATATAAACACTCACTTCAAGGGATTTGGTTACTCACGATCTCTGTCTTTCTTCGTCCTATGTTGTCTTCATGCCAATAGTAACTCAGGTATCTAGACAGGGCGCTTTCCAGCCACAAACACCACTTTTCCCACGGGTATATACTCACAGCGGTAAGTTTTCCTCTCCTTCCGTTTCTCTCAAACCAATGTCAGTGTCCGTCTAGTACTTCACCTATAAGGTCTTCGATGTCCTCATTTCCATCGATCAACACATCAGTGGATAACATCAGCGATTTCGGGGTGCTCCTTTTTAAAAGATCCACGACTTGCCTTCCTTTCACCCTCTGTGACTCTGTCCTCTTTCCGCCCGCTTCAGCGGTCGCCGGATCAACAGAGCTTCGGGCTCTTCAAAAGGTGCGTGTCTTTGTCTGCCTTTGGCAAAGGAGCTTCCCCGTGTCACTCGCCTCTCGTGTCTGAGTCTCCTGCTTTGTGTTCTTGCAGAGCTATTTATTCCTCTCCCTCTCCCACAGCCTCCAATCACACTTCACTCGCTTAACTCTTTTCACCTGTGGCTCATAAGCCCCGATTATGTTGCCCTGGAAACCAGGAAGTGAGACGGTCCGTCTTCGAATGCGGCCCGGTGGGAAACCTTCCGGGCGGAACCAAACTTCCCTAACTTTGGTTCCGCCCCCGAAAAGATCGTCACCTTGTGACATCCTCCCCCGCCAATCCGTTCTCGTCCCGAGAACGAGTCAATATGGGGACTGCTGCAAATTTAAAAGGGTATTTTATTTAAAAAACGTGGTAGGCCATTGGGGGACCTTGGTCTCAACCCGAGGTGCCCTGCCGACTACGCCAAATCTGTCACAGGTAGGGGTGGACCCAGGTGTAAATAAGGTCACGCCCCTTTCTCCACCTCGAGGAGATTCCCAAAGCCACCCCAATGACCAGACACACAAGGTAAGCATAAATTAAAATATACTTTATTTAATTTACTTAAAAATAATAAATAGGGAAGGGAAACAGGGGAACTTAAAATAACGGCCACTCTAGGCTCTCCTCCTTCGGCTCAATATCTCAGCGTTCACGTTGGCTCTCTTTCTCTCCACAGACGGCTGCTGGAATACAGGGACACAGTGAATCGTTCTCAAGACGTTTGATCACCTCTGCGCTGATTACAGCTTCCAGGTAGGTATGGCTCTCTCCAAAGCTCCATATCTCAGTGTTCACGTTGGCTCTCTTTCTCTCCACAGATGGCTGCTAGGATACAGGGACACAGTGAATCGTTCTCAAGTCGTTTGCTCACCTCTGCGCTGATTACAGCTTCCAGGTAGGTATGGCTCTCTCCAAAGCTCAATATCTCAGTGTTCACGTTGGCTCTCTTTCTCTCCACAGATGGCTGCTAGGATACAGGGACACAGTGAATCGTTCTCAAGTCGTTTGCTCACCTCTGCGCTGATTACAGCTTCCAGGTAGGTATGGCTCTCTCCAAAGCTCAACATCTCAGTGTTCACGTTGGCTCTCTTTCTCTCCACAGTTCAGTATCTCCGTGTTCACGTTGGCTCTCTTCAATGCAGCGATTTAGCAATGATTTGTAATGGGACGCCGGGGGCCGAGACCCTCTCGGCGAACTCGTTGATGGACAGAGGGGCGAGGAAGCCACGCCGGCACACCGGGTCGAGCGCTGCCCTTTCCTCGAGACCCGTTGGTCAATCGAAAACTGGACCGGGGCGCCCTTTCGTCGAGACCTCGGGCCAGCGGATCTCTCCTGCCTCTACTCTGTGATGGTGAAAGAACACAAGTAGGGTAAAAATAGTAGGTGCAGTACTCACACACACACTGCCACTCGCACAGTTCTTCGCCGCCACTCTGTATTTCTGTGGGACTGAAAACACACTACAGCTTTATTATACAGGTTGTTCCTAGCGCCGTTCTTTCCTCTTCATCGCCCCGGGACGAGTGACTGAAAACGGGATTACGTCAAACAGGACACAGCACTCACACTGCAATACACGGCATTACACAGCACCACTTCAAGTGAAAATTTCCAAAGACTCACCCCACCACGCTCAGTGCACAACAATAGACACCCGTCTTCTTCCACGTCGCTCTGGGCGAGAATAGGGAGATGGTAGATGGCCTAGCGCTTATTTGCTATCGTTGCTGTAGCTGCTTTCCCACGGAAACCTTCGGCTCACCCACCACGCTGGTACAGGGGTAGGGCCACTCGATCTCTCTTAAGAACACTCAAACAATGTATCAATCCAATATATATAAACACTCACTTCAAGGGATTTGGTTACTCACGATCTCTGTCTTTCTTCGTCCTATGTTGTCTTCATGCCAATAGTAACTCAGGTATCTAGACAGGGCGCTTTCCAGCCACAAACACCACTTTTCCCACGGGTATATACTCACAGCGGTAAGTTTTCCTCTCCTTCCGTTTCTCTCAAACCAATGTCAGTGTCCGTCTAGTACTTCACCTATAAGGTCTTCGATGTCCTCATTTCCATCGATCAACACATCAGTGGATAACATCAGCGATTTCGGGGTGCTCCTTTTTAAAAGATCCACGACTTGCCTTCCTTTCACCCTCTGTGACTCTGTCCTCTTTCCGCCCGCTTCAGCGGTCGCCGGATCAACAGAGCTTCGGGCTCTTCAAAAGGTGCGTGTCTTTGTCTGCCTTTGGCAAAGGAGCTTCCCCGTGTCACTCGCCTCTCGTGTCTGAGTCTCCTGCTTTGTGTTCTTGCAGAGCTATTTATTCCTCTCCCTCTCCCACAGCCTCCAATCACACTTCACTCGCTTAACTCTTTTCACCTGTGGCTCATAAGCCCCGATTATGTTGCCCTGGAAACCAGGAAGTGAGACGGTCCGTCTTCGAATGCGGCCCGGTGGGAAACCTTCCGGGCGGAACCAAACTTCCCTAACTTTGGTTCCGCCCCCGAAAAGATCGTCACCTTGTGACATATGCATGACTAAAACTTTCAATAAGATACAGTTTATGGTGGTAGGTGAGAACCATTTTAGTACCAACATTGCCTTGATAAATTTCCCTGGAAATACAGGATTTTGACACTCCGGATGTGCATTTTGTATTTATTTATTTATTTATTTATTTATTATTTTAATCCATTATATCATTAAAAATTTGGTTAAAGTGCATTCTGCATAATAATTTGGAACAGCATATGTTGCATATTTTTTAAAGAACTGTATTAAAGTATCTTTTGACATTTTAATTTCATTTAAATATACAACCTATTATAAAGAAATTACGTAATTTTGTGAGTGTTTTCCGTGAACATGTCACGTATTTCTGCCTTTTTGTGTGAACATGTCACGTATTTCTGTGAACGTGTCACTGTCATGTGTTTGTTACTCAACTGTTTTGTCCTATTTTCTTACCATTGTCACTTCGGTTTAGGGTTAGATTTACATAAAAGGACATCCTTACCCAACTCTAACCCTAACGCCAGGCGACAATGGTTTGAATTATATAAAAATAGATCATGAAATAAAGGTATAAACCAATACTTTAAGTGATATCCTAACGCAAACACAAAATCTAACCCTAAACCGAAGCGACAATGGTTTGAAAATAGGACAAAACAGTTGAGTAACAAATACCCCGTTTATAGTAGTTTATATTATGATGTTTATAATATTATATTATATTATATTATATTATATTATATTATATTATATTATATTATATTATATTATATTATATTATATTATATTATATTTAAGGAGCTTGCCTTGCCTTTTATTAGCAGTAAAAATTATTAAGGGCAGTCACCCTTTACCTAGATTTTGCACAAATGTTCTCTTGACATTTTGTCAAGCAGGTCTCGTTCTTTATGTGTATAAACCCAATTGCACAATTATGTGCAATTTGCATAAATTGTCTCATTTGAGTATTGTAAAGCTTAAATTAATTGTCGCTAAATGGAAAAATTGTCCCTGTTCACCTAAATCACCCCAGTTAACCTGAAATTATAGTTAAAGTTGATAAAGTGATGTTAAACTGGCATTGTTACAGGTTACATAGAAATGAGAGAAAGAGCGCTTATTATCTGATCAGAGTCATTTAACCTCTAGGCTGCTTCCTGTCTTTAAATGATTTAATAGCGTGTTATTTCACAAGTTATCTTCACTATATAATTTAACTTGTCAATCTAAAGAGGTTTCCATGCTCTCGCTCTCTATCTGTCTCGCTCTCAGGCATATTTGATGAAGTGTATTTTTTGTCTGAAATCTGAGCAGTTGCAATCATTTGAAAGAACATTTCAAAGGCTATTATGCAATTTTTATTTTCCAGTAGTTTTGTGCTTTCTGTTCATCATCTTCATGTCAGATGCTTTGAAGCTGAATGTCAGAAGCTCATCACAGTTACACTGCTGTTGTGTATAAATCATCGGTTTAACTTTGCTGATTGTTTACTTCTGCAATATACATTTCCTTTTATCTCAGTTGCTCATCTGACGCATCACGCATGACCCCCGGTTTGATGCATTCTCCAGAGTTTTAGGGATGCCATCTTTGCTCATGGCCAATAAGTTGTGGGCATGGTTGAGCCATTCATCTGTGCCGTCCACTCCATGTACTAATCATTTTGAAAGCTGCAAGCAAATTACATCATGTCAGTGCTGATTGGCTGATAGCACCACAATACTTTCCCGAAATGTGTCATTAAACAGTAGATAGGAAGAATATGACAGTGACAGTCTGTTTTATATTGAAGCTTACAGAAAAAATGCAACTGGTAAAACATCTCCTATTATATATTTTTTTATTAATTTAATGCTTATATAATATTTTAATGCTTATTTAAACTTATGGCTTGGTTTTAATTGCAGTCAATGGAGTCATGCTTTTATGGTGTAGTTACTGAATTTACCAGCAGAGGCTCACTCTCCATGTAAATCAACTGAGTCCTGTTTGCTTGACTTGCCATTATCACATAAAATAAGTAAGTATTATTATCACATATTAACAGTGAGACCAGCCTGGATTCACAAATACTGATACAAAGAATTAAATAACCTAAATGTACTGTGAGTTAACATGGATACAATCTTTTGCCAAATGAATAAATGTAAGAATTTTTTGATGTGATTATACTTCTATCACACAGTTACCAGGCTACTATATACTAGCTATGTAAAATATGCCCAAATAAACATGCACAGATCATTGTTCCTATTGACCATACAAAGTACAAAGAACACAAACTTCTGTAACAGTAAAGGTACATTTTGTACCTTTCATTGCATGTCGTTCTGAAATTGGGCATTGTATGTGGCCCTCATTATTGTGGTGTGTGTGCTGTGAACTGGTCAGGCCTAACTAACCCACCAGAGGCATCCAGGCTGTGTTAACATTGAGCTAAGAATAGATGCATGCATGGATGGAAACATTACTTTAGTTCATCCTTGTTAAAGCTGAACTCGTGAAAGAGAATGAGAATCAGTATGTGTGTATGTACTGTATTCATACAGGTACATGCATCATCGGGTCACGCTACACATCATCGGGTCACATGAAACCAGCTTTTAGGTGCTTATAGGCTCACACATTACCCATAATGCACCTTAAATGCGCAACCATTTTTTTTCTTTCAGACACTTTTAGAGGAGAAAAATATGTGAAATAATAAAAGGCAAGCTTGGCAGAGAAACAAAGGCGAGGATAGTGTGGGCACCTACTTCATGCTGTTCCCTAAATTAGTTTAAACATTAAAGGCCAATTTCAGATTAGGATCCTGTAGCTGACTTAGCATGGGTCTAATCAAGGCGTATTAATGCCCAGTCTCTGGAGAGATTAAACTCATTACTTACATCCTTTGACAAATGGGTACTGGCAGGGCCGTTGCCGTGAATGCATAACGCAACCTTTATTGCACTTATCAATGGTCAAGCAAATGCCGGATCGCATACAGTAGATGACCAGCGTGTGCATATGTGTGGAGAAAGATTGATTTATCTCTCATTATCTTTCTTATGCCATGATACCTCCTGAGTAATGTAGATCTTTAGATCTTGTTTTTTCTGACATATGGCAATGATCTTCAAAAACATAAACAACAGACATCTTTTAACCATTCATAATAATTTTTTTATGAAAACCTTTAAAGGCAAAAGTCTCATGAACTAAATATGAGATTAGGAGCATCAAAGTTTGATTTTTACTAGATTAAGATTAGATTTTTCACACATAGTGACACATATTAGAAAAATATTTAAGACAGTTTAGTTCCAAAAAAGCCACCCTATAGTGTTCTTTTGAGACTAAATAGATGTAATCTCCTATAGGCTATACGTGAATGGTATAATGATGTGAATTGGTATGCAGCCAGTGTATAGGAAGAGAGGCTCTAGGGCTTTATCTCAAAGTTAAAAGAGTACAAGCTTAATATCAAAGCAACTTCAAAAGCTTTAATGATATATGAATCTTTGTCAAGAGCCGTTGGCATTATTATTGAGTAGTTCAAATTATTCAGACTGTGAGTGGTAAGTTTCTCACAAATCTTTCTAGATGAATGATCTCTGTTCTTGAACTGTTGACTTTGCACATTAATATAAATATAGAGGATATTTTAACCAGCCAGGTTTGATCTGAGTTTCACTGTCATCAACACAGATACAGCAGATATTATTAGATGCTTTCAGAAGTGCTGGGGCCGAAGACGTAAAAAATAACCTGATTTTTTTTGTGATCATATCAGTAAAATAATGCCAAGAACAGCATCGAATGCAGCTTTATTGATGTTTGCTATTCTCAATGAAACCTTTAGAATTAGTTTGCATATACAGTAGAAAGCAAATACTGCACAGTAAAGGCGCATAATGAACATGAGTATAAGATGGTGTTACTACTTCAGCCAGCTCCTTGTTTCCTGTCTGCCATTATTGGACAAACTGATTAATCCAGGTGTGCCTGACCTCAGTAGTCACAAACAAACTGATTAATCCAGGTGTGCCTGACCTCAGTAGTCACAAACAATCGGATTAATCCAGGTGTGCCTGACCTCAGTAGTCACAACAACAATAATCAGACACACCTGGATTAATCAGTTTGTCCAATAATGGCAGACAAGAAACAATGAGCTGGCTGAAGTTCAGGAAGTAGTGCAGCTGGGCATAAAGCCTATTCACATCATATAAATTCATATAAATTCCCCACCACATAAAAAATATGTTTTTTATAAAGAGATTAGATTGGAAATATTGAGAAATTGAGACAGTCTTTCAATTCTTGCCTATAATCCAAATATCTCTCATCTCTTTCTTCAATTCAACCTACTCTTTTAAAGGGGATATTTCACAAGACTTTTTAAGGTTTAAAATATGCCTTTGGTGTCCCCAGAGTGCATATGTGAAGTTTTAGCTTAAAATAAACCACAGATAATTTATTATAACAGGTTAAAATTAACACTTTGTAGGTGTGAGAAAAAAATGTGCAATTTTTGGGTGTGTCCTTTTATGTGCAAATGAGCTGATGAAATGCAAACACTGATCGCCATGATGGTGGTTTGTTGTTGAAATTGAAACTCAATTGTGCTGTCAATTTTTTTTATCTCTCTTTCTCTCTGCACTAAATGGCAGTGCAGTGGATGGAGTGCAGATTAAGGGGCGGTATTATAATAATAAGATCCCCTTTTGACATCACAAAAGGAACCAAATTTCAATTACCTATTTTTTTCACGTGCTTGCAGAGAAAGGTTTACCAAAACTAAGTTATGGGTTGATCTTTTTCACATTTTCTATGTTGACCGAAGCACTGGGGACACAATTATAGCACTTAAACATGAAAAAAGTCAGATTTTCATGATATGTTCCCTTTAAGTTTTGCCTTGTGATAAGTTGACATAGCTTTCAACAAGTTGAAATTGTTTAACTTAAAGGGATAGTTCACCCAAAAATGAAAATTCTGTCGTCATTTACTCCCTCTCATTGTTACAAGTCTGTATAAATTTCTTTGTTCTGATGAACACAAAGGAAGATATTTTGAGAAATGTTTGTAACCAAACCATCCGTGGACCCCATTCACTTCCATAGTAAGAAAAAAGAATACTATGGAAGTAAATGAGGTCCACAAACAGTTTGGTTATAAACATTTCTCAAAATATCTTGTATTCATCAGAACAAAGAAATGTATACAGGCTTGTAACAACATAAGGATGAGAAAATGATAAAGGAATTTTCATTTTTGGGTGAACTATCCCTTTAATGTGACATAATTTTTTACTGTGTGGCTTCCCTCTGGAGTTCACAGCTGAGGTGGTCTTGAAAATTCCCACCCTAGTCTCATTGTGAATGTGGGGTGTGGATTTGAGCACTTTGTCTCATTTAAATATTTCTGAAACATTGGTTAAAGCCATAATTTAGATGTCTCACCCAGGCAATTGTCAAATCCAGCTCCCTGTTGCATTGGTCCTGCAAGTGACAGATGCTCCATTACAGATCTCTAAAAATTAGAAGATACAGCTCTAGGGCTTTATCTCAAAATTAAAAGAGTACAAGCTTAAAATCGAAGCAACTTCAAAAGCTTTAATGATATATGAATCTTTGTCAAGAGCCGTTAGCGTTATTATTAAGTAGTTCAAATTATTCAGACCGTTTTCTTTTAACTTTTCTGAGTGGTAAGATTCTCACATATCTTTCAAGATGAATGATCTCTGTTCTTGAACTGTTGCGTTTGGGCACTGTGGCTCAGTGGGTAGCACTGTTACCTTACAGCAGGAGGTGTGGAGTTTCCTTGTTCTCCCTATCAGCGTGGGTTTCATCCCACAGGCCAAAAACTGTGTGAAAGTTAGGTGAATTGGAGAGACCAAAGTGCCCCTCACCAAACTGTGTATGGATAAACTTGTGTAAGAATTAACCAGTTCTTGCCATGAATATAGCCATAGATGCTGGAATTGTGTGAAGAATAAAGAACTGTTGACTTCGCACGTTAATATAAATGTATAGGATTTTTTAAAAAGGTCTTATCTGAGTTTCACTGTCATTTTTGTGTCCATCTCCACACAGATATTATTGGATGCTTTCAGAAATGCTGGAGGCTGTGATCATATCAGTAAAAGATTTAACATTTAGCCATTACAAGTACTGTAGATGCCTTAACTGAGTGGTTCTCACTACTTTGGGAAACCTTTTGGAAATTCATGACATAAATCTCAAACTTAGAATTTGAAAATAAAAAATGATGCAATGTAATTATATTGGTAAGTAGCCTTATTTAAATAAATAAATACATATATTGTTATATATATTTTCCAGTTGTAATTATATAATAGTAGATTTTGCACCAGTGACTGTTTAAATATTTATTCGTGTTTATTAGTTCATTGCAGGGCTTTTAACAGCAGGAAATAAATGTTTCCATTTTTTCATTGATTTCTCTGAACACTGCAGAAAGCCCAAGGTGTACTATGTAAATAAAATACAAATTAAAAGAGTTTTGGTAGGATGTTATTTTGGTGCACATGCAAGGAACTGAATTTATTAACAACATTACCAAGATATTGATTCTGGCCCTCCTCAACAGTTTCATTTATTTTCAACTAAATTACATATTTACTGAGAATCGAGCTGAGCCATAAAGTACACACGTGTAGTTTATTACTAATAATTTAGTTTAATAAACAGCATAAATAAAACAGCATAATATGTTTAATTGAACCTATTATCAGTAGAAGAGCAGAAGCAGAATAACACTGCACCAATGAACAAGACATACTGTACCTGCTCAAAATAAATAAATAAATAAATGCAACAAAGCCTAAAAAATTGGCCAAAATAAAGTATCTTACAAAATAGTTTATTTAAGTTACTTTTTATTCGGAGTGCACCTATGATCCCTTAAAAAAGCGGTTTCCGTAAGCACCAGTAATGTAATTGACTCTTTTCAACAGAATGAATTAGTTGAGGTGAAACTGTTGTGCACTTGGCTTCTCTGGGACGTCAAAAAGTAAATACATTGTGTGGGAGAGTTGTAAGCCAGAATGGTGGATGTGTTTCAGACATTCATTGATGTTACATACCCTTCATTGAGAGGGACGACCTTGCCTTTAAAGACATCCAGCAATGATACTTGAGGGACTTTAGCCAATCCATCTACAGCTCTAAATGACAGCCTTGCCTGCAGATAAAGTGTCTTTTCACTAAGGCTATAATTGGGGCCAAACTCTGATGCTTTAAAGCTCTCTCACACTACAAGGAAAGAAAACATGAGGTAACTTTAGAAAATAACTTTGACATGATGTGTTCTGGCTGTCAAGCTAAGATGTTTCTACAAAGAGATAAAGAAATTAAAATGGCTAAATAAAAAAGATGGGAACAAAATCCAATGAGAGAAGCAGAGAGAGAAACAGAAAGATGAGAGATAGGGGTGCATTTGGAAGGGAATGCCTTTTAATTTTTTATATCATCCTTGTAAATAGGCCAGAGGTGCTGTGTAGGGTTTTATCCCTTTTATTCCCAGGTAATAATAATAAGCAGTCAACTGAGACACATAACAGTTTACTGGACTTCAAATGCACCTTAAAACATCCCCTCTGACCATTTGTGACTGGATTTGGATTTATAGGCATGTTAAAAAGCAAAGCTTATACGCACTGTTATTCTTGGTGTACATTTTGAGATTACTTCCGAGGGGTGCAAATTCAAAATATGTGTTAGGAGTGTCATGAGTGTTAGGACACCTATGTGCATCATGTGTCATGTCAAAATACGTGCCTGCTGCACAAGCATCGAAAGGGTTTATGATAAAAGAGACACTCACGTTCACAAATACTATTAAAAATAACATGTGAAGCGTCTGCAGCAGGCACGTGTTATGTCATGATTATGCACATAGGTTTACATGATGCGCCAAACACTTATTTTGGCATGATGAGCCGCACACATGACAGGTTAAATACATGTTTTCACAAGCTTCACATCTTGCGCCCCTCAAAAAGAAGTCAACGGCCATCACTGCTTACTGTAATTTTATTCAACACTCAAAAAAATAAAAAAATAAATGCTGAGTGAGTTTTAACTCATGTTGGGTCAAAAAGGAAATAAAAAATAACCCAGCATTTTTTAGAGTGAAGTATTTTAACTCATTCCCCGCCAGCCTTTTTTTTTTTTAAGTTGCCAGCCAGCATTTTTCACAAAAATTTCACAAAATGCCTTCAAGGAAAAATCTCTAAAAATATATAAACATAAAAATATATCAAATGAAAGACATACGCTATGATTTCAAACTAAAAATAAACAAACAAGCAAAACTTTTCATACTATCTTTATTTTTTCTCTGTTTATAAACTCTTAAATATGTTTTTTTTTTCAAAAATACAAAATTTTGAGCAAAATTTTAATTTTGTTAGAGATCAGATTCAGAATGATTATAAAAACATTCACGTGTAAAAATAAGAAATAATTGTTTGCTTCAGTTTTTTTTATAAATTGGATAAGAGCAGCATCTAGTGGATAATTGTGGTATAACAGATTACCATAAAAACTCATCTTAAACACGTTTTTCTCTGGTAAATATTTTCTCTTGATTGACGAGATAACTCGTCAATGGCAGGAAATGAGTTAAATATCTAATGCAAAGGTGAAGATGTGTTTTCTTCACATTATATAGCTAAATGTATACATTTAGTCTGTGTTTTATAAGTAGTCAGTGTTTTCCGCTACTTCCAAATCTTATTACATGATTACACACACAAAAAGATGCTGGGCTGTTTTTAAACCCACGCTGGGTAAATACTGCACAGAACACATTGCTGGGTTAAAAATGTACCCAACTCTGGGTTGTTTTTACCCATCCATGGGTTGTAATAACCCAGCTCTGTTTTCTTTGATAATTTTTCTGTCATTTTACTTTTATTTGATAGTGGAAAGAAGGGTACGGGATTGGCAAAGGACCTTGAGCAAGGAGTCAAACTCGGGTCGCCTAAACTGGGTCTGCACCATATGTCGGAGCACTGTCCACGAAACCCTAAGCTCAACTTGTGGACAGTTCACCAGAAAAGTTCTTAATACCAGGCATTAACCAGGTCAAAAACTAGTTTAATCCGACGTTGGATGTACTAAGCCAGAAGACGTGCTGAAACACAAATTGGAAAAAGCGGTAAACAAGCTCAAAGACAAGAGAAAGGACATGAATCACATCTTGAGGTGTTAGCCCGGTGATAAGGCCGCAACACTGATGTTCCTGTGATGTTGCTGCTTTGTAATATCCTGAAAGAGCCAAACAAAATCAATTGCAATGCTGAAGAACAAATCCTGTAAAGTAGTGTGAACAATATGAATAAGGCAGTTAAGTGCTGCTAGTTCAACCTGCTTATGAAACAAAACTTTTTTTAAACTCTTACTGTGCTCGTAATGACATGAAAATGTTGTATTTTTCAAGGAAAATGTCCTTGGGACCCAGTAGCATATGACAGCTGATTGTCCTGAAAGAAGTTAAAGAGATGCTTGTTCAGCTCTTCTCACATGCATTGTTCTCCATGTCAGCTCCCCAAAATCTATTAAATAATGCAAAGGAGCTGTTTTCTTTGTTCTTCTCCTTATGAGTCGCAAAAAGTTTCTGAAAAATTCCTCTTAGGCCAGATTGAATGAGATGGCCTTGCTGTTATTCTTTTATTTAATTGTCTTTCTTTCAATTAAAAAATATGGAGAGCCACAAAAGCTTGAATATAAATATGAATGTTTTGCATGCTTTGTGTACCAACTAGTGATGAGCGAGTCACCCGAAACTCGGATCATTTAACCCGATCCCTAAAATGACTCGAGAACCATGAGTCCTTAGTGACCATTAACCCGAGTCAGTTGAGTCCTCTCAGATTTTGCATTAAAAATGAGAAATTGTATCAAACACAAAGCTCTTCAAATGTTTACAACAGAATTACAACAAATAACTCTACATAAGCTGCCATAGGTTCTATAACTTGCAACAACGAGTTAATTTACATCACCAAATGTCGACTGGGGGTACCGAGTGAACCAAAAGCTGCTATTCCGGATCATTATTTCTTGCAGCTCCGAGTCCGAGTACAAAGGGATGCGTGCGCGCGACAATGAGTTGGTCGGCGGCTCGGGGATTCACACAGAGAGTGACTCAACTCATGGAGCTTGAATCCTGGGCTAGGAGAAACAAGCCTTGCTCGTGTTGTTAACCCACTGACTCATGTAGGCTAATCTGTTGAAATATTTGACTGGCACAATGTTTTGGGTAGAAGCTGCAAATGTTTAACATTTTTAAATACGAGGACTGCTGCAGCAGTGCTGCTGGAAAGATCCGCCACCGACGGACGTACACGGCTCCTCTTGTTGACTGAGTCACTCAGAGTGACGTGAGTGGTTCACTCACAGGACCCGTGCAGGAGCGGGCGAGCGGCTCTGTCTGGGACTCACTCACAAGATTAACCGAAGCCTATCGTGGATCTTTTAAGTCAATCTGAAACAGGACACGTTCCTCTCCCGTCCAAGTCAACCAAGCCTGACATCTTCTAAATGTGGTGTTGATATATTTGTCGTTATGAAATGAAACTAAACACACCAAACTTTTACAATTATGTTATTGATAATGTTACCACGGGCATGCATGTTTTTTACGAGTTCCTCAGGTCACATAAGCCCTTTTTTGTGAGCAGAGGAGTCATAAACTCGTAGCTGCACGCGTGATCCGAGTTGCTTGGTTGGCATTAGTATGACTTAGCGATTGGAATTGGGAGATTTTGACCAAGTAACTCAAGTGACTCGAGTGACTCGCACAACCCGGATCATATTAGTGAGTGACTCAGAATAACCCGAATCCTTAAAAAGATCCGGGTTGACCATCACTAGTACCAACTATTATACCTAAAAATCGTCTGGCCACCTTTACAAAAGCAATACAGTGATGAGTCATGGGTGCATGAAGATGCAATCATGTTTTTTGTTGTTTGTTTTTTGGGAAAAAAAAGTTGAGCTACGGTAGTACAGCAAGGTGTTGTGGTGTTTTGGTGATGTGGCATTGCAGTTGTAAAGGTGTAAGTTGTTTTGAAACACATTGCTAGTGGTTGATAGGGAATGACTTTTAAAGAAGAACCTCTAAAGAGAAAGTCTTTAGTCTTTTTGTGTAGAAAAATAACAACTTTAATGAACGTATCGTAGACTCTCATAAAAAATAGGTACAAAAGCATCTTTTAAAAAGCTCCTAATACTGTATGTACCATTTACAGTAGGTATAGATATGTACCTTTGAGATACCAGTATGTACCTTTAAGGTACAGTATCAGCATTGACCTTATACAGTAGATGCCATTTAGGGAGGAGAAGGTGTGATTTTTTAAAGTTCTCACCACAAACGAACCACTCTAGAGTTCGCTGAAAGCATACCGAGACCACCTTTTCAAGGAGGTCTCGGTTCGCTTGTTTGGTCCGCTTTTGGTGCGCAACAGAATTTGATGCTGCATTCTCAGCTGCCCAAACAAACTGCACCAAGGGAGCAATCGAACTCTGGTACGATTCAACCGAACTAAACAAGGCAGGTGTGAAAGCACCCTTAGGCCCTGTCCACACGCACACGGGTATTTCCAAAACCGTAGCTTTTTTATTTCTATGCAGTTTGGCCATAAGTCCACACGCAGATGCAATATCAGGTGACTAGTTGCTTTGAACAGAAATACAGTCTTGCATATGTAAGTTGTGACTACAATTTTACAGCAATAATGAATCCTTCACAATGCATGATACTTTTGCTCCACAAAAATGCAACGCAAAAAAAGAAAGTGAAAAAAAGTGAAGTGAAAGTGACATAATGAACCTATAGTTGGAATGTGACCATCCAGTAAGTGATGAAAACGCCCTGCAAACACAGTAGTGAACACACACCCAGCATAACACTGCATATGTGAAAACATAAAAACTTTATTATATTAATGGTAAGAACCAGTTAATCCATACACAGGTTGATCTATATAAGTTAATCCATACACAGGATGGGCGATTGGTATCTCTAATTGTGTGAACAGATGGTGGGCATGTGGCAGAGAGTGACCCACCGGTGGCTCCTCAAAGAGTATCACCTGCTTATAGGCAGATCAAAACCTGAAGAAGAGTTATAAGTTGAAACCCACATGCAGTTAATGTAGTAAAGAGAGTAACTTAAAGGGAACAAAGGTCATTCATTTTAAGTGGGGTGCCAAAAAAAACCCCACAGCGTCTCTTTCACTTTCTCTCGCCTCTCAAACACACATGCACACACGCACAGACACATACACAAACAGACATTTCCTAAAAGAAAAGTACCTTCTGGTGACAGATTTATGTTTTGTTTTAAGTACACCCTTGTAATTAATGTCGTAATTAATATCTTTGCAAAACTTGGCACTGGTGTGTTTGTGTATCTTGCGGTCATTAACACAGTCTAAATAGGTCACTCCTTAAGAGATTCATAACACTGGGATTCTTTAAGGATTCAAAATGCTTTCAAAGCCTTGTTAGATGTGCGAACTGCATTTCAAATGGCACCGATTATCATTAGCAATACAAGATCGACGTTTCCTGTTTCAAAACAAAATATTTAATCTTAGTCACAAAGTAATTGCTATGTATAGCTGTAGTGTTGTTGCTGCATGTGTCACAAGCCAGGGGCTGGCTGCTAGTGGTTAAGCCACGCCCCTTCTCAATTTCCACCTCGAGGAGGTCCCCAAAACCAACCCAATGACCAAACAACAACGAGGAACAGGTAAGTATAAAAAAATATTCTTTATTTATTTAAATATTTAAAAAGTACTGGGAATTGGGGAAAGGGGAATTAAAAACTAATGTCCGGCTCTGCCCTCCAGGGGGGGCCACGAGCAAGTGAGTGACAGGGGGTGGAGGTTGCGTCAGGGAACGGGCTCCCGCCTCTGGTTCCCTCTGCCCGTGGCACGCTCCTCTTCCTTCCTGGAGGCAAGATAGATCAAAATCAGTGTTGGTATAGACTTTTTCTTATCCGTGTACCTGTAGCTAGCTCGAGGCGGTTCACCGCCTATCTCACACAGCTCCTTGCTTGTCGACTCACTCTCCTTCCCTGTTCTCTCTTCCTCCACAGATTACAGCCGGGACACGAGGACACGGTGGATCGACCTCAAAGAGTTCTCTCACCTCTTCACCGACTGCAGCTTTTGGTAAGTATGGGTTTCTTTCCTTGCTCGTTCCTTTAGCACTCACACTGGTTCTCTCTACTCCTCCACAGATGACTGCTGGAACACAAAGGCACTGTGAATCGGTTTCCAATGGTTTCTCTCACCTCTGCGCTGACTACAGCTTTGGGTAGGTATGGCTCTCTTCACAGTTCGATATCTCAGCGTTCACGCTGTCTCTCTCTCTCCACAGATGACTGCTGGGACACAAAGGCACAATGAATCGGTTTCCAATGGTTCTCTCACCTCTGCGCTGACTACAGCTTTGGGTAGGTATGGCTCTCTTCACAGTTCGATATCTCAGCGTTCACGCTGTCTCTCTCTCTCCACAGATGACTGCCGGAACACAAAGGCACAATGAATCGGTTTCCAATGGTTCTCTCACCTCTGTGCTGACTACAGCTTTGGGTAGGTATGGCTCTCTTCACAGTTCGATATCTCAGCGTTCACGCTGGCTCTCTCTCTCCACAGATGACTCAGCGTTCACGCTGGCTCTCTCTACAGATGACTGCTGGGACACAAAGGCACTGTGAATCGGTTTCCAATGGTTCTCTCACCTCTGCGCGGACTACAGCTTTAGGTAGATATGGCTCTCTGCACAGCTCTCACAACACACTCCTCTTCCCTGTTGGTTTAGCAATTTTAACAGGTCATATTTTATTCAGCAGGGTGGCGGACTTACGATAGCGGGCTACACGTTGCGTCAACTGGACAGTGGTTTCCTCTGTGCCGCCGGGGGCCAAAACCCTCTCGGCGAGCTCGTTGGTCTACAGAGGGGCGAGAACGTCACGCCGGCACACCGGGTCGAGCGCTGCCCTTTCCTCGAGACCCGTTGGTCAATCGAAAACTGGACCGGGGCGCCCTTTCGTCGAGACCTCGGGCCGACGGATCTCCTTCGCCTCAAGCTCTGTGATGATAAAAAGACACAGGTAAGGTAGCAATATTATAGGTAATACTCACACACCGTCGATAGCCCAGTTCTTCACCGCCACTCCTAAACTCAAGTCCGCCAAGCGTTTGGCTGGGAAAATACTTCGAGATGCCGCTCCGTGATTTTAAAACTGAAACACACTCACAGCATATTCATGGCTTACTCTAGGACCGTTCTTCCTCTTCGTCGTCTCAGGAACGAGTGACTAGAGGCGGGGGTACGTCAGACAAGACAACAGCAATCTCACTGCAATACACAGCATTACACAGCACCACTTCAAGTGAAAATTTCTATATCCAAGACTCACCCTCCACGCTCAGTGCACACAAATAGACGCCCGTCTTCCTTTACTTCGCTCTGGACGAAAATATGGAGATGGTAACTCGGCCTAGTGTTCGTTTTCGTCACCGGAGCTGTTTCAGCACAAAAACTCTTCGGCTCACCCACCGCGCTGGTTCAGGGGTAGGGCCACCCACTCTCTTTCGGAAACACTCAAAGAGATATACAGGTCAAATACATGCACAACACTTCCATAAGGAGACTCCGTTACTCACAACTGCTGCACTTTCTTCGTCCCACGTTCTCCAAGGTTGATCTCACACTGCTAAGGCTCCAGATGCATAGACAGGGTGGTTTTCAGCCACCAACACCACTCTTCCACAACCGTATACTCACAATGGTGCGTCTTTCCTTCCTTCGTGTCTTTCATCCAAGGTCAGTATTCCTTTAATTCTTCTACCTATAAGGTCTTCGGTATCTTCATCAATGTAAGTCTCTTAATCCAAATGAGAGAGAGAGCAAATACAGCAATCCAAAATAGCGTACCCGGTGAGCCCAACTCAACGCTACGATACACTCCAACAACAGGAATAATAAGCACCCCAACTGTGGTTTAAACTGCTCTAAAATACTCTCCTGAATGTTGCCTTCGTCCAATCACCCGGCGCTCCTCTTAACGACTCTCAGCTGTATGTAATTCGGCTGATTACAGCGTTCGCGACGCTACCGGATGTCCGGTGTTTTCTCTTACCGGTCCGGGCGGAAACATCCGGGCGGAACCAAACTTTCCCGATTTTTGGTTCCGCCTAAAAGATCGTCACTCCTGTGACACATGTAAAGTATCTATAGCTGCAGATGGAACTTTTAAGTGAAGTTTCGTCCTGTGTACTTTTCATCATTGGCTTAACTATAATTATTTATTTTATTTGGAGAGTGTTATACAGTGCAACTTATTATGCATTAAAACTATACGTTTCATTGGTGTTGGTGGGATTCAAACCATAACCTTTCGAATGCACTACAAATTGAACTATTGAAACAAGCTAACATTTCATTAATGCAACTTCTTTGCACTGTGTGCTGCAGGGTTCACTAGCTTGTTGGTTTACAGGCAACTTTTTTTGACCTTGTAGATAATGCTATGTAAATGCAAACATTAATATACTGTATAATTCAAGATCGCAATACAAAGCCACATATTGTAGGATTGTAATACAAATTTTAATCAGAAACCTGTTCTAAGTCTTTACTAGAGATGAGGAGACATTAACTGTTATGACTCGCCCTTAGAAAGACAACTTTTAAGTCGCAGTAAACATTGAATGTCACATGATCTTGGACTTCACACATAGGTCTCGTCTCGCTTCCTTTTACATTTTACTGTATGCTAAAACCAGCTACAATACACAGAAAGCAGCCCACCTAAAACTACCCAAAAGGTACATTCAGTAGAGCACAGTTAGTTATAGAGGTTATTTAGGGAAATGGGAGAGATTATTTATGATAATGTGATCAGCACTGAGTCTGAGGAAATGAACAGAGAGAGAATGGAGATAATGGTGGCCATCTACGAATGTGCAGATTCTGTGAGAGATCACGACTTCAGGACAGAAACAAACACACACCAACAACTTCAGCATACGGGTAAGAAACATTCATTTCTCTGTCTGTGCTGTATTAATGTGCATGGAGAAGTAACAATTGAGATGAAAAAATAACTTCTGTCATCTTCAGGAAGTGAGAGTGTGACGATGAGAACTTACAGATCAGTTACAGTGTGTTTGGTGCTGCTGTGTGTTCTTCTACTGACTGCAGTCATTGTGCTGTGTGTCCTCATCAATACAAACAATCAACAGTTTAATATCAAGACCAAAAACCTCACAGAAGAGAGAGATGAATTTATAGCGAAGTATAACAATGTTACTAAACTAAATGAGCAGCTGAAAGAGAGAAATAAACTGTGGACACAACTTTATGGTAATCTTCAACTACATAAAACATCACAAATATTCAATGTTAAAAGGATGCAGTACATTTTGTTAACACTACTGTAAGTTGAGTAGGCTAGTTCATTGTGGTCAGAAAAAAATAAGCATCCAAACTGATTTTTTTAACAGATGGATGGATTTACTATCACTTCAGTTTGTACTTCATTTCATCTGAGAAGAAGAGCTGGAGTGAGAGCAGAAGATACTGTAGAGAGAGAGAAGCAGATCTGATCATCATTAACAACAAAGAGGAACAAGTGAGTAAAGTTTTGCCATCAAAAGTAAGTTAAATCATATTTGCTTCTTAAAAACTTCATGGATAGGGTTAGGCAGTATTTATAATGATCGTTAAATATACAGTGAAAATAACATGCATGTCCTCATTACAATTATATATTTACAGCATACAGTATATTATGTGGAGGAGTACGAAAAAAAAGAAAATCAATTGAAATGAACAGTTAATGACATTTCTATGATGACATGCATCTTTTTTCTATATTTCTATCTCTTTTTTTTTGTTCTGACCTAAAAAAACACTTATGCATTGTTGTTCTTGTGTTGCTCTAATTACTTCTATTGTTTAATTTATTTCTAAGTCACTTTGGATAAAAGTGTCTGCTAAATGACTAAATGTAAGCCTAACTGACATGAATTTGTTGTTTCTAAATCTTCTCAGGATTTTATTAAAAAGAATTATGGTAATTACGGACTCTGGATTGGTCTGAATGACATCGATGAGGAGGGCAGATGGAAATGGGTTGATAACAGCACCCTAAACGCTAGGTGAGAAATCACTAAATTTAACTGATTATTATCCAATAAATGATTCTCACAGTCAGTATCATATCACACAGAAAACAACACTGAAGATCTAATGATTATCTGTAGTTTCAGTTTCTGGAGGTCTGGAGAACCTGGTGGAGGTAGATGGGAGAACTGTGCTGTGTCTTCTTCATCAGAGTGGTTTGATTACACCTGTACTCATGCTTTTAAATGGATTTGTGAGAGAGCACAGGAGCCAGTTTCTTTAGACATTTGTTTTTAAGCAGTAAATTGTGAAGAACACACAATTTTCACCATCGCTTGAGTTTGAATAACTGGCACCTGCCCCTCATCAGCTCATCTCATCTCCACTGTATACAAGGACACACCTCAGATGCATTAACTGTCTTACAGTATCTCACTTTGGGTTATGGACTCTGTGCTTGTTGGATTACAATTGCCTTTGGTGAGTATCCTGATCTCTGCTGTCCTCTGTGTCTCCCTGAAAGTCCTACCTAGTACTCTTCCATCATGTCCATGCTCCATCTTGGTTACTCATGTGAATGGTTGCCTCCATACTTGCCAAGTGACTTCCAGTCAGCATGCAACTGGGGTGTGTAGTCCTGTCCATGACCATCACTATTGCTGTCACTACATGCCTGCAAAAATTAGAGACTGTATATTCATCTGTTAATTGCCAGTATTATCTGCTCCACTACTGTATGTGTAAGCTTAGGTGTTTGCTGTTTGCTCTTCTGCTGCTTAAATAAACCGGTTAACTGTCATCTGTGGGCTGGGACTGACCATCAAGAGTGCTGGAAGGATTCCCAGTTGCCTGATGATGAATTTGGCCTGCTGCCAGCCAGTATGTTTTTTTAAATAATTGAATTATTATTTTATATTATTCCCCACCCACTGTATTAAAGTGATAATTTCTGGATCAGTATTTAATAAAAAATACAATAAAAATAAATAATTATTTATTAATCTAAATTTGTTAGTTTTGACTGACTATGTTACATTTCGCACCTCCACCAGCAACAGACATGCGAGGATGGAGAACAGCGAGAAAGTGGCCAGGTAAAGCAGAAGGAAAAGAACAGAGATCACAAAAAAACACTTCAGTAAGGATCAGCGAAATGTTGCAAAATCTCTTTAAAATGATAGTTCACCTTAAAATGAAAATTATGTCATCAAGATATTTTGAGAAATGATGGTAAACATACAGCAGATAGTAACCATTGACTTCCATAGTAGGAAAAAAATATTTTGGAAGTATTGTGATAAAAGATGAGAAAAATATTTTGATAAATGATGGTAAGCTGACGGTAAGTTGACGGTACCCATTGATTTCCATCATATTTTTTATTAGACTTTGCTAAATAAATAAGTAATTTACCTTACTTCAAATCATATCTAAAGCATATCAACTATTATAATGAACAATCGTCACTGTCAAAAATGAATGTATACAATAGATCCTAAAGCCTGTCTCTAGTGTCTGTGCAGAAACATTCTGTTATTATACAAATCCATTTATTCTCCTTTGTGTAGTCTCCTTTAAAACAAAACAGGATGTTGGGGATCCCCTATCAGTGTGATGTCACATTGATTACACCCCAACCATAACCGCTCACAGACTCCACCTCATGAGCGCTTAGTTCAACCTTCTGCCACATGTTTTGATATAGTCCAAAGCACATGTGTAAGCGCTCTACCACCTACTTTGTATACGGGGAGGGCAACAGAAGCTTTATTTGCATTTAAAGAGACACACACAAAACAGCACATTTTTAATTGCAGCCACAAATGGCCATGTTTAACATCGTATAATGAGAGATCTGTGGTGTATTTTGAGCTGAAACTTTACAGACACATTCTGGGGATACAGAGACAGGGGATATTGTTAAAACAACAACCAGGCTGTGGGCCCTTTAAATTCTTGCCTGGCTGCCAAACTTCTATTCGAACAGCAGTGATCCATGCTTGCCATCTTCCCTTGTCTTTAGGAAACCAAAACATTTTTATTTTCGACAAGGTATTTGTTCTAGAGGTCAGTTTAGCCAGACCAATTAACAAACATAGATCAGAAGTTAACTTTGGGCCAGGTGCATAACAATTACAATGTGCAAGTCTGATGAAAACGTCTATAGAGGGTATGCATGTGACGTCACCTTTGGCAAAAGTGATTGCGGTGACGCCCACTGAGTGGCAAAACGTCAGAGTGGCAGAATTTGTGTAGAGTGCGAAATCAATGAAAACACAGGAAAAACGCACATAAATGGAAAAAGCTGTTGTGCGATACACTGTACTAACAGATTTAACAAGAAATCGGAGCTATCGTTTTACAGACTGCCAAAATTAGGTACGTATAAATGTCGGGAAAAGCAATGTCTGGCCACATGCCAACGTCCACTGACCATAGGTGGCTTGACAAGTTGCCATCAAGTCCAACTAAATGTAATTTTGCTGATAATTGTCATTTATACTGACATTTTCGCAGCCGTCGCTACAAGAGCCAGCCATATTGCTATATGTTTTGCCACCCAACAGGGCGAGCGCCGGCGTGGTCACGTGGAAAAGTGATGTCAATGCAAACCCTCTATAGCAGTGGTCCCCAACATGGTGCCTGCGGGTTGCCAGGTTGCCTGCACAGAGTCTGTGAGTTGCACGCCAAAGCACATTCTATTAATGGCTTCAATTATAATATTCATTTATTACATATTTTTACATTAGCTTGGCTTCATTTATGTATGTTAACATTTTAAACAACGCTAAACATATTAACAAAGTTAAATGAAATAAAATCAACAAGTAAAACTATTTTTTTGTGAGTAGACTATATCAAAGAAGTTGCCCTCCATATTGTTTTATGCATTGTGGTAGCCCTTCCCTTACAAAAATTAACCATGGTTTTACTACAGTTAAACCCATAAAACCATGGTTACCACAATATAACCATGGTTTTGACAACCATGGTTTGCAAAAACCATAGTTACACCATGGTTACGGTAGTAAAACCATGGTTTTGCTGATAGTAATCAATACACCAAAAAAATATGGTTACTACACTTTACCACAAAAAAAACCTGGTTACATTTCTGCTCACATAGCCTTAAGGTTGGAAACACCTGGTCTACAGCTTTTAGTGATCTGAGAAACATTAGTTTATCATTTACACTTACAGCTTAATACACTGAAAGTAGGGCTGGGCGATAAATAACCTGCTATTCTCATCACTAAAGACGGTTAGGCAAAATTCAATTCATTATCGGAGGCGATTTGTCGACGACTATAAATGTGATTATGCCGAGCTTCTCTGTGAAATACAGCTCTGTGTAGTAAATGCCTCTCAAATTGAAAGCAGGTGATGACGATTGAGAATCGCAGGCGATTTATTGCCCAGCCCTGATTCGAAAGGTTACATATGAGGAAGTGAAGAAAAAAATGCAACGGTGATGGCTGATGGCTTTAAAGATCATAGTGAATATGTCTATAGATACTATGTATAATCAAAAATGCAAAAGTCATATATTGTAGGATTGTAATACAAATTTCAATCAGTAATGCGGTCCACGCATCTTTACCAGAGATGAGAAGAGATGAACTGTTGTAGGTCCTTTTTGACTCACACTTAATAAACTGCTTCAAACTTTAAACACTGATTGTCACATGATCTTGGACTTCACAAATATACCTCACTTCCTTTATCTTCCTTTAGTTCAAGTTCAAGTTCATTTTATTTGTTAAGCGCTTTAAAAAAGGTTGGAACCTACCAAAGTGCTGTACATAGTCAGGCATACAGTAAAAACATACTAGTAAGGCATAGAACTTAAAACACGCGACAACACAAATTAACAGGCAGGATTGCCATGGCTAGTTACATAATACAATAATAAAAACATAAAAAATAAAATCAAAATAAACCCTTCAGTGTCAAGTAAAAGCACAATTAAAAAGAAAAGTTTTCAGCCTCTTTTTGAATTCTGATATGGTAGAAGCCGTTTTTATTGCAAGGGGTAACTTATTCCAAAGGGTAGGACCGGCTACAGCTATGGCACGGTTACCTCTTGTCTTTAAGCGAGATTTTGGAACCTGCAGGAGGAACTGATCATTAGAACGAAGGCTCCTATTAGAGCTGTAACGAGAGAATAGAGTAGATAAATATGGGGGGGCGTGATTATTCAGAGATTTATACACCAGTAGTAAAATTTTGAACTCAATGCGAAACTCAATAGGTAGCCAGTGCAATGATCTAAGAAGGGGTGTAACATGATCATATTTCTTGTAACCTTTCAGAAATTTAGCCGCTGCGTTTTGTACTAGTTGAAGTCGGGAAATTTGGGACTTTGCAATGCCATAATAGAGAGAGTTACAATAATCCAGCCGCGATGTCACGAAGGCATGGATAGCAGTCTCCAAGGAATGCTCAGACAAGAATGGTTTAATTTTAGAAAGTGAGCGGAGATGGAAAAAACTAGAACTAACAACAGAGCTGATCTGTTTATCGAAGAATAGGTTTGTGTCAAATATAACCCCAAGATTCTTTACATGGGGAACTGTGGTGGGATAAAAAGGCTGAAGATCAGAAAAGTTGTGTGTTTTAGCATTAGATGGGCCAAAGACAATGATTTCAGTTTTATCAGAATTCAAGAAGAGGAAGTTTGTAGATAGCCAGGACTTTACCTCATTTAGACAAGAATTCAGGGTATTTAAAGTGCATGTGTTTTTCTTAGTTACAGGCAGGTAAATTTGCAGATCATCTGCATAACAGTGAAAGTCTACATCATATTTCCTAAGGATAGAGCCAAGAGGATTTAAATATAAGGAGAATAGCATAGGAGATAAAATCGAGCCCTGAGGGACCCCACAAGTTAAATGGCCAGGAGAAGAATTAAAGTTTCCTATTTTCACCGAAAAGCTACGATTGGTAATGAAGGATTTAAACCAGCTGAGGACTTTGCCTCCTAACCCCACATAGTGTTCTAACCGGTAGACAAGTGTTTCATGGTCCACAGTATCAAAGGCAGAGGATAAATCCAGCAAAATCAAAATCACAGAATCACCCCGGTCTGTCGCCATTAAAATATCATTAAGAACTTTTACCAGTGCTGTCTCAGTGCTATGTAGTGCTTTAAAACCCGATTGAAAGATCTCATGGATTTCATTTAAATCTATGTAGGACTGGAGCTGAGTAAGTACAATCTTTTCTAAAATCTTAGATAGAAAAGGCAGTACAGAGATTGGTCGAAAGTTTGCTAACACAGTCGGGTCAAGATTAGGTTTTTTCAAAATAGGGGTTACTGTTGCCGTTTTTAAAGTATCCGGAATTTTCCCAGAGTTCAGGCATTTATTTAAAAATGAAACCAACTCTGGACCTATGGTGTCAAGCATTAACCTTAGGTAACGGGGATGGATGATATCATTAGAAGAGAATGAGGGTTTTAGTTTTGCTGTAATTTCTTTGACAAATTGCAAAGAGACAGGATCGAATGTAGACCAGTTGTAATAGGGAGTTACACTAGGCAATGGTGCGTTATCAACAACCTGAATCTGAGCTCTTAGACTTATGATTTTTGCCTCAAAATAAGACCTGAAATTATCACATAGAGCAGTAGAGGGGTTTTGAAAGCTATTAACAGGAGGGTTCAGTGCAGTGTTTATAACAGAAAACAGAATTTTAGGTGTGTGATGATGTTTCTCAATGAGGTCTGAAAAGTAGGCGTTTTTGGCCCTCTTTACTGTATCATGATAGCGAGCTAAATTGTCCTTAAGAATGTCATAAAATACTTGAAGTTTGTTTCTTTTCCAAGTTCTTTCCGCCTTCCTGCAGTCTTTCCTCAAGGAGCGTATAGACTGGTTAATCCAAGGCTCAGATTTCGGTTTGGGTTTAAACACTTTGTAGGGTGCAATAGAGTCTAATATCTCAGTCCAGATGGTGTTTAAAGTGAGAAGGTGCTCCTCAGCGTCAAGGACAGTCAGATAGGGCTTGATCGCAAGCGTATTGCATGAGTCCTTATAACACCTGGTGAAATCCTCATTGAAGGAAGGGGTATAGATCCGGGCTTTACATGGGGCTTTCCCGGTTTTAGTAGAGATAAGTGGAAAGTCACATTTAAAAACAATTGGAAAATGATCCGAGATTGCAGTTTCAATAATCTCGATATCAGTAACAGCCAAGCCAGTGGATAAAATTAAGTCTAATGTGTGTCCTTTAATATGTGTGGGATCTTTAACCCACTGTGTCAGATTAAATGAGTCAATCATATTCTGGAATTCTGATATAAGGGGTTTAGAGGGACAACATACATGTACATTGAAGTCTCCTAATAAAAGGATCCGTTCATGTTTAGTAATCAGATCTCCAACAAACTCGGAGAATTCCTCAATAAAGCCTTTAGAAAGATGAGGAGGACGATATAGTAGGGCTAAAACCAGCGGAGCATGCCAGTCGAGTAGCAAAATTTGAACTTCAAAGCTTAAATATGCGGTTGATGAAAGCATCCGACATTTCTGCTTATAGCATTCCCTGGCAATAGTTGCTAAACCTCCGCCTCTACCCGAGACACGGGGAGAACTGTAAAAACAGTAACCAGATGGTAAAAGGTCCGTAAAAGGGCTTTGATCTCCTACCTTTACCCATGTTTCTGTAATAAACAGAAAGTCCAAGTGCCGCGATGATATGAAGTCATTTAAAATGAATGTTTTGTTCACCAGGGATTGGGCATTTAGTAGGGCCATCGTCGGAGGAAGCGACGAATCTGAATCCTTACGTTTCCTTAGAAGTTGGAGGTTTGAAGAGTTAACACCGGAGCGGCGTCGAGTTGTAAGCCGCGGGTATAGCTTCTTTGGGGGAAAACCGGTGAGGTCGAGGGGGGCCGAAGAAGATGATTCGATGTGAGTTAGCCAGCGAGAAGATTGAGATGGCATCACTACGATCACATAGCGGCCTAGATCCTGCCTCAAAAACCGGTTCTCGCCGTCCCGAAGCCGGATCTTGAGCTTGACGCTCGCTCCGCTGCGTTTGCCTCGTCTCTTTCGGCGTTTCCTTTGTGCAAACTTTGGCGGCCATTGGTAAAGGAAGTCCGGGATGTCCCACTCTATGCTCTCATGTGGGTAGTCGATAATGCGTTCCAGGTTAATATCGTGGGTATATAAACTCCATTTTCGTATATCCAAGAGAGTCTGACGATCGTAGACGATAGACTCCACAAAGGAAACGAATAAAAGGTGAAAAAAGAAAAAACACAGGTGCCAATAACCGATAAACGACAAGATAAACGAGATTACCGAAGTGCTGTGAGACAGACGGCTTGCCATGCACACCGGCGCCATCATGAATCACGTCTCCTTTATCTTCCTTTAGTTAAAACCAGCATCAGTATGCAGAACACCAAAGCGGCCAACCTAAAACTAAACAAGAATTACATTCAGCATTAGCACAGTTCAATAGAAATTAAAAGTTAAGATGGCAGAGATTATTTATGATAATGATGTCAGCACTGAGTCTGAGGGAAAGAACAGAGAGAGAACGGAGAAGATGGTGTCCATCTATGATTGTGCAGATTCTGTGAGAGATCACGACTTCAACACAGAAACAAACACACACCAAAAACTACAGCGTATAGGTAAGAAACATTCATTTCTGTGTAAAAACACAAAAAAACTAAATTAATATTTAGTGCTGTAATAATCTACCTATGCTGTAATACATCGGGAAGTAACAATGGAATTAAAAGATATCTTAACATCTATTGATTTCATCAGTTACAGTATGTTTGGCACTGCTGTGTGTTCTTCTACTGACTGCGGTCATAGTGCTGTGTGTCCTGATCAATCACCAGTTTAACATCAAGAGCAAAAACCTCACAGAAGAGAGAGACCAGCTACTAACCAAATATACCAACATCACAGAAGAAAGAGATGAATTAATAGCCAAGTATAATAATATTACTAAACTAAATGAGCAGCTGAAGGAGAAAAATAAACTGTGGAGACTACTTTATGGTAATCTTAAACTACAAAAAACATCTAAAAAAATCCACTATTAAATGGCTTGCAGTTAATACATTATGTTAACACTACTGTAAGTTAAGTGTGGCCAGAAAAAATCAGCAGCTAAACTGGTTGTGTTTACAGATAAATGGATTTACTATCAATCCAGTTTCTACTCCATTTCATCTGAGAAGAAGAGCTGGACTGAGAGCAGAAGATACTGTAGAGAGAAAGGAGCAGATCTGATCAGCATTAACAACAAAGAGGAACAAGTGAGTAAAGTTTGGTTTTATAAGCGAGTTAAATCATATTAACTTCATATTAAAAATGTTATGGATGTGGTTATGGTTCGGCAGTATTGATAAAGAGTGTTATATAGAAAAAACAGTGTTGTCAGGTATTGCAGAACACGAACCCAAATGCAGACAATGATAGAAAAAACACTAGACACGTGTTTTACAAAACAGAAAAACAAATCCCACGAGGGGGCAAAATGAAACACCAGCAAGATAAACAAAACACTGAATAAACTAGACTATACTCACCCTTACGAAAATTAACCATGGTTTTACTACAGTTAAGACCAAAAAACCATGGATACTGTAGTAAAACCATGGTTACCACAAAATAACTATGGTTTTGACAACCATGTTTTTCAAAAACCATAGTTAAACCATGGCTAGTGTAGTAAAACCATGGTTTTGCTCATAGTAATCAATTGACCAAAAAAAACATGATTACTACACTTTTATCACAATAAAACCATGGTTAATTTTTGTAAGGGCAAAACATAACACTAACTATAAATGTACAAAACTATAGGTATATCGAGGGACAAAGTACTTACAGGAATATAAACAATGGACAAGCAACAAACACCAAACACACTGACATTAAATAGCCCTGCTGAAAAAACCAGCATCAAACCAGCATGCACCAGCATGGGAATTATGCTGGTCTATGCTGGTTTAGATGGTGATCACAGCATACCAGCACCAAAACACAACATATGCTGGAATGACCAGCATGGGATGCTGGTGCTAATGCTGGTTTAGCTGGTGCTAATGCTGGTGCTGATGCTGGTTTGATGCTGGTTTAGCTGGTGTTCACTAGCAAACCAGCACCAAAACACAACATATGCTGGTCTTGCTGGTATGCTGTTTTTTCAGCAGGGAGGAGAACTAATGAGGGGAACAGGTGAAAATAATAACAAGTAAGGGAGCGGAAAAAGTGACGGGACAAGGAAAACACGTGGCCTGATAATGAAAAAATCCATAGCCACATGTTCCCACACAAAACATGGTACTGTCAGAACCCTGTCACAATGAACTAGATGTAATACAAGACAAGATCCTGACAAGTGTCTGCTATATCCTCATCAGAAGTAAACATACAGCATGAACTGTATGTGGGGGAGTGACAAGAAATTCAAACGCTTGATGACATGAATTTGTTGTCTTTTAATCTTCTCAGGATTTTATTAAGAAGAATTATGGTAATGACGGACTCTGGATTGGTCTGACTGACATTGATGCAGAGGGCAGATGGAAATGGGTTGATAACAGCACCATAAATGCTAGGTGAGAAATCACTAAATTTAACTGATTATTATCCAATAAATGATTCTCACAGTCAGTATCATATCACACAGGAAATAACACTGAAGATCTAATGAAGATCTGTAATTTCAGATTCTGGTTGTTAGGAGAACCCAATGGAGGTAGAGGGGAGAACTGTGCTTTGTCTTCTTCATCAGGGTGGGCTGATTTCCCCTGTACTCGTGCTTTTAAATGTATTTGTGAGAAAGCACAGTAGCAACTTTCTTTAGACATTTGTTTTTAAATGTAGTTTTGTTCAGGAGGAGCCCAAACATTCACACCTGTCAATCATCATTATGAGCGTATATAAGGCAGCCTCCAGGTCTCTGCATCCAGCTCCAATTCTTCCAGCATCCCTCCTCCTCCTCATCTCCTCCTTCACTGCTCTCTTTCTTCCTCTGTGCAGTTCTGTTGCATGAGGGGTTGAACTTGGGGCTCGAGTTTCAGCCTCAGGTTCAGAACTCCCTTCAAAGACAGCAGGCGAATGTGCAGGCGAAGTAATGTAATTTGTAAAGAGCACACATTATGGATTCACCAGGCTCCACCTTTGCTCCAACACCATATTCACCGTCACCAACGTTTGAACAACTGGCACCTGCCCCTCATCAGCTCATCTCATCTCCACTTTATACACGGACACACCTCAGATGCACTCACTGTCTAACAGTATCTCACTTTGGGTTCTGGACTCTGTACCTGTTGGATTACACTTACCTTTAGTGATCATGATCTCTGTCGTCCTCTGTGTCTCTCTCAAAGTGCTACTTAGTACTCTTCCATCATGTCCATGCTTGATTTTGGTTACTCCTATGAATGGTTACCTCCATGCTTTGTCATGTGATCTCCTGTCAGCCACAACTGGGGTGTGTAGCATTACCATTGCTGTTACTACCTGCAAAAGTTAAGAGACTGTATTATTCATCCATTTATTGTGAGTATTATCTGCTCTACTACTGTGGGGTTGTAAGCTTACTTGTTTGCAGTTGCTAAACTGGTTAACTGTTATCTGTGCCTCACATCTCTGCACATATTTACAGTGGCAACATAAAGATCTTTCTTTCTTAAAAGGATAGTTCACCCAAAAATAACAATTCTCATCGTATGTTTTTCTAAAACCTGTATGAGTTTATTTCTTCTATTGAACACAAAATATATTTTGATAAATTATGATAACCACACAGTTGACAGTAACCATTGACATCAATAGTAGAAAATCAAATGCTATGGAAGTCAATAGGTAGCAAGTAAATGATGTAAGAATTTTTATTTTTGGAAGAAGTACTGTAGGACATTGCTCTATTATAGGAATTTTTAGAACATCTAAAGATTGTCAGATAGGCTCAACCAGTAGCCTAATCATTGTTAAATAAATGAAATGTGTAAGCGTGTCCCTCTTTGGCCCGGGTTGCATTGCACGATTTTTGCCATCCTGTTAGATCATTTTCACACCTATTGAATCGTAGGCTGTGACAACTGCGACTCACGTTAGCACAACGTCATCAGCTTGCACTTCTTGTAAACAAATACGGTACGCAGGTTGTAGCAGCAAACACACTGTGCGTTGATCACGCTGAATTTCTGACACTGTTGGGGCTATCTTAGGTTGCAAGATCTGAAAAATGTCCGTCTTTGAACCTCTCTCACTGTATGACATAGGAACACAGATAAAGAGCCACAATCCAAAAAATTGGTTTAATGATGGCAATCTTTTGTCTGGGACAGCCAAAAATCGTGCAGTGTAAACTAACATTTAGTGTTCTTTCATGGGTAACGTTATTTCAACTCCGTATTTCACTCATAAAACAACAGGCCTATCAGAAGAGAGGCTCATGTGTCAGGACTCTGCCTTGAAGTCTTGTTAAATTTGTATTTTGTCATGGTGGCAGAGTTCTGGCAGTCCCTGGCCTTGTGTGGAGGTTCATGCCTTGTTTTTGTGTTTGGCATGTGCCTCCGGTGTCTTGTCCTGTGACCCCGCCCCCCTTGTTCGCCTGCTTATTGTTAATTAGTATTTATTCCCATCACCTGTTCCCCGCTCGTTATCTTGTTTGGTTTATTCTATTTAATGTCAGTGTATCTTTAGTTCTGTGCAGGATCATTGTGTTGTGTGCTCGTGTTTCGTGTGCATTCTAGTCAAGCTACCTAGTCATAGTCATAGTCATAGTCATAGTCATAGTCATAGTCATAGTCATAGTCATAGTCATAGTCATAGTCATAGTCATAGTCATAGTCATAGTCATAGTCATAGTCTCAGTCTCAGTGTTATCTGTCAGTTTTATGTTTCATGTTGTGCACCCCCTCGTGGGTCTTTGTTTTGTTAAGTGTAAAAATAAAAGTGTTTTCTGTTTTCCCCGACATCGTCTGCATTTGGGTTCATCTGTTCTGCTAATCCTCACAGAATGATCCTGCCAAAATTGAACCCAGCATCGGTGTCAGGGTTAGTTTCTACTTCTCCCGTTTGTGTTCTGCTGCCAATCGTGGTGCGTCCTTTCCCGGACTGGCTGACCGGGAGGATCCGTGGGCGGCTCTTTTCCGAACTTTGGAGCGCTGCAGTTGAGTCCGTTCCAGACCTTGAGGAGTTGGCTGCCTTGTCCGGTCCGATCCTCGGCTTGGCCGCTGTTTGGCTTACTGCACCTCACGGGATGGTCGAGCCAGCACCGTCGACCCAGCCCGCGCAGCCCGCGCAGTCGACCCAGCCCGCGCAGTCGACCCAGCCCGCGCAGTCGACCCAGCCCGCGCAGTCGACCCAGCCCGCGCAGCCCGCGCAGTCGACCCAGCCCGCGCAGTCGACCCAGCCCGCGCAGTCGACCCAGCCCGCGCAGTCGACCCAGCCCGCGCAGCCCGCGCAGTCGACCCAGCCCGCGCAGCCCGCGCAGTCGACCCAGCCCGCGCAGCCCGCGCAGTCGACCCAGCCCGCGCAGCCCGCGCAGTTGACCCAGCCCGCGCAGCCCGCGCAGTCGACCCAGCCCGCGCAGCCCGCGCAGTCGACCCAGCCCGCGCAGTCGACCCAGCCCGCGCAGTCGACCCAGCCCGCGCAGTCGACCCAGCCCGCGCAGTCGACCCAGCCCGCGCAGTCATTGACTGAACGAACTAAGTCAGTGAGGTCTGCTTGGCCTCTGCTGCGTCCTTGCCCCAAACCCCCGTGGACTGTCCTGTTTTGAGTATTTTGTGGACTTCAGTGTGTTAGAGTTTTGTTTTTAGCACCTTTTGTTAAGTTTTAGTCTGATGTCTTCTAGTCTTGTCATGTTTATTATCTGTCATGTTTTCTTGTCTTGTGTGTTCCCTTTTTGGACGCCAGGTGGCGTCCTTTGAGGGAGGGCTACTGTCAGGACTCTGCCTTGAAGTCTTGTTAAATTTGTATTTTGTCATGGTGGCAGAGTTCTGGCAGTCCCTGGCCTTGTGTGGAGGTTCATGCCTTGTTTTTGTGTTTGGCATGTGCCTCCGGTGTCTTGTCCTGTGACCCCGCCCCCCTTGTTCGCCTGCTTATTGTTAATTAGTATTTATTCCCATCACCTGTTCCCCGCTCGTTATCTTGTTTGGTTTATTCTATTTAATGTCAGTGTATCTTTAGTTCTGTGCAGGATCATTGTGTTGTGTGCTCGTGTTTCGTGTGCATTCTAGTCAAGCTACCTAGTCATAGTCATAGTCTCAGTCTCAGTGTTATCTGTCAGTTTTATGTTTCATGTTGTGCACCCCCTCGTGGGTCTTTGTTTTGTTAAGTGTAAAAATAAAAGTGTTTTCTGTTTTCCCCGACATCGTCTGCATTTGGGTTCATCTGTTCTGCTAATCCTCACATCATGAATATTACTTATTACAGGCCAAAACGACCTGTTCTTAGCAGAGCTCCTGAAAGAGGAGCTGTAAAAAATAAATAGAGATTGTTTTTGATACTTAAACTGCAAATATATATTCTATACTAGAAATGAGGAGAGATGAACTGTTGGCCCATTATGACTCACACTTAATAAACCGCTGCGAACTTTAAACACTGAATGTCACATGATCTTGGACTTCACACATAGACCTCACTTCCTTTATCATTCTACCATATGCTAAAACCAACATCAATATGGAGAAAGCATCAAAGCTGACAACCTAAAACTAGGTTGAGACTGTGATCAAATGTCTACTTTTAATGTTTAAGTCAATGAGAGTAATATAGAGGTGGGATGCGATCTGTAGTTTGTAGATGGCAACTGTTTATAAACACAGCCTGGTTATAATACCATTTTATGACTCATCCAACAATATGAATCAAAACACACAGGTTACAACTTGTAACCTTAACCTGAATATATATTAAAAATTATTTTTTTACACTTTATTGGCGTCTTGTGTAATGATAGCTTAACACTGGCCTACATGAAGTCCTCTGCTGTTGTTTGTATTATGATGAATCCCTTGCATATGAAAGATATTTTAGGTGTTAAACTTCATTGATGATTCAAGTTCACAATGCAAATAGTTTAAATGACCTTAACCTACACAAAAACAAGATTTTTTTCCTTGTATATCTGCATGTATATCTAAAATAGCCGTCTTTATATGCAACATTTATGAAACCTTTCTTAGATTTCAAACATTTCAAAATGTATAAATGAATCAATGCAACAATGATCTAACCATCTAAGTGCACAATGGAAACTTGTTCTTTTAAACGGCGGTCAATGATTCTCACACTTAAGGGCTGACAAGCCTTTGAGTTCACACCTCATGTCTGACGCTTCCGTTTTGCTCCTTAGTTTTAACTAGAATTGCTTCTTCATACAGATCAATACAAAACAGCATTGAGCTTTAGCAGAGTTAAAATGTTTGATTATAAAATACAAGAGTTGACTGAGGTTATTTATGAAAGTGTGAGCAGTACTGAGTTTCAGAGAATGCAGACGGACAGAATGAAGTTGATGCTGGAAATCTGTCACAATGTGAGCGATCAAGACTTCAAGACAGACTCCAATACAACCAGACACCAACCTCTGCAGTGTACAGGTAATGACGTTCATTTCTAAAACCAAATGGATTAAACTGTGATTTATGTTAAAAGACAAAGTGACACTTAAGAAAGTGAGTGTGTGAGGATAAGAAGTTTCAGATTAGTTACAGTATGTTGGGTGCTGCTGTGTGTTAATGACTGCAGTCACACACTCTAAAAATAATGGTGCTAAATACTGTAGTACTAAAAGCTCGTGATCACAGGGGAACCATTTTTAGTGCTTAACTGCACCTATGTACAGTAGAACCTGTGCGGCACCTGTATAGAACCATATTGTGCACCATGCTAAACCATAAGTGGTGCTATTCTCATGCTTTAGCATCACTTCTGGTTCTAGAGAGGTGTTATATAGGTTCCCTGTAGCGCTAAAAATGTTTCGCCTTTGATTATGAGCTTTTACTATTTAGCAACAATCACCACATATCAAGGGCAAAAACCTCACTGAAGAGAGAGACCAGCTATAGGGCGTTGATTTTCACACTGGGCTTGTTTTCTGTGGTCTGAGCCCGAGTTCCCACAAGGTTGGTTTGATTTTACACTCACTCAATCTATCAAACCCTGGTTCAGTTGTGTAATCTCACGTCATCACCAAAGTACAAGAGGATTTTTTTTGTATATGTTGATGTTGTTATGCACAGCAGAAGTGCGGAATTCATCAGTTCATTCATCATGGTAATCATGTATCATTAATAATCACAATGATAATACAGTTGTCATGGTAATCGTGCATTGTGGAAATGAATGATTGATGTCATTGGCTAAAATGCATGCGCAGGTTACTTTGCTTTCTAAAAGAGTGCAAGGTGCTTCCTATTCACGTAAAAAGGAGCCACATTTCCATTGCAATCGAGCTCAGAAAACCTCCTTCGGTTAGTCTCGGGTTTAGTACCCCGATGTGCTTTTGGCTGCGCATGACGGCTTTCATATTATAAGTTTTTCATGTGAGTTGTGCCAGGTTTAACACTAAACTGCCAGTGTGAAAACTCCATTAGAAACACAACCATACAGAGGAGAGTGATGAATTAATAGCCAAGTATAATAGGAAATAAACAGAGAGACTGGAGATAATGGTGGATATCTATGAATGTGCAGATTCTGTGAGAGATCATGACTTCAGGACAGAAACAAACACACACCAGCAAGTTCAGCATAGGGGTAGAAACATTCATTTCCGTGTTAAAACACAAAAACAGTGTTTACTTATAATAATAATTCATCTTTTGTATATCTGTGCTGTAATACATGGGGAAGTAACAATTGAAATTTAAAAATATATTTTCATCTATTCATTTCATCAGTTACAGTGTGTTTGATGCTGCTGTGTGTTCTTCTACTGACTGCAGTCATAGTGCTGTGTGTCCTCATCAATACAAACAATCAACAGTTTAACATCAAGACCGAAAACCTCACAGAAGAGAGAGACCAGCTATTAACCAAATATACCAACATCATAGAAGAGAGAGACCAGCTACTAACCAAAGATACCAACATCACAGAAGAGAGACATGAATTATTAGCCAAGTATAATAATATTACTAAACTATGTGAGCAGCTGAAGGAGAAAAATAAACTGTGGACACAACTTAATGGTAATCTTAAACTACAAATTCATCTAAAATATTCAATATTAAAAGGCTTGCAGTGAATACATTTTGTTAACATACTGTAAGTTGTGTAGTTAAATGTGGTGAGAACGGTTGTGTTTACAGCTGGATGGATTTACTATCAATCCAGTTTGTACTTCATTTCATCTGAGAAGAAGAGCTGGAGTGAGAGCAGAAAATACTGTAGAGAGAGAGGAGCAGATCTGATCATCATTAACAACAAAGAGGAACAAGTGAGTAAAGTTTTTTCTTCAAAAGTGAGTTAAATCATATACACTTCTGAAAGTTTTATGGATATGGTTATGGTAAGGCAGTTGATAATTGATAATGAGCGCTAGCTATATCCTCATTAGAAGTAAACATGTACAGCATGTACTGTATGTGGGGAGTGACAAGAAATAAATAAGAAATGAACAGTTGTTGACAGTAATTTGTTGTTTTTTAAAATTCTCAGGATTTTATTAAGAAGAATTTTGGTAAAGACGGACTCTGGGTTGGTCTGACTGACAGTGCTGTAGAGGGCAGATGGAAATGGGTTGATGGCAGCACACTGAACTCTAAGTAAGTAATCACTAAATTTAACTGAATATTATCCAATAAATGATTCTCACAGTCAGTATCATATCACACAGAAAACAACACTGAAGATCTAATGATGATCTGTTGTTTCAGCTTCTGGGGGTCTCTTGAACCCAATGGAGGTACAGGAGAGAACTGTGTTTTGTCTTCTTCATCAGGGTGGGCTGATTTCCCCTGTAATGATGCTTTTCAATGGATTTGTGAGAGAGCACAGTAGCAACTTTCTTTAGAGCTCCCTTCAAGGACAGCAGGCGAAAGTGCAAGCGAACTATAGTAAAGCCGTAACACATTATGGATTCACCAGGCTCCACCTTTGCTCCAAAACTACATTCACCATCACCTAAGTTTGAATTACTGGCACCTGCCCCTCATTAGCTCATCACATCTTCAAAGTATACACAGACACACCTCAGGTGCACTCACTGTCTTAAAGTATTTCGCTTTGGGTTATGGACTCTGTGCCTGTTGGATTACACTTGCCTTTGTGTCTCACTGAAAGTCCTACCTAGTAATCTTCTATCATGTCCGTGTTCCATCTTGGTTACTCCTGTGAATGGTTACCTCCGTACTTGCCAAGTGATCTCCTGTCAGCCGCAAGTGGGATGTGTAGACTGTATATTCATCCGTTTATTGTCAGTATTATCTGCTCTACTACTGTATGTTTGTGTGTGTGTCTGTGTGTGTAAGCTTATTGGTTTGCCATTGCTCCTCTGCTATGTAAATAAACTGGTTAACTGTCATCTGCGCCCCACATCTCTGCACATATTTACAGTTGCAACAAAAGATCTTTCTGTCTTAAAGGGATAGTTCACCCAAAATGAAAAATCTTACCTTCATGTTTTTCTAAACCTGTATGAGTTTATTTCTTCTTATGTGATCATGTACAATTTCTGACACTGTCAGAAAACTATCGTAGACTATCTTTGATCCAGAAAAATGTCTGTCTTCGATCTCACTGTACAACATAGGACCACTTTTGAAGAGCCACAATCACAGAAATCTCGATCTTTTGTCTGGGACAGCCAAAAATCATGCAGTGTATTCGGGGCTTAACCCTTTAAAACACCTTAAATTTTTAATTTTGTGCTGTGATCAAATGTCTTCTTTTAATGTTTTCTGTCAATGAGAGTAATATTATGTGATCATAAGTCAGGTTGTAGATAGCAACTATTTATAAATATATAGTTATAATACGAACTTATGGCTCATTATGTAGGTCCCCCTTTTGCCACCAAAACAGCCCTAACCCATTGAGGCATGGACTCCGTTACAACTTTCTATCAGAACCAGTAATACAATTTTCAGCAACAGTAGCGTGTCTGTTGGATCGGACCACACAGGCCAGCCTTTGCTCAATGCAACAATGATCTAAACCATTTGTGTATGTGTAAAACTTGTTCTTTAAAACTTATGTAAATGTTTCTCACACTTAATAGGTGAATATAAGTCTTCAAGTTCACACCTCAACTCTCATGCTTCCGTTCGGCTTCTTTTTAACTAGAACTGCAGAGGGGATCCTCTTTATACAGATCAATACAAAAACAACATTGAGGTTTAGCAGAATCTAAAGAAAAATCTGTACATTTTCACACTTGGCTTGTTGCTGTAGTCTGAGCCCAAGTGTTGATGTTCCCACAATGTTGGTCTGGTTTCACACTCATTAGATTCTATCAAACCCTCGTGCACTTCCGTAATCTCATGTCATTTCCATCGTACAAGAGGACGTAAACCCATTGCGACTGTGTCATGCACAGCAGAGAGAGCGACAGGTGTGCAAATATGTCTTAAAAAATGGAATTCATCACTTGTCATGATAATTTTTTTAGTTCTTTTTTTGCAGAACTAATAAAACATATAAATTCAGGGAAAGAAAAATGCTATCATTGATAATTACAATGATAATACAATTCTCATGGTATTTGTGCATTGTGGAAATGAATGATTGATGTCAGTGGCTAAAAGCATGTGCAGGTTACTTTGCTTCCTGAAAGAGGGCACACACCCACGCGCAGATGTCAGACAGAAAAAAACCCAGCTGATCTTGCAACCAATTTAGCCAGTTGCTCCATTTGTTTTAATTTGTTATCTGAAGACGACACCCAGGTAACCGTTAAAATGTACGTTACATTTAAAATTGTCTGTCTCAACGAAAAACATTTGGTCATAGGAGGGGCATCTGCAACTCCTCTGAGCCTCCGCTTTCTTCCTGTAATCACGTCACTACAGCAAGGTCCTGATTGGTCAATGCAGCGCGGAAATCCGCCGAAGTTCAGACTGTTCAACTTGTGCGTTTCCCGCGACAATGCTTTTGCGCGTGAATGTAAAAATGAATGTATACAATGTTAGTTCCAGATCCTTAAATTCTTGCCTGTCTGCCAAACCTCTATTCGCACATCGGTGATTTATGCTCACCATCTTCCCTTGTTTTTAGAAAATCAAAACATATAAGTTAAAGGTCAGTTTGCCCTCTAGCCAGACCAATAACCTAACATAGACCGTACGTTAACTTTTGGTCAATTGCATAACAATGGCAATTTGCATGTCTGATGAAAACATCTATAGCTTTCAGTGCTGATAAACATGAGGTTTTTTTAAAGGGTCATGGTGCAGATTTTTAATAGGTTATTAATTGTAGTTGAAAAACTGAAGGGACATGGTTATATAAAAATGCAAAAGTGCACTGAGATAAAGTTTAAAAGATCATAGAATTCAGTGTCAAAAACTGTATTCAGGATTGTTAGCTTTATACATCCTTCAGAAGTTTTGAAAATGTGTCTGTAGATGCTATGTAAATTAAAAAATGAATAGCCTATCCTGTATATCCAAGATCACAATCCAAAGCCACATATTATAGGATTGTAATACAAATTTAAGTCAGTAATGCGGTCCACACATCTTTACTTGAGATGATAAGAGATGAACTGTTTGTAGGTCCTTTATGACTCACACTTATTAAAGAGCTGCAAACTTAAACCACTGAATGTCACAGGACTGGACTTCACACATATACCTCACTTCCTTTATCATTCTACCGTATGCTAACCCTTACGAAAATTAACCATGGTTTTACTACAGTTAAAACCAAAAAACCATGGTTACTGTAGTAAAACCATAGTAACTACAAAATAACCATGGTTTTGACAATCATGGTTTTCAAAAACCATAGTTAAACCATAGTTAGTGTAGTAAAACCATGGTTTTGCTGATAGTAATCAATACACCAAAAAACCATGGTTACTACACTTTTACCACAATAAAACCATGGTTAATTTTCGTAAGGGAAAACCAGCATCATTATGCAAAAAATACCTAAGCTGCAAATAAGTACATTCAGCATTAGCACTGTTAAACTAAAAGTTACTGTAAGATGGAAGAGATTATTTATGATAATGTGATCAGCACTGAGTCTGGGGGAATGAACAGAGAGAGAATAGAGAAGATGGTGGACATCTATGAATGTGCAGATTCTGTGAGAGATCACGACTTCAACACAGAAACAAACACACACCAAAAACTTCAGCGTATAGGTAAGAAACCTGTTATTCATGCATGAATTCATATGACTCATGACATAGTTATGGTTAGTTATTAGCTAAAGCATTAAGCATTTAGCATTAGCTGAAATGCATGAGCACTGAGTGCACACCTGAGTCCAAGGTGCTTTCCCATTTACGCAACTTGAGCCACATTTCCATTGCAACCAAGCTCAGACAACCTCCGGTAGTATTGGGTTTAGGACCCCAGTGTGGTTTCGACTGAACATGATGGCGTTCATATTACAAGTTTTTCATGCAAGTTGTGCCCGGTTTAACACTTAACTGCCAGTGTGGAAATGCCCTCAGAATCACAACAGAGGAGAGAGATCCAGGCTCGGACTGGTAATCTGTACAACCGGGCAAATGCCCGGTGTGCCGCTCGACATGTAGGCCGGTGGCCTCCGAGATTTATTTTTTCATGCCAAAATGTTTAAGTTATTTATTTTCGGCCCGTCATGTATAAATGCAGTTGCATTTGGCTTTGGGGGCGGGTGATAGGAAAATATTTTCGGCTTCTTCATGACAGGTTCAGTGTGTGTTACGATCGCGCACCCATGCCCCACCCCTCAAATGGATTTGTCCAAGCAGCCGCTAGGTTTATGGGGAAATATACAGTGATGATAGCGCATCATTATGGACAACAGAGGCTCCAAAAAGAAGAAAGGGGGAGCGGAGAAGATCCGTGAGAAAAAGTCGCCCAGGTATATTAACAACTGCCCAAGTATATCTGGCATAACTTTTTTTTGTTCTTCCGTGATAATGACACTATTTGATTATGACATTTGAGTGCGAGCACGTGTCTCTTCCAACGAGTTCGGTATGTGTTCGCGTGCTCTCTGTTTCTCTATGAATTGGGTGTGAGCCGAGGCAAGCTCAGTGTCACGTTGTGTCCATGTTTCTGAACTTGAGCAGAGTTGTATGCATTAGAGGTCTTCACAGAGGACCCGTACAGTTCCGGGTCTATGTTTTAAAGGGGCAGTTGGGTCTGGGTCGGTCCCGGTTTAATTATGCTACTTCGGGTCCTGGGTCTGATCGACCAATCAGCGCTAATGCGTTAAAGCTCTGGTTTCTATGGCTATAACAACTGGCTCTTGTTTTGAAAGTCACAATGCACTTTCTTTCTTATATTTTTATAAATATTATTAATTAACCATCTTTACTTTCTGAGCAAACATTTTAGATATAAGAGATTGTAATCTTTTAATCTGCAAGAGAGAAATAGAAAGAGAGGCACTTTTACTGCTTCTGCTCTATCTAATATAAAGTGAAGAAAGCTACATAAACCATTATAACACCTGTCACATTTATAATCTATAGACCTATTTATAATCTATAGACCTGCACTGTCTATAATTAATATACTTTAAATATTATTGTATTCAATAGAGTTTGATAAAAGGGGTCATCTACACAATTATTGCTTCATATAACAGTGCAAAAATAGTAAAGTGTTTTTGTGGTGCTTCGACAAACATTGTCAGCTTTGTTCATGGCAAAGAGAGTTTGAGGTGGTTGAATTTTAACTATACTGTGAAATTAATATAAATGTTCAATAAATCAAAGCATTGGGTTAGAGGGGCGATTTTGGTATCGGTGGGCTTGTGTGTGGAGTGGGGGGGGGTCGTCGGTCCAGTGGTGGGCCGTTCCACGAGGAAATTGCCAGGGCCGAATTTTGTTCCCAGTCCAACCCTGGAGAGATCAATTAATAGAGATAATAGATGTATAATAGGAAATAAACAGAGAGTGTGGCAATAATGGTGGACATCTGTATTAATGTGAGAGATAATGACTTTAGGACAGAAACAAACATGCACCAACAACTTCAGCATACAGGTGAGAGACATTCATTTCTGTTTTAAAACACAAAAAACAGTGAAATCATAATTTATCTTTTGTATATCTGTGCTGTAATACATGGGGAAGTAACAATGGAAATATATTTATCTATTCATTTCATCAGTTACAGTGTGTTTGGTGCTGCTGTGTGTTCTTCTACTGACTGCAGTCATAGTGCTGTGTGTCCTCATCAATACAAACAATCACCAGTTTAACATCAAGACCAAAAACTTCACAGAAGAGAGAGACCAGCTACTAACCAAATATACCAACATCACAGAAGAGAGAGACCAGCTACTAACAAAGAATCACAACCTCACAGAAGAGAGAGATGAATTAAAAGCCAAGTATAATAATATTACTAAACTAAATGAGCAGCTGAAGGAGAAAAATAAACTGTGGACACAACTTAATGGTAATCTTAAACTACACAAACATCTCAAAAATTAAGTATTGAATGTCTTCCAGTAAATACATGTCATAAACACTACTGCAAGTTGTGGTAGTTAAGTGTGGCCAGAAAAAAATGAGCAGCTAAACTGGTTGTGTTTACAGATGAATGGATTTACTATCAATCTAGTTTTTACTTCATTTCATCTGAGAAGAAGAGCTGGAGTGAGAGCAGAAGTTACTGTAGAGAGAAAGGAGCAGATCTGATCATTATTAACAACAAAGAGGAACAAGTAAGTAAAGTTTCTTTAAATCATAAACACTTCTTAAAAACTTTATGGATGTGGTTATGGTTAGGCAGTATATAATAATGAGTGTCACGGAGTGACTTTACATCGGCGGAACCAAAATGGCAGAATCAGTTCCGCCCGGACCCATTTCACCGTAACACCAGGCCGGTTCCGGCCAACTGCGGGCAAGTAAATCAGGGATTATTGGGCTCAGGTGTGCCAAGCGAGCGTGGCCAGGGGTGATTGGCCATTGAAGGGAAGGAGGCTAATAAATACGGCGCTCAGAATACCGGAAGAGTGTTGTGTATATCCCAGCGATCGCTGTGAGTGTGGTGTTGGAGTACGGTGTGTTTGGAGAGACGTCTTTTGTGGATTTGCAGGCTGGGCGAAGTTAGGAGAGAAGATTGGGCTGGAACAAAGACGAAGATAAGTGTGGAAATCATTCATAGTGTTGTGCTGTGTTGTTGACTCTACTGTGCATGTTGAAGGGATCCTATATGTCGGAAGAAATGGAGGGACCCGTATAAACAAGGCTTGGGATGCTTGGGAGATCTACACTGAAAAGGGAAGTAACCAGAAGTTAAAGGAACAGTGTGTTATGTTTGGAATTCGTCTTGCTATTACTCTGTCATTTGGAACACCTCTAATCTTGTTATCTCAGTTCGCTTTTTGAGTGTGGTGACCCTGACCTTACGTCACTGTGAGTGTGTGGAGTGTGGTGGGTGAATATTTTTGAGAGTGTACACTTGGATTTATTGGAGTTCTGTGTATTGTCAGTGTTGTCAGTGATCACTTCCTAGGCTGCACTGTAAAAAACATATTGTGAAATTCACAGTAATTAACTGGCAGCAATTGACAAGTAACTTACTTTAGAAAAAGCACAGTAAGTTACTTGTCAATTGCTGCCAGTTAACTACTGTGTTTTTTTTCTATAGTAAGTTACTTGTCAATTGCTGCCAGTTAAATACTGTGATTTTGCCGTACTGTAAGTTACTTGTCAATTGCTGCCAGTTAACTACTGTGATTTTTCCGTACAGTAAGTTACTTGTCAATTGCTGCCAGTTAACTACTGTGATTTTTCCGTACAGTAAGTTACTTGTCAATTGCTGCCAGTTAACTACTGTGATTTTTCAGTACAGTAAGTTACTTGTCAATTGCTGCCAGTTAACTACTGTGATTTTTCCGTACAGTAAGTTACTTGTCAATTGCTGCCAGTTAACTACTGTGATTTTTCCGTACAGTAAGTTACTTGTCAATGGCTGCCAGTTAAATACTGTGATTTCTTTTCCACAGTAAGTTACTTGTCAATGGCTGCCAGTTAACTACTGTGATTTCTTTTCTACAGTAAATTACTATTGTCAATGGCTGCCAGGTAACTACTGTGATTTTTTTCCACAGTAATTTACTGGCAGTCATTGACAAGTAACTAAGCAGAGATTATATGTTTTTAATATATAGTTCATTGTGGTTTTCCCTACAGCATTTGATTGGTTAGTTATTTTCTGTAAACATTCATCAATGTTAAAATAAAGTTGTAACGGCCAGCCTTAAAGGTTGAGTTACAATTATTTAAAAACTCAAGACTGTCAAAAGGTGGAAATACAAAAAACAAATTTAAAACAATATAAAAGTCCAAGCGTGTTAAAAGTCCAAATGTGCAAAGTTTCCACTGTGTATATAAAATCCAAGAAAGTGATATCCAAAGTCCATAAAACGTAACTGGACAGGTAAGCCCAGATACACAAACTCCACAACCCAGCAACCGCTTGTTTTAGCTATAGCGTCAGCTAACCATGTGCTCCTGCTCCTTCCTTTTATACAAAGTTCCATGTCATGTGACCCCTCACATGACAACCAGACGAAGCAAAATAAAAGACATACACACATAAAATAGCAAAAGGATAAAATGGCTAAGAAAACACGTAAAACTAATTTAAACTCAAATATACATAAGTCACAATATAATGAGTGGTAAAACATGTATCTTGTGTGATCATGTCACAACGTTAATTATCTAAATTAAATATGCTAAATTACAAAACAATACAATAAGTTTTCTGATTTGAGGGAAAATGCTACTATTTCACAGATATGTACTAAATTAAAAATTTTTTTTTACAGTCAAATACATTCAATAAATGCATGCTAACATTTGTAAAATAACATTTTAATTTGGATGAAAAAGTATGAATTCCCAAGAAATGTATCTTAAAACATCTTAAACTTTTGTTACAATCTAAAAATATCTAAATATAATTCAGTACAATCTGTAAATAAAACAAAATCATTAATTATAAATCAAAAGTACACTTCAAGTAAACTGTTAAAGTTTCCTCCAATTTTTATTAAACACAATATTACTGTGAAGTATAATAACTGAAATGCAAAACAAATTTATGTCTACAATATTTTCACTCCAAAATAAATAGTTCTAGTGCACAACACAACCATTGATTCTAAAAATGATTCTAAATTCAGAATCCTAATTTTACAGTGTATAAGTAACATTAAAATATGCCCAAAAAGGTCAGTGAAACCATACCACAACAGACAATGTTATGAGATTGAAAAGCTGTTTTCATTTAAATTGCTAGTAATCTACAGGATACTACAGTATGAATAAACATATTTACAAGATTTACTAAAAGTTAGAATTTATGTTTTAATTCTATTCAACATGCTTAAACACATTATTGTTTAATTTACATTAAACGTGCCTGTATTGACATTTAAGTACGAAATAATATCAGCTTTGAGTGGACTAGTTATCAGATGTTTAAGTGAATCACCAAAACATGACTCCAAACAATGGACCTTTTCCAATAGATTATGTATCATATATGTGAACAAAGTTATTTATTAAGTTATTTATACACACTTCACTTTGATGAAACTGTGCAATTTTATTTCCTGTGTGCAGGTTTAGCCACTGGTAAAACTACTATTAGCCTACCATGTGTATTTTCTCTAAAATTAAATATTTTAGCAGCAAAAGAAGTCACAGAAGAAGAAGCTAAGCAAGTTAACCCACAAACGAAGAAGAAACAGCAACTTGTTGTGTATAATTTGAGAAGACCAGTAATGATGGAAGTAAATAAACATCGACTTTTGATGCAATTTGAGTTAAATCACTCCTCAACTTGGCTCATTTTTGTTTTCACCGTCAGAAACGGAAATACCTATGAGACAGTTTTTTTTTACCTGACGGGAGGGGTTCTGGTGGACCAATCTGACGCGCTGTAGATAGACGCGCGTCAGTAGATCTGATGCGCTGTTAAAAAATTTGTGAGGTGCGCGTCAGGCTACGCAGAGCTATGCACAGGCTACGGACCTATGCACAACTATAAATCGCCCTTTAAACTGACATACTGGGTGCATCCCAATTCAGGGGCTGTGGCCTTCCAAGGCCGTATCTGAAGGCAAATGACATCACCGGGCTGTGACGAAGGCTGTCACAATTCGAAGGCTCATTCATATAAAAGCCTCTTACTGTGGCCTTTTCCCCACTGATTCCGAGTTAGGGCTGTAACGCTATAGCTTGTCCCATTATAAAGACCTGCCTGATTATGCATCAAAAATCATAATCATTCAAAATAAAACAAAATCATTCAAAATCATTCAAAATATTCTTTATTATCATGAAAATACCTGAAACTATTTGAAGAACAGCAATATAAATATTCTTGTAGACATTTCCTGGAACAGCGTTTGCAATTCTAGCCTACTTCTTCTGTGGCACAAAGTTAGTTTCTGCACGAGAGCGCCCCCTGGCTTTTGGATGTGGCGGCATTTCACCGTAATTCATGCAAATTCATTAATTGAGAAAACGCGCATTTGCACGATAAATCGTTACAGCCCTGCCGAGGATCCATAGATGTATCCTTCACAGCCTTGGCTATCCCAAAATTCAATATGAAGTCTGGGTATTTTGAAATAAACATTCAAAACTGTAGTTAAATAAAATTGTATATTTTGCTAATTAAAGGTCCTTGTGTCTGTTTTACTATTATAAATGATGTTTTAGTGATGTAAATTAATATTATTGCTGCAATGTTGTGTGTTGCATTTTGCTTTTGTATATTTCTAAGGTTGGTGAATTTTACATACTGTTGGATAGTTTAATCTGCATCAATGTGTTATATTTTCTAAAGTATACAAAGAACAATTCCCGCACGCTATCTGCTTGCTGAAAAAATGTATTTAATGAAAGTTGCGTTGCAACGCCCTTACGAAAATTAACCATGGTTTTACTACAGTAAAGACCAAAAAAACATGGTTACCACAAAATAACCATGGTTTTGACAACCATGGTTTTCAAAAACCATAGTTAAACCATGGTTAGTGTAGTAAAACCATGGTTTTGCTCATAGTAATCAATTGACCAAAAAAGCATGGTTACTACACTTTTACCACAATAAAACCATGGTTAATTTTCGTAAGGGCGTTTCGATCAACTGATCTTCATCAGGCAACTTAACATAACGGCCTTAAAAGGATCCAGACCCTGAATTGGGATGCACCCTTAGTTTGTTCAAACTAAACCAGTGCTCACACAGCAGTCATTGGCCAGTTTACTGAATGACAGTCATATTAACCAATTATACTCAAAGCAACATGACGAGTCAGCCAATACAATTTGGTAACACTTTTTTTCGATAGTCCACTTTAGACATTTTACTAATTATAAGTAACTTTGCAACTATTTATCCTACCAATCTTTACCGTATTAGTAGACTGTCTGCTTAATATCTATTCACACTTTATTGTGATGATATTGTGATAAGTATCTTTGCAGGTGCATGTCAACTTATTCCACTAACCCTAACCTCTTCCCTAACCCTAACAGTCTACTAATACTCTAAGGACAGATAGACAGTTAGTTGAGATATAGTTGCAAATTAGTGAAAGTTGGTTCACATAGTTGAAAACTTATTTATAGTTGTATAAGTATTAAGTGTAACCTACAATTTATTTCAGTGTGGTAGCATATTTAATGGAATGTTGTGTGTACCATATTGTAGACAATAATCATAGTGACTTTCTCCTTTAAAGAAATAGAAAATAAATCTAATTTGTCATTACTAGCATAATACTCAAATATAATATAATAAATATACTTTAAAAAGGAATTCCCAACAAAGATTATTGAAGAAATAATTTTCTTCAGTTTATTTTGAGTATCCTGAATAAGATTAGACATCAGCATGTTGCTAACAAAAATTGTTGTTGACTGGACTTAAATACATTTACTGTAAAATGTGCTGTAACACATCATGAAATTTGATTTCTCAGAGTTTTTAAAAATAAAACTCAATCGGGTTTAAATGTCAGGAGTTCCTGTCGGGATGAAAGTAACACTTGTTACTCTTCTCCTACTGCCAATACTGTTGCATTATGTTGAAAATGTATATTTTTTTATTTGATTTAATTTTATTGTGTTCAAACTGTTAAAAATGTTTTTTTTTTTCAACAATTCAAGTTTGTACTGTCAGGTTGCTTTAGAAACATTTGATGAAACCAAAATTTAACCGAAAATACATATAAACAAGATCATAGTCATGTTTATTTACTAAAAACAAGTGTAACACAAAAATCTATCTTGTTCTGTTCTGCTTTTGAGCCACCTATGTGTTACTTTCGTCCCTGCTGACAGAGTCTAAGGCCATTTTGTTTCCAAAATTTCACCTGGAATTCATAGTCCACACTTGAGTTACTGATCACAGCAAAAATATATCTGTCTAAAACTTTATCTTTTAAAATTACGTTTTTCTGAAAAATTGTACTTTCGCCCCTGCTCACCCCTACTGTGAGTCTCTACAGTACAATGTTGGTTACTGTGAGTATCTACAGTACATTGCTGGTTACTGTGAATCTTTGCAGGATATTTTATTTACTGTGATTTTCTACAGCACATACCTTTTTACTGTGATTTTTACAGTTTAAAAACACTACTGTGATTTCACACTGAATGCACTGTAATCCACTGTGAACTTTATTACAGTTATTTGCTGTGCATGAACACAGTTAATTACTGTAGATTTCACAAGCATTTTTTACAGTGTGGAGAAAGAGCCCTGTTTACGAAGAACAGAGGGGTGGCATTGGACAGATGTCTTTTATATCTACACAACGGAGATTGATTAACCCTCTGGGGTCCGACCATTTTGGGACACTGTCAGAGGTTCTGACATGCTCTTACATTTGGTCTTTTTTCAGTTGCTTTAAAACATAATAATGGCAAGTGTCTCATACCACTGTGTTCAGCACAAACTGGGCTAAAATATTATATGATCTATATGTATGTACATGTTTGTATTTTTGAGAGAAAAAGGTTTATGCGTGTTTTTTAAAAAAGCAAACATTTTAAGTCACTGATATAAGTCCACAAAACCCATGCTAAACATGTTTTAACAAGACTTTCCTAAACAGAATCTAGTAGTCTAGAGTTTTTTCCTTAAAATGATGTGAAAATCATCCTGCCTACTCATTCACATAAACCAATATATTGATTTAGAAATTGTAAGACACTTTTTGTTTAGAGGGGCCGTATGCGAAAAGGATTGATTGACAGCTAGCAAACAAAGCCTCGCATAATGAGCTGCATAATGAGCTCCATAATGAGGCAGGAGGGAACTACAGTAAAGAATGTGAGGACAAATGTATGCATGTTTGTTTGAGGTTTATTAAGAAGTTAACAATATAATCAAAATAGAAATGAAGGTCAGTAGGACATTTTCAGTTTATTTGGAAACACACCCTATTCAAAAACTTAACTTGTATAAGAAACTGATAAACAACAGAGCTGTAAACTTCATGTGGCTCATGTTACCATATAACTTTATGTCCAAAAAGTGTGAATATGTTTTTCCACTTCATAGTTTTGTACTGATGAGAGGGATGCAGACCTGTAAGAGTTATGAACAGCTGTTAGCATAAATTGTCCACAGAAATACCCTTACATACATAACTGATGGGTAAATGATAGCACTAGATTCAGATAAACTATCATGTACATAAACTAAATTAGTATCCCAGATAAACATCTGCAATGATTAGTTATATAAAAAGCTGTTTTCAGATGACTGTTTTCAGATGCCCTTCCCCTTATCGTCTAGCTTCTGTTTTGTAAGACGTCACCCATTTGGCCCAACGAAGGTATCCAATGGCGTGGTGAAGGGACCACGTGTTCTTGCCATCCGTAGCGCTTCTAGAAGAATAATTCAATTTATTTAATTTATTTCTCTGATCTCTGTGGTTAAATTATAATCTGACTCCAATTTAATATAGTAAGAATTAAGTGCATTATTCCAATTATCTGTTGATCATAATTTATATGTTTGATTATAAATGTCTAAATGCGCACCCTGTTTATTTTCTTTATTTGACAAAAACACAAAGATCTCTTGTTATTTTGAATGTACACTAATTAAAGGGGACTCTTCAGAGTTTCAAATGATGTCAAACATGTAAGTGTTTGATTATTAATGATGGAGTATTTTAAGTTGATTCTGCTATGATAAGGAGAAAACACGTCAAAACGCGTCCCCGCCTTTTTGGACCCCTGGGGGTTAAATCCCCTTCCCGCCTGTGGCGGCACTTCGACCATAGCAAGTAAAGACTGGCTGTAAATATTGTGGTAAACATCTGCAGAGGGAGAACCTGTACTTACCTGTAGTGGGGGAGAAGTATACTTACTGTTGTTGTGTATCACCATACAAGCGTTGAGTGTTTCCAGATGTCCACATCTCCTGTCGGGCTGTCTGAAGGAAAGGAGACTCGAAGTGGCCGGCCCCGCTCTGGAAATACGCTGTGCTGTACGACCCCCTACCTCCATCTATCTACCTCTGTGGCCAGATCTAGTGGGTGTGTTTGTCTAAACAGCCAAGTAGTCGCACCCTGTGCCTCCATTTGTCCCTCTTCTGCCTGGAGCCAAGAGGTGTTGTAATTACCCTTGCATGGTCATTGAAGCATTGTTATTGCCGAAGAGATTTTTGTGTCTTTGCCGCTAGTCTGCAGGTCCAAGCCAAGGGCTCTGTGTCGTCGTGGGATTGTGCTACCCTATGCTGTGAAGTCAGTGCCTAAGTGGTCATCGCAACTCTGTCTGAGAGAGGAAGAATATAAGTCGTTGTGTGCCTATACGTCTGCTCCAACCACCTGAGTAAGGAAGGGATAAAAGCCTTGTACATCCGCCCATCCACCCGCCTGTAAGTTCAACCTACTCAAGCTAAAACCCCAGTGTACTTACCTGTGTACATCCCTGTACGCCCAAGCTAAAAGTCCAGTTGTACTCACCTGTGCACATCCCTGTACGCCCAAGCTAAAAGTCCAGTTGTACTCAACTGTGCACATCCCTGTATGCCCAAGCTGAAAGCCCAGTTGTACTCCCGTGTGTACATCCCTGTATGCCCAAGCTGAAAGCCCAGTTGTACTCATCTGTGTACATCCCTGTATGCCCAAGCGGAAAGCCCAGTTGTACTCACCTGTGTACCTCCCTGTATGCCCAAGCTGAAAGCCCAGTGTACTTACCTGTGCACATCCCTATATGCCCCAGCTGAAAGCCCAATGTACTTACGTGTGTACATCCCTGTATGTCCAAGCTGAAAGCCCAGTTGTACTCCCCTGTGTACATCCCTGTATGCCCAAGCTGAAAGCCCAGTTGTATACACCTGTGTACATCCCTGTATGCCCAAGCGGAAAGCCCAGTTGTACTCACCTGTGTATCTCCCTGTATGCCCAAGCTGAAAGCCCAGTTGAATTCACCTGTGTACATCCCTGTATGCCCAAGCTGAAAGCCCAGTTGTATACACCTGTGTACATCCCTGTATGCCCAAGCGGAAAGCCCAGTTGTACTCACCTGCGTATCTCCCTGTATGCCCAAGCTGAAACCCCAATTGTATTCACCTGTGTACATCCCTGTATGCCCAAGCTGAAAGCCCAGTTGTACTCACCTGTGTACATCCCTGTATACCCAAGCTGAAAGCCCAGTTGTACTCACCTGCGTGCATCCCTCTACGCCCAAGCTGAAAGCACAGTTATATTCACCTGTTTGCCTCCCTGCATGCCCAAAGCTGTAAGCTAAGTGTACTCACCTGTATACCTCCCTGTATGCCCCAAAGCTACAAGCTAAGTGTACTCACCTGTATACCTTCCTGTATGCCCCAAAGCTTCAAGCCAAGTGTATTCACCTGTAGATCTCCCCCGTACATCCGGCGTCACAAGCCAGGATACTTACCCGTCTACTTACCAGTGTACTTACCTGTGTCCGCCTTTCTGAGTCCAGGAAGAGAGGCTGGAAATACTTACCTGCAGTTAACTTGTGAGACACGAGGAGAAGGAGCTGGGAATACTTACCTGCAGTTCACGGGGACCCCACAAAGAGAGGAAGTCCGAAGGACTTACTTGTGGCCACGTGAGAGTCAGAAGCGTCTTGGATACGATCCTCCAAGTTCTAAAAACCTGTTTCTTTTAAAAACACTTCCCTTTTTCCCCTTTTAAATTAATAAATACTGTTATATTTATCTTCTCTTGTCTGTTTGGTCATTGGGGCATTTTGGGACCTCCTCTGGGTGGAAACTGAGGGAGGAGCGTGACGCACTATAGGGGTGGTCCGGTCCGACCTGTGACATGAGTTTTATATAGAAATAACAGTGTCTGCTATATCCTCATTAGAAGTAAACATACAGCATGTACTGTATGTGGGGAGTAACAAGAAATTCAAACAAAATGAACACTTGATGACAGTAATTTGTTGTTTTTTTTATCTTCTAAGGATTTTATTAAGAAGAATTTTGGTAATGACGGACTCTGGATTGGTTTGTCTGACAGTGCTGTAGAGGGCAGATGGAGATGGGTTGATAACAGCACACTGAACTCTGTGTAAGACATCACCAAATTTAACTGATTATTATCCAATAAATGATTCTCACAGTCAGCATCATATTACACAGAAAACAACACTGAAGATCTAATGATGTTCTATTGTTTCAGCTACTGGAGGTCTGGAGAACCCAATGGAGGTAGAGGAGAGAACTGTGCTGTGTTGTCTTCATTAGGCTGGGCTGATTACCCCTGTACTAAAGCTTTTAAATGTATTTGTGAGAGAGCACAGTAGCAACTTTTATAGACATTTGTTTTAATGTAGTTCTAAACATAGGTTTAGGAGGAGCCCAAACATTCAGGCATGTCAATCATCATTATAAACGTATATAAGACAGCCAGGTCTCTGAATCCAGCTGCAATTCTTCCAGCATCTCTCCTCCTCCTCCCCATCTCCTGCTTCACTGCTCTCTTTCTTCATATGTGCAGTTCTGTTGCATGAGGGGTTGAACTTTGGCGCTCGAGCTCCAGCCTCAGGTTCAGAGCTCCCTTCAAGGACAGCAGGCAAATGTGCAGGCGAACTATAGTGAAGTAGTAATTTGTGAAGAACACACATCATGGATTTACCAAGCTCCACCTTTGCTCCAACACCACGTTCACTGTCACCTAAATTTGAACAACTGGCACATGCCCCTCATCAGCTCATCTCATTTCCACAGTATACACAGACACACCTCAGATGCACTCACTGTCCTAAAGTATCTCGCTTTGGGTTATGGACCCCGTGCCTGTTGGATTACACTTGTCTTTAGTGATCATGATCTCTGTCGTCCTCTGTGTCTCCCTGAAAGTCCTATCTAGTACTCTTCTATCATGCCCATGCTCCATCTTGGTTACTCCTGTAAATGGCTACCTCCATACTTTGCTACGTGATCTCCTATCAGCCGCAACTGGGCTGTGTAGTCCTGTCCATGGCCATTACCATTGCTGTCACTACCCGCAAAGATAAGAGATTGTATGTTCATCCGTTTATTGTCAGTATTATCTGCTCTACTGGTTGAATGTGTTAACTTACTTGTTTGCTGTTGCTCCTCTGCTATGTAAATAAACTAGTTAACTGTCATCTGAGCCTCACATTCCTGCACATATTTAGCTCAACCTGTATGAGTTTATTTCTTCTACTGAACACAAAATATATTTTGAAAAATGATGGTAACCACACAGTTGAGAGTACCCATTGACTTCCATAGTAGAAAAATCAAATGCCATGGAAGTCATTAGGTATTATCAAATGTGTGGTCACTATCAATATTTTCCTTTGCATTCAACAGAATAATGAACCCAGTACGGTAATGTGCAGTTAACCTCCTCTGTGTAGTAAATGTATGGTTTAAAATGTGACAGTCTCAACGTTATATTAGTAGATTGCTAGATTCATCTTCTTGGTACAACGCCAAAGTTTCCCAGAGTTCACCGGCGGTGCGGAATCACACATGCTTACATATGAGGTTAAATTTGATGCAATAATGCGTTCCTCTAATAATTGTATCTATCATTATTGAACATTAAAGTCAATCAAGTGGCTATCTTATGTCATTTTCGTTGTTTATATACTTTATGGATTTAAAATTACATAAATTTTAAAGGATAATGCAGTTGTTGTGCAAAATGCATTAATGACACAATTAAATAAGTAATTTATTAAAACTTAAATAAAAAACATGCTGTTTCAGATGTAAATATGATACCAATATGTCATTATTCCGATTAAATAGTATTAGGTATGAAAGTTAGTCAACACTTTTATTTTGGAGTTTTTTGCAGAAAAGCAGGGGTGTTAAGATTGTTAGAAATGTAAGTGCCATGGTAAAGACTGAAAGTTCTATAATATTTCGTTTGATGTCTGTGTATCACATTTCTGTGAGCTGTGCACACTGTGCCCCCTTAAAAAAATTGGTGCATGACGCCCCTGCACATAGGCCTCACTTCCTTTTTAATTCAACCGTATGCTAAAACCAGCATCAGTATGCAGAACACAAAAGCTGCCCACCTAAAACTACACAAGGAGTACATTCAGCATTAGCACAGTTGAACAGAAAATAAAAGATGGGAGAGATTATTTATGATAATGTGATCAGCACTGAGTCTGAGGGAATGAACAGAGAAAGAATAGAGATGATGGTGGACATCTATGAATGTGCAGATTCTGTGAGAGATCACGACTTCAACACAGAAACAAACACACACCAAAAACTTCAGCGTACAGGTAAGAGACAATCACTTCTTTGTTAAAACACAAAAAATGTTAAATCATAACTCATCTTTTGTCTATCTGTGCTGTAATACATGGGGAGGTAACAATGCAATTAAATGGAGGTTTTGGATTTCTGAAATTATTGAAGAGAATATCCATTGGACCCTAAACTATGTTTATTGCATATATATCCTGAAAATGTTTCTGTTAATGCAAGTATACAGAAGCTTATAAATTTTAGCTTTCTAAAGCCAAACGCGTATTTGCACTTGAGTGGAAAAATATTCAAATGACTTATAATCTTGCTCTTGAAAAATTTACACAATGCAGCTAGATATAATGTAATATAATAAAAAGATATAATCCCCCTTTGTGCAATTTATTAATAGGTAGCCCATTTGAAATGTAAAGACTTTTTGTTTTGAAAAAAAAAATCTCTCAACAACTGGTATTTGCATATGTGAACATTTAATTATCTGTACTTGTATGTATTTATATACACAGTAGTGTTTTTTGTTTTTTATTTAATTTTATTTAATAATTGGTTATTTATTCTTTTTTTTTTTTCGGGCCGGGTGGGAAAAGGTATTCTTAACTGTTTAAATTGTATATTTTGAATGTTCTTTGGGGGTTTTATAACAAAATTAATAAATACAGAGTTTAAAAAACAATGCAATTAAAAAATATCTATTCACTTCATCAGTTGCAGTGTGTTTGGTGCTGCTGTCAGGGGCGAAAATCTCATCTAAATGTTGGGGGGGACAATAAACATAAAATTTTTCAAGAACAATTTTTGAAGGGGACACCAATAATACAGGCAAAATTGTACTTGCAAGGAAATGGGTACAGATAGAAAACGTTTCTCTTTCTCTATGAACGGACGCAAATTTAATTTTAATACATATGAATGCAGAGGTGAAAAGAGTAATACAATTTTCTACTTAAGTAATAGTAAAGTTACTTTAATAATATTTTACTTAAGTAAAAGTAAAGTTACTGGTCTAAAAATCTACTCAAGTAAAAAGTCATTTTAATTTTAAGAGTTACTTTTTTACAGCGGGGAGAGGTTTCTAGTATAGTTCACAAAGGAAGGATATATACATCTCAAACTATGTTTTTAATTGTAAACATCTCTACAATTAAAGTGCAATAACAAATGTTAATAAAATAAAAAGCTTTTTATAACTAAGAAACATTTATGGAATTATTTAATGATTTTTACAGGTGAGTTATGCACTTTTGAAGCAAAAATAATATGAGGTCAGCAGCTAGTAAATACAATCATTATATGAAGGTTGTAATTGATGTATTGCTGGTAACATACATTGTTATTAAACTATATACATAAATGAACATATAATGAGATGAGTGCCATGGCTATACACTATACATCCTTTACACGTTTATTAGCTCCCAGACCTGTGTACCTGATGTCTTTCAATCTATCTCTCTCGCGCTCTCTCTCTCTCTGCAATGTCTAATGATCTGCGCATTCTCGAGGACGTTCTCAAGTTGTTTGACTTGACGCGAAGCTGCTAGACCTCGGAAGATAATGCGCATGTATTAAAAATGCATCGTGCAAATTAGCGGTTAAACACGGTCGGCAATTCTCAAACTCCGTACTCAAGAGCATGAACCCTACCTGAATGAAACAATCGCTTTGCGTCAATGGCCAGGGGTTTCTTTCGTAAGAATTGAATTGAGGGTCTGCATTAGCCTGCGCCTGTCTCGTCCCTCTCCATGGTTCTTTTTGCGCGTTCCCCCGCCCATCAATCAATCATCCGACCGTGGCGCGTCTTTATCACCTTACTTTTTTATTTATTTTTACTCAGTAACGGATATGATTTAACATGTAGCGAAGTAACCAACAATACTTTAAACATACTTAAGTAAAAGTAAAGTACAGATTTTAAAAACTACTCAAAGTAAAAGTACACAAAAAACTCAGTTACAGCAAGGTGAGTAAATGTAATTTGTTACTTTCAGCTCTGCCTCACCTCTGCATGAATGCATAAAAATGTTTTCTTGATCGTTTATCTGCTTCTGTTCTCAGAAAACGAAATATGTTCATGTTTATATGTCAAAATAGTCCAGTTTTAAAACATATGAGGATAAACTGATAAGTGATGGGAAACGTTGTATTGTATATAGCTTATTAACGCGTCGGCTCCGTACACTTCTCTACCACCGGAATGTGTGGTGGTGAGGTAAAAGGGGCGTGGGCAGTGGACCAAACCACTGTGAGGCAAGGGAGGGGGAATCCAAATATTTAAAACGTTTTTTTGTTGTTGCTCCGTTTGCATTTGTATTGTTTCACTTCTTACACAACTAGTTTAAGTATTATAAATCATTAAATTATTTTCAATACACATATTCTAATGATAATTTAGGGGGGACAACCCTCAGATAGGGGGGGTCCTGTCCCCCCCGACCCCCCCGGGATTTCCGCCCATGGCTGCTGTGTGTTCTTCTACTGACTGCAGTCATAGTGCTGTGTGTCCTGATCAATACAAACAATCAACAGTTTAACATCAAGACCAAAACCATCACAGAAGAGAGAGACCAGCTACTAACCAAATATACCAACATCACAGAGGAGAGAGACCAGCTACTAAGTAAAAATCACCTCCTTACAAAAGAGAGAGATAAATTACAAAATGAGCAGCTGACAAAGAAAAATACACTGTGGACACGTTATGGTAATCTTTACAAAACATCTCAAATATTCAATATTAAAAGCATGTAGTACATACATTTTGTAAACACTTCTGTAAGTTGTGAAGTTAAAGGGATACTTCACCGATTTAGCATTCAGCTTTGTATCTGTAGAAACCCGGCAGTATTACTGAATGACCATGTTTCCCTCCATCATTTCCCCCTGAGAGGAGAGATATCTGCATTTTGGTTCTGCAAAAAAGACTTTTTTGCAGAACCAAAATGCAGATATCTCTCCTCTCAGGGGGAAATGAGGGAGGGAAACATGGTCATTCAGTAATACTGCCAGGTTTCTACAGATACAAAGCTGAATGCTAAATCGGTGAAGTATCCCTTTAAGTGTGGTCAGAAAAAATATTTAGTAGCTGAACTGGTTTGTGTTTACAGATGGATGGATTTATTATCAATCCAGTTTGTACTTCATTTCAACTGAGAAGAAGAACTGGACTGAGAGCAGAAGATACTGTAGAGAGAGAGAAGCAGATCTGATCATCATTAACAACAAAGAGGAACAAGTGAGTAAAGTTTTGCTTCAAAAGTAAGTTAAATCATATACGCTTCTTAAAAAGCAACTATGGTCCGATTCACGATTTTACATTTTCTTTGGGGTGTAAGTGTGTATTAGTACATGTTAACAATGTGCAAAAGGTACAAACCCCAAATTAAACAATGATGCGAGTTATTATCTCCAAAATAAATGTCTTTTCTTGGACTACAACAAACACACGGATTGTAGGCAACAGTTTACTTCCTGGGATTGGTTGTGTAGAGAAGAACAACATTATCATATTTTTTCCCACTTTGACTCACAGCCTGTAAGTTAACTCCTGTAAGCATTGCACTGAGACCAAATCTTTCAAACATGATAAGGAACGTAACATTTCCGGCTGACAACAGAGGAATTTAGGCCAATCACAATGTACAGATTAGCTGGCCACTCAGGGACACAGAGCTTTTCAAAAACAAAGTTTTGTACAAAATCAGTGTGTTTCAGGAAGAAGATGTGTTTTTTTACCATAAACCACGCAAACACATTGTATTACACCAAATACACAAAATAATATTGTTTTAGCAATGAAAGATGTCACTTTTAAATCTTTATGGATATGGTTATTGTTAGGCATTATTAATAATGAGTGTTATATAGAAATAACAGTGTCTGCTATATTCTCATTACAAGTAAACATACAGCATGTACTGTATGTGGGGGAGTGAAATGAACACTTGATGACATGAATTTGGTGTGTCTTAATCTTTAAATCTAAAAGGATTTTATTAAGAAGAAATGTGGTAAGGACAATCTCTGGATTGGTTTGTCTGACAGTGATGAGGAGGGCAGATGGAAATGGGTTGATGGCAGCACACTGAACACTAGGTGAGAAATCACTAAATTTAACTGATTATTATCCAATAAATGATTTTTACAGTCAGTATCATATGACACAGAAAACAACACTGAAGATCTAATGATAATCTGTTGTTTCAGATTCTGGAGGTCTGGAGAACCCAATGGACGTACAGGAGAGAACTGTGTTGTGTCTTATTATGTTGGCTTGAGAAAGCCAACATACTGTTGTTGCACTTAAACTTATTATTATTATTATTATTATTATTATTATTATTATTATTCTTTTTCTTCTGAGACTAAAATTTCTAACTCTAACTCGTCCTAGAGCTTTCAAGCTACAGCCATCAAACTTTGGACAGACTTTCGGTCTGATCTGACGAGGTGTGCTATATCTTTTCTAACTGATGGGACCTTCCGAATTCCTAAACGGGGCGCTGAAACACCCCAAAATTTCCATTGACTTAACATTGAGACAAACTTTGACGGGTCAAAGCTGCGAGTGAGAAACTTGTAGAAACTTGTGGCTTACCACATTTAAGGAGGCTGACAGGCTGTGTAAGAACATACCTCACAATGGGGTGTAAGCTGTACCCCTGGGGTGTAAGAGGCCCCCAAATTTTCCCATTGACTTATAATGGGGCAGGAAACATGCCCATAAAAGGGAAAAAAAAGCGTCCCAGATGGAATATCTTCACTTTAGAGTGTCTTAGAGACATGGGGGTGGGCTCATTTTACTCAAGCATCCAATCAGTCTCTTAGGATCACCCCAGAGATATTAAGCCACGCCCCTAGCAACAATTTTGGGTACCCTAGCAACATCTCCCATAGACTACCATTATAAAAAGCCCAGATGGATATCTTTGCACCAGAGTGTCATAGAGACATAGGGGTGGGCTCATTTTACTCAGGCATCCAATCAGTCTCTTAGGATTCTTATTGAGGTATTAAGCCACGCCCCTAGCAACAAAATATGAAGACCCTAGCAACATAATAAACAAAGCCTTATATCTCTGGATCTGAACATCATAGAGACACGGGGGTTGGACCGTTTTACTTGTGGCTTGAAGTGTGATCATTATGGGATGCCAATTTTCTCCCTAGCAACCAAACTTAGTACCCTAGCAACGGAATAAACAAAGCCTTATATCTCCGCATCAGAACATTGTAGAGACACGGGGGTTGGACCGTTTAACTTGTGGCTTGAAGGGTGATCATTATGGGATGCCAATTTTCTCCCTAGCAACCAAACTTAGTAACCTAGCAACGGAATAAACAAAGCCTTATATCTCCGCGTCAGAACATTGTAGAGACACGGGGGTTGGACCGTTTTACTTGTGGCTTGAAGTGTGATCATTATGGGATGCCAATTTTCTCCCTAGCAACCAAACTTAGTACCCTAGCAACGGAATAAACAAAGCCTTATATCTCCGCATCAGAACATTGTAGAGACACGGGGGTTGGACCGTTTAACTTGTGGCTTGAAGGGTGATCATTATGGGATGCCAATTTTCTCCCTAGCAACCAAACTTAGTACCCTAGCAATGCAATAAATGTTAGCTTCATGCTAGCTTCTTGCTAATCATGCTAGCTTCATGCTAGCTTCATGCTAATCATGCTAACATCATGCTAGCTTCATGCTAACTTCATGCTAGCTTCATGCTAATCATGCTAACTTCATGCTAGCTTCATGCTAATCATGCTAACATCATGCTAGCTTCATGCTAATCATGCTAGCATCATGCTAGCTTCATGCTAATCATACTAGCATCATGCTAGCTTCATGCTAACTTCATGCTAATCATGCTAGCTTCATGTTAGCTTCATGCTAATAATGCTAGCATCATGCTAGCTTCATGCTAATCATGCTAGCATCATGCTAGCTTCTTGCTAATCATGCTAACATCATGCTAGCTTCATGCTAATCATGCTAGCATCATGCTAGCTTCATGCTAATCATGCTAACATCATGCTAGCTTCATGGTAAATCATGCTACCTTCATACTTAAACATACTAACAGCCAGATAGCCTACTAAACTAAACTTATGTCAAACCGTTTTAAACGTTCAGGCTACGCTTTCTCAAGCCAACATAAAGTTTGTCTTCAAACTTTACTATCTAGTTCATCAGAGTGGTTTGATTACATCTGTACTTTTGCTGTTAAATGGATTTGTGAGAGAGCACAGTTTCTTTAGACATTTGTTTTTAAATTAAGTTCTAAACATAGGTTCAGGAGGAACATAAGCATTCAGGCCTGTCAATCATCATTATGAGCGTATATAAGGCAGCCTCCAGCCCTTTGCGTCCAACTGCAATTCTTCCAGCATCCCTCCTCCTCCCCATCTCCTGCTTTACTGCTCTCTTTCTTCCTCTGTGCAGTTTTGTTGCATGAGGGGTTGAATTTGGGGCTTGTGCCCCGTCCTCAGGTTAAGAGCTTCCTTCGAGGACAGCAGGCAAATGTCCAGGGGGCCCAGTGAAGCAGAACTCACGTCAGGCTCACGTCACCTTAGTTTGAATTACTGGCACCTGCTGACATCGGCTCATCTCCACAGTATATTCGGACAAACCTCAGATGCACTCACTTATACTATACAACCGTTCTGGTTACACTTTATTTTGATAGTCCACTTTAGACATTCTACTAACTATAAATAACTTTGCAACTACATGTCAACTAACTTTCAATAATTTGCAACTATACGTCAACTAACTGTCATTAGTGTATTAGTAGACTGTAAGGGTTGGGGTTAGGGAAGAGGTTTGGGTTAGTGGAATAAGTTGACATGCACCTGCAAAGACACTAATAGACAGTTGAATGTCTGTTGAGATATCATCCCAATAAAGTGTTAGTAGATATTAAGCAGACAGTCTACTAATTCACTAAAGATTGGTAGTTGATATGTAGTTGCAAAGTTACTTATAATTAGTCAAATGTCTAAAGTGGACTATCGAAATAAAGTGTTACCACAGTTCTTTCTGGTTCTCAAATCTGATTGGCTAAGCTGTGCAATATTCTACTGATAACATAACAGTAACCGCTTCACTGTTTGTATCATTCCACCACCTACTGGTAATTTTAGAATTAGTGAGGGAGGCTTCTTTAAACACATATCTGTGACTGGAAAAAGCTGCCACCAGAGCGGATGGTCACACATCCATGTGCACATTTTCCGTGTTTCTCAATAAGTTCCCCAGCTCTTGAATCAGTCTGTGAATCCCAATTGGAAGTGATTATCCCAAGCACTAATCCCTTCGAAGATCAGAGCTCTTGGATGCAAACTTTCAAGGGATAAGGGGCAATAATGTGACATCGTGTGGACATTTAAAATACATTTGGTGAATAAAGCAATGAAAACAATAATTTTCTCTTTATCTGGAGCATCTGTTTACGTGTCTCTTCTCCTCACTTGATGACTTATTTTCCACTGTCATAACTTTTAAAGGCACAATAGAGGTGCACGCTCCAGTAACTTTACACAGGCGACACATGCGCATATAGTGCATATAACTCCGTCGTAAGTTTCGGTTTGTTTTCCTTGTCCTGCTTTCCTCCTCGAATTTGCACCATGGCAGAGAAGAAACCCAAGGAGGACGCAAAAGAAATACTTTTTTTTTAAGTCGCTAAGAAGAGGAGAAAATTGTCAGAAGAACGTAATCTAACCAAAGTCGTTATTGGAGAAACATTTCAATGCTGGAGAGCAATGAAGGAACAGAGAGGTGTCAAGATAGACGCGCAGTTCGCAAAAATTCTTCAGTGATTATTCTTTCTTTGTGAAATAATTATTGTTGTACTGTTATTTAGGTATATTGATGTTGTTTGTGTACTGTAGTTGTAAGGCCAGTCTGCTACATGTAAGTTGAAATGGGAGTAGCGTCGACTGATCTAACATTACGTCTTATGTGTTTATTATCATATAATTTCACATAATGAATCCACTGATGCAACACAGCATATGCCGGTGGTAAACAAACACTCGTGTTCAAATAACCGTGCATGAGTTTTGGAATGCGTTCCCTAGAAATGAACTGTGAAGGAGGAGGGCCGTTCTTACGCATGCGCTCATTTCAAAAACTCAGTAACAGTCTTTGGATTCTCAGTCGGTGAAAACATCCTTTTTTGCACCTTTAAAACACGTTGTGAGATATAACGACTGATATTTATAAGCAGCATGCAGAAACATCTGTCTGACTTATTAAAAAAAACTGGTTACAATATAAAACACTTAATTATTTTGTTTTATGTAGTCCTGATAGGAACCAAGTCCAGAAATAAAGTGAGTGCTTGTACCGCATTAAGATTAAATGGAAAATCAATAGTATATACTGTAAATCTAGTTTTATTAAATTTTACCTTGTGCCAAAACCATAACAAAAAGACTAAATATAAATATAAGAAATAAGTAGTAACTGCAGAATATTATACATATTATACATATGAAGAGTTTGGTTCCAAAACGCAATAAATCCATTTTGACAAATTTCCGTAAAAACATGTTTTCTATACCAAGAAAACCATGTAAATGAAAAAAAAATGTAAATGAAAACCACTATTTTCTGTTACAAACTTTCACATAGCATCTTTAGGTTATAAAAACATAAAAAAATTAAAATCCATAACTTTTCAAATCCAAAGATTTTAAAAGATGTATTATTTATTTTTTCCACAAAATGCAATAAATCGATGACAAGTTTTTTTCAAAATCCTATAAATCTATTGAATCAATAGCCTATATAATTGTGCATTCATCTTTGCCATTTTATATTCATTTAGTTGACTAGTGTTATACACTGATAAAAAATAAACATTAATGGCATTAATCAAAACACTTACTTTGTCATATTACGTCATTGCTGCGGTTAAACTGCTCGATTTTCGTTGACTTTGAGTAAAATTATGGAAAGTTTTTCATAAGATCCCCAGGGGTCAATGTGTTAGCATGAGAGAGCTTGATGCTGTCGGGAGAACAAGCGATCGTCTCCCGAGTGCCTCTCACGTAAATTATTAGATGTTGATGGCTTACGTTTCTTTCCCGTCACAGAAAACCATCACAGGTTTATCAATGCTATTAAAGTATTATTTCGTTTTTGTTTGTTTGTTGATCACGAAGTACAAAGTAGATGAGGAAAACTAGGAGACTGTGTACTCAACGCGGCGCCATTGTTTGTTTACATAGGGTGGAATGGTGCTCTGTAATTTGTGGAGTGGATTTATTGCATTCTGTGGAAAAGGAGGAGTGGCATTTATCGTGTTTTGGGAAAAACGGGAGAAAAGATGACAGAATAACACGGCAGATATTGGATTTTGCGTAAAATTAAGAATTTACTTTTAAATACTGACATGATATAATACTGATTCTGGCATTAACTAATTTTTTTTCAAAATTGGCGTTTATTGCGTTTTGGAACCAAACCCTTCATATATTCTTACATAAACTAATCTTAAAACTACACTTTGTGACCAAGAAATGTAAATATAGAGGAATGGCTATTCCGTCTATTGAGTTATGACATTCAAGACAAACAGCCGAAAGGGTTACCTGTCATTCTGGCCTTCAAATCCATGGCAGAAAATGTAGTTCCCCAAAAAAGAAGCTTTTAAAATCACTCAGTTGTTGTTTTTAGTTTCCTTTTTCAAACTTGTGCCGTTTAACTATTGTATAAAAACTCTATATATATATAAAGCTACATTACTCTCCTACTCAAGCGATATTACTTAAGGATCTCACTTTAGGTTGTGGACTCAGATATCTGTTGTTGGATTTCAGATATCTTTGATCCTGATATCTACCGTCCTTGTGTCTCCCTTAAAGTCCTAGTACCCTTCTATCATGTCCATGCTCCAGCTTGGTTACCTCCAGACTTGCCAAGTGATCTCCTGTCAGCTGCAACAGGGATGTGTAGTACTGTCCATGGCAAATAACTATTGCTGTCACCGCCTGCAAAGATATGAGACTGTATATTTATCAGTTTCTTATCAGTATTATCTGCTCTACTGCTGTGTGTGTAAGCTTATTGTTTGCCGTTGCTCCTCTGCTACGTATGTAAATAAACTGGTTAACTATCATCTGTGCCTCACATCTCTGCACATACTTATAGTGGCAGCATACTTACCTTGTACATATATGGTAAATATGTTGTACTTACAGACAAATATGTGATACTTACTTTTGAGCATTTACATGGTAATTAAATGGTATCATTACTGTACTTTCCAGTGGTACACACTTGGGTTTAAAGAAGGGGTGTACCGACAAATGCCGATCTCCACTAATAATACGTGGCCAATAACTATTCTGAATGGCACAGCCGATATTATTCAAAGCTATTTCACGTACTACGGCTTCTGATCAGTAAGTCCTTATCGATCTAAAATCACTGTTAGTTTTAGTCGTTTAAAACATGTATTTGAAAAAGCAACACTCGTCAAACATAATAAATACACATATTCTTTATTATCAAGAAAATACCTGAAAAGGTTTAAAAAACAGCAATATAAATATATCCTAAAGCCATTTCCTGGAGCAGCGTGTCATAGCTGTATGTGTATGGTTCGTCGTCTACAGCGCGTATTGAGTTTCTGCATGAGAGCGCCCTCTGGGTTTTGGATGTAGCGTCATTTCACCATAATTCATTGAGAAGCATGGCAAGCATCATCGGCCGATAAAGTGGTGCATCCCTAGTTTAAAGGTGATAATAAAGATACAGAGTACAAAAATGCTACATCATTATTGTTTGTTATTAGTTATCATATACATACACTATATGTGCCTGTCATTAACTTACACTGGCTTGTAAGTACCACACACATACAAAGTATATACAAGTTGTAACTACAGTAGTGTTTATTTTTAGTTATTATATATGTACACTATAAGTACCTGTCATAAACGTACACTGACCTGTATGTACTACACCCTTACCATGTACATACAATTTGTAAGTACAGTAGTGTTTGTTATTAGTGATCATATATGTACACTATAAGTGTCACAAGCCAGGGGCTGGCTGCTAGTGGTTAAGCCACGCCCCTTCTCAATTTCCACCTCGAGGAGGTCCCCAAAACCAACCCAATGACCAAACAACAACGAGGAACAGGTAAGTATAAAAAGTATTCTTTATTTATTTAAATATTTAAAAAGTACTGGGAATTGGGGAAAGGGGAATTAAAACTAATGTCCGGCTCTGCCCTCCAGGGGGGCCACGAGCAAGTGAGTGACAGGGGGTGGGGGTCGCGTCGGGGAACGGGCTCCCGCCTCTGGTTCCCTCTGCCCGTGGCGCGCTCCTCTTCCTTCCTGGAGGCAAGATAGATCAAAATCAGTGTTGGTATAGACTTTTTCTTATCCGTGTACCTGTAGCTAACTCGAGGCGGTTCACCGCCTATCTCACACAGCTCCTTGCTTTGTCGACTCACTCTCCTTCCCTGTTCTCTCTTCCTCCACAGATTACAGCCGGGACACGAGGACACGGTGGATCGACCTCAAAGAGTTCTCTCACCTCTTCACCGACTGCAGCTTTTGGTAAGTATGGGTTTCCTTCCTTGCTCGTTCCTTTAGCACTCACACTGGTTCTCTCTACTCCTCCGCAGATGACTGCTGGAACACAAAGGCACTGTGAATCGGTTTCCAATGGTTTCTCTCACCTCTGCGCTGACTACAGCTTTGGGTAGGTATGGCTCTCTTCACAGTTCGATATCTCAGCGTTCACGCTGGCTCTCTCTCTCCACAGATGACTGCTGGGACACAAAGGCACAATGAATCGGTTTCCAATGGTTCTCTCACCTCTGCGCTGACTACAGCTTTGGGTAGGTATGGCTCTCTTCACAGTTCGATATCTCAGCGTTCACGCTGGCTCTCTCTCTCCACAGATGACTGCTGGGACACAAAGGCACAATGAATCGGTTTCCAATGGTTCTCTCACCTCTGCGCTGACTACAGCTTTGGGTAGGTATGGCTCTCTTCACAGTTCGATATCTCAGCGTTCACGCTGGCTCTCTCTCTCCACAGATGACTGCTGGGACACAAAGGCACAATGAATCGGTTTCCAATGGTTCTCTCACCTCTGCGCTGACTACAGCTTTGGGTAGGTATGGCTCTCTTCACAATTCGATATCTCAGCGTTCACGCTGGCTCTCTCTCTCCACAGATGACTGCTGGGACACAAAGGCACAATGAATCGGTTTCCAATGGTTCTCTCACCTCTGCGCTGACTACAGCTTTGGGTAGGTATGGCTCTCTGCACAGCTCTCACAACACACTCCTCTTCCCTGTTGGTTTAGCAATTTTAACAGGCCGTATTTTATTCAGCAGGGTGGCGGACTTACGATAGCGGCCTACACGTTGCGTCAACTGGACAGTGGTTTCCTCTGTGCCGCCGGGGGCCAAAACCCTCTCGGCGAGCTCGTTGGTCTACAGAGGGGCGAGAACGTCACGCCGGCACACCGGGTCGAGCGCTGCCCTTTCCTCGAGACCCGTTGGTCAATCGAAAACTGGACCGGGGCGCCCTTTCGTCGAGACCTCGGGCCGACGGATCTCCTTCGCCTCAAGCTCTGTGATGATAAAAAGACACAGGTACGGTAGCAATATTATAGGTAATACTCACACGCCGTCAATAGCACAGTTCTTCACCGCCACTCCTAAACTCAAGTCCGCCAAGCGTTTGGCTGGGAAAATACTTCGAGATGCCGCTCCGTGATTTTAAAACTGAAACACACTCACAGCATATTCATGGCTTACTCTAGGACCGTTCTTCCTCTTCGTCGTCTCAGGAACAAGTGACTGGAGGCGGGGGTACGTCAGACAAGACAACAGCAATCTCACTGCAATACACAGCATTACACAGCACCACTTCAAGTGAAAATTTCTATATCCAAGACTCACCCTCCACGCTCAGTGCACACAAATAGACGCCCGTCTTCCTTTACTTCGCCCTGGACAAAAATTTGGAGATGGTAACTCGGCCTAGTGTTTGTTTTCGTCACCGGAGCTGTTTCAGCACAAAAACTCTTCGGCTCGCCCACCGCGCTGGTTCAGGGGTAGGGCCACCCACTCTCTTCCGGAAACACTCAAAGAGATATACAGGTCAAATACATGCACAATACTTCCATAAGGAAACTCCGTTACTCACGACTGCTGCACTTTCTTCGTCCCACGTTCTCCAAGGTTGATCTCACACTGCTAGGACCCCAGATGCATAGACAGGGTGGTTTTTCAGCCACCAACACCACTTTTCCACAACCGTATACTCACAATGGTTCGTCCTTCCTTCCTTCGTTTCTTTCATCCAAGGTCAGTATTCGTTTAATTCTTCTACCTATAAGGTCTTCGGTATCTTCATCAATGTAAGTCTATAATCCAAATGAGAGAGAGAGCAAACACAGCAATCCAAAATAGCGTACCCGGTGAGCCCAACTCAACGCTACAATACACTCCAACAACAGGAATAATAAGCACCAAACTGTGGTTTAAACTGCCCTGAAATACTCTCCTGAGTGTTGCCATCGTCCAATCACCCGGCGCTCCTCTTAATGACTCTCAGCTGTATGTAATTTGGCTGATTACAGCGTTCGCGACGCTACCGGATGTCCGGTGTTTTCTCTTACCAGTCCGGGCGGAAACATCCGGGCGGAACCAAAACTTTCCAAATTTTTGGTTCCGCCTAAAAGATCGTCACTCCTGTGACATCCTCCCCCGCCAATGCATTCTAGTCCCTGGAATGCCTCGGCGTTGTCCACTCACCGTACCGGGCAGGGGGGCGTCCTCGGCTCTCCCGTTGGGAGCGTCTCACGGGTGAATCGGGTTCGACTGGCTCGGGTACTACCTCTGGTTGCATCAGGGCCGCCGGGGGTTCAACCGGCCGGGTGCCAACTCAGGCGGTATCTGGGCCACTGGGGGTTCAGCTGGCTCGGGTGCTATTTCTGGCTGCCTATGGGCCGCCGGGGGTTCAACCGGCTCAGGTGCCAACTCAGGCGGTATCCGGGCCACTGGGGGTTCAGCTGGCTCGGGTGCTAGTTCTGGCTGCCTCTGGGCGGCCGGGGGTAGCGCCGCCACGGGTCGACCTGGTACCACAGCCCATCCTTCCATCCAGGGGGCCACCGGTACTGGCTCTGTGGGCCCCTCTATCACAGCCTCGGGGTAATTTGGACAGGGGCGAAGCATGTTCCGATGTACTACACGTTCGGGGCCAGGTTTTCCCTCAGGCCGGATGGTGTACACCGGCTGTCCCGGTCTCTGCTGCTTGCAAACCACATACGGGATAGCCTCCCAGCGGTCGCTTAGCTTTCCCTTTCCTTGCCGGCGATTATCCCTCGCCAGGACCCTCTCACCTGGTAACAGGGGAGCATCTCGAGCAGTCCGATCATACAATCGTTTGTTCCTTTCTCCTGCCGTCTGTATCTTCTTAGAAACTTGTTCGTACGCAAAGTGTAAGCGCTGGTGATGGCGCCCCACCCACTCCGTCACACTCACTTCTTCCCGGTGTGCTGCTACTCCCAGGACCAGGTCAGTGGGCATCCGTACGTGCCTGCCGAACATCAGGTAAGTAGGGGCATACCCCGTCGTGCTATGAACACTGTTGTTATATGCTTGCAAAAGGTTTGGTAAAGCACTCACCCAATCGCTCTGCTGTCGTTGATCTAAGGTCCCCAATAGCCCCAATAGGGTCTGATTGAACCTCTCACAGCTTCCGTTCCCCTGGGGATGGTACGACGTGGTGTGGGTTTTGGTACATCCATACAACTGGCATAACTCACGGATTACCTTGGATTCAAAATTCGCCCCCTGGTCGGAGTGCAGAAACTCGGGACATCCAAATGTCTGGAACACATTTCGCCATAGAGCTGTGGCGGTGGTGTTGGCTGTCTGATCGAGCGTCGGGACTGCCCAGGCATATTTGGTAAATAGGTCAGTGATTACCAGAATATTTTGATAACGGTCCCGAGGGCGGCCCAGCGTCAGGAAGTCCATTGCCATTATGTGGAGGGGGGCTTTTGCGTGGATGGGTACCATAGGTGCTCGGGCCTCTCGTCTAGATTTAAACAGCATGCACCGGGGGCAAGCTTGAATTAGGTCGTGCACAGACGCCTCCAATCCCGGCCAGTAGAAGAATCTACGCAGTAGGGACACGGTCCTCTCCTGTCCCTGGTGTCCCAACTGGTCATGATAGGCTGAGACCAATGCGTTTACCTGGTTGGCAGGCACCACGATCTGGCACACTTCCTCACCCACTTTTGGATCGCGGGTCTTCCTACAGAGCACCCCCTCCTGTAGCTCCAGCTTCTCCCACTGTCCCAGTAACTTCTTCCCAGTCTCTGTCTGGGCTAGCCTTTCCGCCGGCGTGGGCCGTCGGCCCTGCTCTACCCACGTCTTCACCTGACACACGTCCCGGTCCTGGGCCTGCCTCTCTATCCACCGACGGGGGTCCCACCCCCAATTCCCTGGTGCAGCTTCCTGCTGACCTCCTGGCGCCTCCACGGCCCCGATCATGTAGCCCTCCTCACGGCTATTCTCCCTTTGATACCCCTGGCGTCTGGGGCTCTTTCCCTCGGGCAGTCTTGAGAGGACGTCCGCGTTCGTATGCTCTCGTCCCGGCCGATACTGCAGCTTATAATCAAAGTTGGCCAGCTGAGCCACCCATCGCTGTTCCACGGCCCCCAGCTTCGCCGTCTGTAAATGTACTAGAGGGTTGTTATCGGTGATGACTGTTACCTTAGCTCCCCAAAGGTAGTCCTTGAACTTTTCGCTCAGGGCCCACTTCAGGGCCAGCAGTTCCAGCTTGAAGGAGCTGTAATTTGCGTCGTTCCTCTCTGCCGGATGGAGACTCCGGCTCGCATAAGCGATCACCCGCTCTGTTCCTTCTTGCCGTTGGGCCAATACTGCCCCCAATCCCAGGTTGCTCGCGTCTGTATATAAGACAAAAGGTTCAGAAAAGTCAGCATACGCCAAGATGGGGGCCTGTAACAACTCCTGCTTCAGCCTCTGAAAAGCCATCTCACAATCATTGTCCCAGTTAATAGAGGGCGATCCATGGCCCCGGCTTCGTCCCGTGCCAACCAGCAACTGGTTAAGGGGCTTGGCAATCTTCGAGAAATCCTTAATAAAGCGCCTATAATATCCCACGAACCCCAGAAAGGATCGTACTTGCCTCACAGTCTTAGGCGCGTCCCAATCCTTCACTGCGGAGACTTTCTCGGGGTCCACGGCCACCCCCGCTGCGCTGACCACATGGCCCAGGAACTTCACTTCTCGCCGCAACAGATGGCATTTGTCCGGCTGCAGCTTCAGCCCGTACCTTTCCATGGCTCGGAAGACTTCCTCTAGGTGCCGGAGGCGGGAATCGAAATCTGGGGAATACACAATCACATCATCCAAATATACCAATACTGACTCCATCAACTGACCTCCAAGACAGCGTTGCATCAAGCGTTGGAAGGTGGCTGGAGCGTTGCAGAGCCCGAAGGGCATCCGGTCCCATTCGAATAGTCCGCCTCGGCTACTTGCACCTGCCAATATCCACTGGCCAGATCTAGAGTGGAGTACCAGGCTGACTGCGTGAGGCTAGCAAGGGAGTCTTCGATTCGTGGTAAGGGGAAGGCGTCTTTCTTGGTTACCAGGTTCAGCTTGCGATAGTCCACACAGAACCTCCAGGCTCCCGTCTTCTTTTGTACGAGCACGATGGGGGCCGCCCAGGGACTGCTACTCTCTCGGACAATGCCCCGGCCCAACATGCCCTGTAGGAGTGTACGTACTTCCGCATACAAGGTAGGTGGGATCGGTCGATATCTCTCCCTACTTGGCCCTGCATCCCCAGTGGGGATGTGGTGTTCCACCACCCTGGTGCACCCGTAGTCCTCATCGTGCCTCGCAAACACATGTTGCCACTTCCGAAGGAGTGCCTGCAGTTTCTGTGTCTGGACCTGTCCCAGGTCGTCCCCTTGCAGTGACTCACCCGCTAGGTGTTTTGGCACACCTTTCCCCTGCTTACTCGCCGGGGCATCCATTTGGGTCAGGGCCACCTCGATCACAGTGGGGCACACCTGACGAAAACTGACGTCCCTCTCTTCCCTCACCTGGTGGGGTGTGACCATCGTCAGCCGGGCCAGTCGTTGGTGCCGGTATAACTGTACTGCATAGGGGTGTTCATTTCGTACCCTTACCGGGATTCTCCCCCGGTGGACCGCCGCTAGTCCCCGTGCTACCTCCACTTGTGGGCAATCGGTATGTGGCTCTACCAACACCCACTCCTCTGGGCTTGCTTCCCGAAGGGGCACTCTTGCCCATACGATAGCTTCACTCCTAGGGGGAATAGACAAAGCAAAACGACACATTACTCTTCCCACTTCCTCCCGACCTCTACGCACCTGGTTCATTTGGACCCGACGGCAGTCGGCCACTACACGCTCCCACTTGGGTCTCTCGGTGGGTGAAATCCTTGGACCAGGCCTAGCCTGGAATATCTCCTCCCAGCATTCGGAGAGGACATTCATGCCCAATAGGGCTCGGTGGGCGCCTAAACACCTATCTTCGACGATGATCACCCCTTTTTGGGGGACGACTACCCCATGCACCTCAAGATCCGTCAGGCGATAGCCAATGTAGGGGATTTCTAGGCCGTTAGCGCCCTTCAACGTCAGCCAGGGGGCCTCCGTTCCTTGTACTCCTTCCCGTCCGAATATCTCCTTGGAGAGGCTTTCTGCAAACATCGTTACCTGTGAGCCCGTATCTACCAGGCACTGAATCCACTTGCCACACACTTTTACTTCTGCCACCGGGCTATGCCCGATCATCTGTTGCCTTGAACCGTTCCTTCTTCCCGGGTCTTCTTGAGGGGTCCCGGCCACACGACCCACTGTGGCCGGTCGTCCTAAAAACCCCCCTCAGATGCCCTGCGAGGCCCACACTGACGACTGTAATGCCCGGGCTCACCACAACGATTGCAAATTGGTCGTCCCTGGTCATCCCATTCAAAACAGGGTCGATTATAGCGGCTTGGGCGTCCCGGCGGCTCTCGGCTCCTCTCCGAGTATACTCGCTCTCGGGGTGCCGGCCTCGGCTCCTCCCGCGCCCTACCTTGGCGCAGCTCTCCCAGAAGAGTTTTGGATAATTCTGACATCTGTTCCCGGACATCCTTCAGCAGTTCTACTTTTAGAGCCTGCTTCCAATCCGTGCGCTCTGGTGGTGGTGGCACGCTTTCGGTTACCGCTGCACACACTGGGGTCTCACTCACCTCGACCTCGTCGCCCTCCAAGGCTAGCGCCTCCTTCCTTAGATCTTCAAATGTGAGGTCTGGGTCTCTGCGAAACTGGACCCTCAAACTCTGTCTCACGGGGCCCTCTTTCATCCCCAGAAGGAATTGGTCGCGCAGCAAAGTCTCTCCATCTCCCAATCCATGATCGCGGCGGGCCTGTAGCCGGGTAAACTGCTCTCGCAGTCTCAGGGCAAAAGCTCTAATGGGTTGTCGGGGGCCTTGTTTACTATTGAAGAATTGGGAACGGAGGACGGCTACGGGGGTGTGGTCACCATATTGCTCGGTAAGGAACTGAAATATAGTTTGGGCACTGGCTCGGACAGCTTCCGGGGCGGCCTGTACTTCTCGCCGCGCTTCTCCCTCCAGGGAGTTTAACACGAACTGGAGCCGCTGGGCTACACTAAGGCTTTGCAGGTCGGCTAGATACTCCAACTGGGCCTTCCATTCCGTTAGTCGTACTCCCGACTCTGTCCCTCCATACTTCTGGACCCAAGGGCTACCCATAAAGACAGGCACCGCACGGGGTTGGGCTGCGGGCCCCGCGTTGTCGGTCATTGGGCTAGTCTGGTTACTCAACTCGAGGTGGAGCCCTGCCGACTACGCCAAAATCTGTCACAAGCCAGGGGCTGGCTGCTAGTGGTTAAGCCACGCCCCTTCTCAATTTCCACCTCGAGGAGGTCCCCAAAACCAACCCAATGACCAAACAACAACGAGGAACAGGTAAGTATAAAAAGTATTCTTTATTTATTTAAATATTTAAAAAGTACTGGGAATTGGGGAAAGGGGAATTAAAACTAATGTCCGGCTCTGCCCTCCAGGGGGGCCACGAGCAAGTGAGTGACAGGGGGTGGGGGTCGCGTCGGGGAACGGGCTCCCGCCTCTGGTTCCCTCTGCCCGTGGCGCGCTCCTCTTCCTTCCTGGAGGCAAGATAGATCAAAATCAGTGTTGGTATAGACTTTTTCTTATCCGTGTACCTGTAGCTAACTCGAGGCGGTTCACCGCCTATCTCACACAGCTCCTTGCTTTGTCGACTCACTCTCCTTCCCTGTTCTCTCTTCCTCCACAGATTACAGCCGGGACACGAGGACACGGTGGATCGACCTCAAAGAGTTCTCTCACCTCTTCACCGACTGCAGCTTTTGGTAAGTATGGGTTTCCTTCCTTGCTCGTTCCTTTAGCACTCACACTGGTTCTCTCTACTCCTCCACAGATGACTGCTGGAACACAAAGGCACTGTGAATCGGTTTCCAATGGTTTCTCTCACCTCTGCGCTGACTACAGCTTTGGGTAGGTATGGCTCTCTTCACAGTTCGATATCTCAGCGTTCACGCTGTCTCTCTCTCTCTCCACAGATGACTGCCGGAACACAAAGGCACAACGAATCGGTTTCCAATGGTGCTCTCACCTCTGCGCTGACTACAGCTTTGGGTAGGTATGGCTCTCTTCACAGTTCGATATCTCAGCGTTCACGCTGGCTCTCTCTCTCCACAGATGACTGCTGGGACACAAAGGCACAATGAATCGGTTTCCAATGGTTCTCTCACCTCTGCGCTGACTACAGCTTTGGGTAGGTATGGCTCTCTTCACAGTTCGATATCTCAGCGTTCACGCTGGCTCTCTCTCTCCACAGATGACTGCTGGGACACAAAGGCACAATGAATCGGTTTCCAATGGTTCTCTCACCTCTGCGCTGACTACAGCTTTGGGTAGGTATGGCTCTCTTCACAGTTCGATATCTCAGCGTTCACGCTGGCTCTCTCTCTCCACAGATGACTGCTGGGACACAAAGGCACAATGAATCGGTTTCCAATGGTTCTCTCACCTCTGCGCTGACTACAGCTTTGGGTAGGTATGGCTCTCTTCACAATTCGATATCTCAGCGTTCACGCTGGCTCTCTCTCTCCACAGATGACTGCTGGGACACAAAGGCACAATGAATCGGTTTCCAATGGTTCTCCCACCTCTGCGCTGACTACAGCTTTGGGTAGGTATGGCTCTCTGCACAGCTCTCACAACACACTCCTCTTCCCTGTTGGTTTAGCAATTTTAACAGGCCGTATTTTATTCAGCAGGGTGGCGGACTTACGATAGCGGCCTACACGTTGCGTCAACTGGACAGTGGTTTCCTCTGTGCCGCCGGGGGCCAAAACCCTCTCGGCGAGCTCGTTGGTCTACAGAGGGACGAGAACGTCACGCCGGCACACCGGGTCGAGCGCTGCCCTTTCCTCGAGACCCGTTGGTCAATCGAAAACTGGACCGGGGCGCCCTTTCGTCGAGACCTCGGGCCGACGGATCTCCTTCGCCTCAAGCTCTGTGATGATAAAAAGACACAGGTACGGTAGCAATATTATAGGTAATACTCACACGCCGTCAATAGCACAGTTCTTCACCGCCACTCCTAAACTCAAGTCCGCCAAGCGTTTGGCTGGGAAAGTACTTCGAGATGCCGCTCCGTGATTTTAAAACTGAAACACACTCACAGCATATTCATGGCTTACTCTAGGACCGTTCTTCCTCTTCGTCGTCTCAGGAACAAGTGACTGGAGGCGGGGGTACGTCAGACAAGACAACAGCAATCTCACTGCAATACACAGCATTACACAGCACCACTTCAAGTGAAAATTTCTATATCCAAGACTCACCCTCCACGCTCAGTGCACACAAATAGACGCCCGTCTTCCTTTACTTCGCCCTGGACAAAAATATGGAGATGGTAACTCGGCCTAGTGTTTGTTTTCGTCACCGGAGCTGTTTCAGCACAAAAACTCTTCGGCTCGCCCACCGCGCTGGTTCAGGGGTAGGGCCACCCACTCTCTTCCGGAAACACTCAAAGAGATATACAGGTCAAATACATGCACAATACTTCCATAAGGAAACTCCGTTACTCACGACTGCTGCACTTTCTTCGTCCCACGTTCTCCAAGGTTGATCTCACACTGCTAGGACCCCAGATGCATAGACAGGGTGGTTTTTCAGCCACCAACACCACTTTTCCACAACCGTATACTCACAATGGTTCGTCCTTCCTTCCTTCGTTTCTTTCATCCAAGGTCAGTATTCGTTTAATTCTTCTACCTATAAGGTCTTCGGTATCTTCATCAATGTAAGTCTATAATCCAAATGAGAGAGAGAGCAAACACAGCAATCCAAAATAGCGTACCCGGTGAGCCCAACTCAACGCTACAATACACTCCAACAACAGGAATAATAAGCACCCAAACTGTGGTTTAAACTGCCCTGAAATACTCTCCTGAGTGTTGCCATCGTCCAATCACCCGGCGCTCCTCTTAATGACTCTCAGCTGTATGTAATTTGGCTGATTACAGCGTTCGCGACGCTACCGGATGTCCGGTGTTTTCTCTTACCGGTCCGGGCGGAACCAAAACTTTCCAAATTTTTGGTTCCGCCTAAAAGATCGTCACTCCTGTGACATAAGTATTAACCCACACATCCTTTTAAGTACAAAACACATATATTGTACATTCATTTGTAAGTACAGTAGTTTTTTTTGTTATTTACAGTATACATACACTATAAGTATGTATCCTGGTATTACCAAGTACTTATCTAGAATTACATAATAAGAACTACCAAGTATGTACCACTGGAAAGTACAGTAATGATGATACCATTTAATTACCATGTAGATACTCAAAATTAAGTACCACACATTTGTTTGTAAGTACAACATTTTTACCATATATGTACAAGGTTAGTACACATACTGTAAAATAAAGTGCTACTGATCTTTCTTTCTTAAAGGGATAGTTCACCCAAAAATGAAAAATCTATCATCTTTTTCTCATCTTCATGTTTTTCTAAACCTGTATGAGTTTATTTCTTCTGTTGAACACAAAATAGCCAGGCTTAACCATATAAAACACCTCAAATTTATTTCAAGTTATAAATGTTGTGGTGTTATTAAATCTCTGCTTTTAATGTTGTCTGTCAGTGAGAGTAATATGTGAGATGTGATCATAAGTCAGGATGTAGATAGCAACTATTTATAAATATAGTTATAATACAAACTTGTTGCTCATCCAGCAATATTTTTAAAGCTGAATCAAAACACACAGGTAATTTAAACATGTAACCTTAAAGGCGTTCTAAGCGAATCTGCGACACGTTAGTTATTGTTGACGTTTGAATTGTTTTCAAACAGACGGAGCGTAGCTAACTCCTCCCCCTCCCTTCCGTGCTTTCATGAACGCGCCCAACCCCCACCCCCAAATCCTTCTTGTCGTTTATTGGCTGGAACACTTTGTTATGGTTTCTGTTTGTAGGTTTGTCCACTATGTTGATATTGCCATTTGTGAAGCCTGGGCTACAGTTTGATCAGCGGACAGGCAGCAAGCAGATAGTGAGGAGATGTTTGCTGTATGTAACAAAAAATGTTTTATGGTCTAAAACGCATCAATTCGCTTAGAGCACCTTTAACATGAATATACAGATCAGCAATAACATTATGACCACCTGCCTAATATTGTGTAGGTCCCCCTTTTGCCACCAAAACAGCCCTGACCCATCGAGGCATGGACTCCACTAGACCTTTCTATCAGAACCAGCATTAACTTTTTCAGCAATTTCAGCTACACAACATTAGGCAGGAGGTCATAATGTTATGGTTGATCTGTGTATATTTACATAAAACCTTTTTCACATTTTATTGGTGTGTCTTGTGTAATGATAGCCTACCACTGACCAAAATAAAGTCCTCTGCATTTGTATTTTGATGAATGTTTTATATGTGGATGATATTTAAAGGTGTTAAACTTCAATGATGATTAAATTCCACAATGCAAAAAGTGTAAATGACCTCATCCCACACACAATGTAGCAAATATATCTAAAAATAGGCGTCTCTTTATGCAGAATTTATGAAATCTCTTTTTGGTTTCAGAAATTTCAAAAGGTATTCAAATTAATCAATGCAACAATGATCTAAACCATTTGTCCACATGTAAAACTTGTTCTTTAAATGTTTTTCACACTTAGGAGGTGAATATAAGTGTTTACATAAGTTCACACCTCAACACTCATGCTTCCGTTTTGCTTCTTAGTTTTAACTAGAACTGCAGAGGGGATCCACTTTATACAGATCAACACAAAAACAACCTTCAGCTTTACCAGAGTTAAAATGTTGAATTATAAAGTACAAGAGTTGACTGAGGTTATTTATGAAAGTGTGAGCAGGACTGAGTTTCAGAGAATGAAGAAGGACAGAATGAAGTTGATGCTGGAGATCTGTGATGATGTGAGAGATCAAGACTTCAGGACAACCAGACACCAACCACTGCAGTGTACAGGTAATGACATTAATTTCTAAAACATTATAAATACAGATTAAACTGGTACAATTTGTGTATGTTTCTATCTGTGTTGTATTTAAATAGACAAATATGCACATCTGTCATCTTCCGGAAGTGAGTGTGTTAGGAAGAGAATTTACAGATCATTTAAAGTGTGTTTGGTGCAGTTTCTACATAGGTGAGGTTTAGCGCTAAAAATGGTTCCCCTATGAGACACTTTTAGTGCTATTTAGCACCATTTTGTGTGTAGTGCTGTGTGTCCTAAACGATACAAACACTCATCAGTGCCACATCCAGAGAAAAAACCTCACTGAAGAGAGAGACCAGATACTAGGGCGTTTTCACACTGGGCTTGTTTGCTGTAGTCTCATCCCAAGTGAAGATGTTTCCACAATGTTGGTCTGGTTTCACACTCACTCGATTCTATCAAACCCTGGTTCACTTCCGTAATCTCATGTCATTACCGATGTACAAGAGGACATAAACCCATTGCGACTCATATTTCTTGTTGTTTAATATGTTGATGCACAGCAGAGAGAGCGACAGTTGTGCAAATGTGCATTAAAAAATGTAATTCATCAGTTGTCATGGTAATTTTTTTGTTTTTTATTGCAGAACTAATAAAAACATATAAATGCTATATCATTGATAATCACAATGATAATACAGTTGTCATGGTAATCGTGCATTGTGGAAATAAATGATTGATGTCAGTGGCTAAAAGCATGCGCAGATTACTTTGCTTCCTGAAAGAGTGCACACCTGAATCAGAGGTGTTTTCCCATTCACGTAAACCGAGCCACATTTCTATTGCAACCGTGCTCAGACAACCTCCTTCAGGTAGTCTTAAGGTGCATTCACACCAGCCGCGGTAGAGGTGGCAAAACCAAATCACTTTATACCCGAACCGGACGTGCATAAATATTTTTTTTTAAAGAAAGACCCGACCCAAGACAAACCCAAGAAAATTAGACCCGAGTCCGACTCGAACCAGTGGCATTTTTTTACCCAACTGGCCTCGAATGTAAACGACACTGACGTGTGTGCATTCTACAGACCCACTCGCAGAAGTCAGACAGAAAGAAACCCCGCTGGTCTCTCAACCAATTTGGCCAGCTGCTCCATTTGTTTTACTTTGTTATCTGAAGATGACACCCAGGTAACCGCTTAAATGTACGTTACATTTAAAATTGACTGACATGTCTGTCTCAATGAAAATTAACCTACTGCCAGCCACACAATGTCGCAAGCGCTCCTGGCAAACAGAGGAGAGGTGCAAAAAGGACATTTACGCACAAACACAAAAGAGTTCGGGTTTTGGGGTCCGTTCTGCAAAAACACATTCAATTTAAAAGGGATACTACATCGTTTTGTAATATTAAACTATGTTATTACCTAAACTAAGAAGAGTTGATACATACCTCTATCATCTTAGTGCGTGCACTTAATCGCTGTGGCATGCGGCGACACTTTGATAGCACTGTTCATTCAATGGTACCAAACAGAGATGAAGTTAGGAATGACCAAACACATCAACCTTTTCCCTATTTAAAACGAGTAGTTATACGACCAAGTATGGTGGCACAAAATAAATCTTGGGTTTTCGGATCTAAGGGGACCCGTGAAGACCTCTACATTTGAGACATTCACGTGGAAATTTGCGTCATATGAGGGGCATCTGCGACTCCGCTGAGACTCCGCTTGCTTCCTGTTTTCACGTCACTACTACAGCAAGTTCCTGATTGGTTAACGTGGCGTGGAAATCCCCCGAAGTTCAGATTGTTCAACTTGCGTGTTCCGTGGCATTTTGCGCTGCGCCTAAGGGTGTACCGCGCTGCAGGATGCCTAATCGCATCTTTGCATTGACTTAACATGTAAATTACTCGCGCTTGCTGCCTCTACCGCGTCTGGTGTGAACCCTGCATTAGGTTCAGTACCCCGGTGTTCGACTGCGCATGACGGCTTTCAAATTACGGATTTTTCATGCAATTATAATATTAACCTTAGTTCAAATTATATCTAAAGCATATCAACTATTACAATGAGCAATCGTTACTGTGTAAAATAAATGAATGTTAGTTACAGATCCTTAAATTCTTGCCTGGCTGCCAAACCTCTATTCACACAGCGGTGATCCATGCTCGCCATCTCACCTTGTCTTTAGAAAACCAAGTTTTTTATTTTTTTCAGTTTGACCTCTAGCCTGACCCATAATCAAAAATAGACCGTAAGTTAACGTTGGGTTAATTGCGTAACAATGGCAATGTGAGTGTCTGATGAAAACATCTATAGCTTTCAGTGCTGATAAACATTAGGGTTTTTTTGTTTACACAAGATATTTAGAATGTAAAGGGTCATGGTGCAGATTTTTAATAGCTTAATAATTGTAGTTGAAAAACTGAAGGGACATGGTTACATAAAACGTCTCGGTTACTATCGTAACCTCGGTTCCCTGAGAGAACGTGAACGAGACATTGCGTCAGTTAGCTGACGCTATGGGATTGATCCTTCAATCACGATAACCCTGAAGCCTTATTGCACAACGCCAGTGCAGTTGAAACTCGCGCTGGCCAATGACGCTCAAGACGGCAAAAGAGGGCGTGGCCTTCTCACTATAATAGCAGCCGTCCTGAGCGAATATCTTCAGTAAAAACGACTGAACGAGCGTACAGCCTACGAAGCCGTGAGCACGGCAGCTAACGCAATGTCTCGTTCACGTTCTCTCAGGGAACCGAGGTTACGATAGTAACCGAGACGTTCCCTGTCGAGAACGTTCTCTCGACATTGCGTCAGTTAGCTGACGCTATGGGAGATTGTATAGAACCGCGCCGTGCATACGGCAAGATAGGCCAAGCATAACGAAGCAAACAGCATGCAACAATCTCAATGACCAGCCGATAGCGGCATATCGTACTAATCACCAGCCAAAAACCATAACAGGGCCAGTAGCGTACTAGCGTAACACCACATTAAGCGGGTAAGAAGTAAACGCTAAAGAATTAAACAACATACCTAGCGAGCGGACGGCGTCCGGCGCACAAGTTGTAGAAGTGTTTAGATCATTGGACTAGCGGCGGTGAACACAGCACTCTTGCAGTCACCTGTTGACATCCCCAAACGGCGGACGAGGTCCGGCGTTGAAGTTTGTAGAAAATAATCCACATGCAATATTCATATGACTCAGCATCCAGCGAGCGGGTGATTTCCGGCGTCCGGAATGCAAGTGATAATCCGCAAAAACCAATACATGGTGGTATTCTCGTAGTGAATAAACCGAATACTCAGCGAGCGAGCAGCGTCCGGCGCTAAGGTATTCTCAAGTTGGCGTCGCGGTAGCGCCGCCCCTTACACACGACCTGATAGAAACCATCAGGTATGTCAGGCACTGGAGGTGGGGGGCATGTTTACCGAAAGTACTCGGGAGGCCAATGAGGAGACATCCAGATTATAAAACCTAGCAAAGGTGTTCTGAGACGACCAGCCAGCAGCCAAGCATAAATCCTGAATAGATGCGCCTTTATACCAAGCCCATGACGATGCAATAGCTCTCGTAGAATGGGCTCTAATATTCAAAGGGCATCGCACTCCTTGGCTAGAGTATGCCAGTGAAATAGCATCAACCACCCAGTGCGAAAGTCTTTGCTTGGAAACTGGGCGTCCTTTGGTGCTGCCTCCAAAACAAACAAACAGCTGTTCCGCTGCCCGGAACGGTGCCGAGCGATCAATATAAGCTTTTAGCGCTCTTACCGGGCAAAGCTCCCTCTGGACGATCGCGTTAGTAGTCGCCGCGTCATCCGAGGAGAAGGCGGGGATAGAAATAACCTGCGCTCTAAATGGCGTGGATAGCGATTTAGGCACATAACCCGCTTTGGGTTTCAACGTGACATTACAGTCTCCTGGTCCAAATTGTAAGCATTCAGCGTTCACAGAGAGAGCATGCAGATCTCCTATGCGCTTAGCTGAAGCCAAAGCCAGCAGAAGCACAGTTTTTAGAGAAAGCTCCTTCAAACCTACCGTTAGAATAGGCTCAAACGGAGGAAGAGTTAGTGCTTTCAGGACCAAGGCCAGGTCCCAAGACGGTACGGTGGGAGGGCGAGAAGGTCTGAGGCGCCGTGCACCCCGTAAAAACTTCGTTATGAGCTCGTGTTTGCCCACCGAGCGCCCCCCAATATTAGCATGAAAAGCTGCGATAGCAGCAACATACACTTTAAGGGTGGAGGGCATGCTTCCCGTATCCATTCTGTGCTGTAGAAAGGATAGAATAGCTGACACGGAGCAGTTCACCGGGTCAAACTCTTTTTCTTTGCACCAGGCAGCGAATACCGACCACTTAAGGGCATATAACCGTCTTGTAGCGGGGGCACGCGACTGCATCAGCGTATCGAGCACACTCTGCGGCAGCGCCGCGTCTGTCAGCGGTTCCCACACACCTTCCACGCGTGAAGTTTCCACTTCTCGGGGCTGGGGTGCCAGATTGATCCGTTCGCCTGAGAGAGCAGGTCTCGTCTCAACGGGATCGGCCACGGGGGAGCCGTTGACAGTTCCAACAGCTCGGGAAACCACGGCTGGTTCGGCCAGTACGGGGCGATTAGTGTCACTGTTGCTTTTTCCTCTCTGATCTTGTGTAAAACTGACGGCAGCAGTTTTATGGGGGGAAACGCATATTTGCTGGCTCTCGGCCACGGCAACGACAGCGCTTCTCCGCCCAGAGGAGAGCTCGTCAACGAGAAGAACAGCGGGCAGTGTGTGTTTTCCTCGGACGCAAACAGATCCACTTCTGCTTTCCCGAACTGACTCCAGATCAGCTCGATAGATAGGGGGTTCAATCTCCATTCCCCTTGGGGAATGCCGTTCCTCGACAGCATATCCGCTCCGCAGTTCATGCTGCCCGGTACATGCGTCGCTTTTATTGAAAGGAGATGACGATCCGCCCACAACAGTATCGCTTCTGCCTGTCTGAACAGCGGCCTGGAGCGCACTCCTCCCTGGCGATTTATGTATGAAACCACCGTAGTGTTGTCCGTCCGGACAAGAACATGATGGCCCCCGATCAGCGTCGCAAAGCTCTGCAGTGCTAAAAAGACGGCCTTGAGCTCTAGACGGTTTATATGCCATAACCGCTCCGACTCCGGCCAGGAGCCCGAAGCCGGGACGCCCTCGCACAGGGCTCCCCAGCCCGTTAACGACGCGTCCGTTGTGACTACTTTCCGTCTCGTAACCAGCCCGAGTGGGGCACCCCCGCTGAACAGGTTGGGATCGAACCAGGGTCTCAGCGCTCGCATACATCTGTTCGTAACTGTAATGCGCGCTCGTCCCGATATCCACGCCCTGTTGGGCACTCTGGATCGTAACCATAGCTGCAACGGGCGCATATACAGCAGACCGAGTGGGCAAACCGGTGAGGCTGCCGCCATCAAGCCTAAAAGTCTCTGAAACCGTTTCAGTGGCACAGTGCCTCCGTGGCTGAATACATTCAGAGCAGACGTCAGATCCCGTTTGCGCTCCTCTGATAAGAAAGCCTTCATTGAGACTGAGTCGAGACGCACGCCTAGAAACGCGATCTCCTGCGTTGGAGATAGAGCGCTCTTCTGCAAATTCACACGTAGACCGAGGCTGTCTAAATGCGAAAGTACTGCGTCCCTGTGGCTGATGAGCACCTCTCTGGATTGTGCTAAAATCAGCCAATCGTCCAAATAATTCAGGATGCGAATGCCGCTCGCTCTCAGCGGGGACAGCGCCGCGTCTATACATTTCGTGAATGTGCGCGGGGCGAGCGCCAGACCGAACGGGAGGACCGTGAACTGGTATGCAGCATCCTTGAATGCAAATCTCAGAAAGCGCCTGTGGTGCGGGGCGATCTGAATGTGAAAATAAGCATCCTTTAGGTCCACTGAAATAAACCAGTCCCCGGGCCGAATGTGGGCGAGGATCTGTTTCAGTGTAGTCATTTTGACAGCACGTTTGTGTAATGCTTTGTTGATTTGTCTCAAATCCAAGATCGGTCTGAGACCGCCGTCTTTTTTCGGGACGACAAAGTACCGGCTGTAAAAACCGCTCTCTCTCTCTTGCATCGGAACTGACTCTATCGCTTGTTTGGCGAGGAGATTGCAGATTTCCTGATACAAAATCGACTCGTCCTGAGCCCGGACCGTTGACGCTATCACGCCGTTGAAACGGGGAGGTCTGCGTCGAAACTGTAGAGAATATCCTTTCTGAATAATGTTCAGCATCCATTCCGATATGTTGGGAATGGCACGCCATGCATCTAAGCGCAGTGATAGCGGTTGAATGACAGGATGACCTGACCGCTCGTTGCCACCGAGCGTCTCGTGCGTGACGGGTAGCTCGGTTCTGGGGGGCTGCGCGTTGCTCGTCGGATCGCTGCTCGGGGGCGAGTGACCCAGCGGGACTAATGAAGACCTCTCCGCTCTGTGCAGCGTGTGTGTTACGGGCACAAGAGAGGATGGCCGGGGGGCGGCTGAGACCGCGATAGACAACGGGCTTTTGTGCGGCTCGCTGAGACCGTGCATTAACCCTTCCCGTCCCCGCTTTCTCTGCGACCCGCGCGACGCGGGGGGGTTCGAAAGCAGGGAGGGTGCGCTGTGCGTGTCTATATGAGGGTGGGAGCTGCCCTGGGGCGAGCGACCCGAAACCAGATAAGGAGGAAAACGCTCTTTTTGTGAAAAAGTAACATTTTTTATTGCATTCAACACAAAAACATTTAAAGAGACAGTCTCTGCGTCGCCCGCAACAGCCAGGGGGACGCTTGACGAGACTTTCGTTCTCTTGGCGGCGGGCTCGCCGCTCGGCGTTCTCTCTCTCACACCACTCACGTCAGGAACGCGGCTTTGCTCCGGACTGCGGTCCCCCTGGACCCGGTTTCTTGCGACGCTTCCTGGTGGATTCGTGCCAGGGGCTCTTGTGACGCACCACCGGTTCAGGTCTCACTGTCGGGGGCGTCGCCGCGGGGGGTTGCGCTGCCGGCCGGCGTGGCGCAGACTCGGAGCGGTGTCTCGGCGGCGGCGGTCCCGCCGGCGCATGAGACATAGGGCGGCGAGGAAGAAAGTGACTCATGGCTTTAGAACTCTTCACCGCCTCCGAGAATCGCTCCGTGATGGTACCCACGGCGTCACCGAACAGGCCAGATGGGGAAACGGGAGCGTTAAGCAGCGTCTTCCTGTCGGCCTCCTTGAGATCTGTAAGATTTAACCACAGCTGGCGCTGCATCACCACCATGAAGCCCATGCTGCGTCCGATAGCCTGCGCCGACTTTTTGGTGGCTTTCAGCGCGAAGTCCGTTGCCGCCCTCAGATCCCTGAAGGTATTCAGGTCCGTGCTGCCCTCGTCCAGCGCCTTTAGAGCCCGCGCCTGGAAAATCTGGAGGACCGCCATGGTGTGTAGCAAAGACAGAGCCTCCCCTGACGCGGCGTAGGCTTTATCAGCCAGGTGCGCCGTCATGCGGCACGCCTTAGAGGGTAGTGAAGCCTCACCACCCAAGGAGGAGGACGATGGGCAGAGATGGGCCGCCACGGCTTCTTCGACGGGGGGGATATGCAGGTATCCACGAGCCTCCGCCCCGTCCACTTTAGAAAACAGCTCAGACCCGCCGGCGCGAGCGCGGACGCCCTGGGGGGTCGCCCACGCTTTGGTGACCTCATCGTGCAGGTCTGGGAGGAAAGGGGCACTTTTCCTCGGAGCGGCGGCACGGCGGCCCGAGTCAAAGTACCACGAATCGAGCTTGCTCCTTTGGGGTTCTTGCGGGGAACTCCACTCGATCTCTAAATCCTGCACGGCCTTAGAGAGAATGCGCACCAGCTCTTCGTGAAAGGAGGGGAGGTGGGCGTCAGCCTCCGACGCGGCAGGCGGAGATTGGTCCCAATCTCCGTCAGACGCCGTCAGTGACATCTCATCCTCCTCTGCGGGGACCCCAAAGGAGACAGACTCGGCAGCTCCCGGTTCAGGCGACGAACTGAACCGGAGAGCGACGGGGAGGGGAAGCGCGGCGTTCCGGCACGCGCTCGCTCTCCGTCGGTGGCTGAGCCCCCACCAGCGGCACCTTGGCGGCAGTGGGAGGCTGCAGCGAGGAGCTTTCGAGAGCGATGTTGAGCCGAGTCCTGAGCACCCTCATTGTGAGCTCATCACAATGAGGGCACTCCGACCCAACCAACGCCGTCTCTGCGTGGAGAAGCCCCAGACATACAATACACAGTTTGTGCGAATCGGGCGGGTCGATAGGACCTCCGCACCGTGAGCACATTCGCGACATCTGGATCGCTAAGAGGGACGTCCGTCTTATCCGCGTACTCAACAGATGTCTTCGTTGCAGGGTAAAACTTGCTCGTGAAGGAGAAAATACTGAAGATATTCGCTCAGGACGGCTGCTATTATAGTGAGAAGGCCACGCCCTCTTTTGCCGTCTTGAGCGTCATTGGCCAGCGCGAGTTTCAACTGCACTGGCGTTGTGCAATAAGGCTTCAGGGTTATCGTGATTGAAGGATCAATCCCATAGCGTCAGCTAACTGACGCAATGTCGAGAGAACGTTCTCGACAGGGAACTACAACAGTGAGTTTAAGTGTAAAAGATCATAGAATCTAGTGTCAAAAACTGTATTCAGGATAAAAGTAACTTGGTATCTAATTGTTAGCTTTATACATCATTCTGAAGTTTTGAAAATGTGTCTGTAGATGCTATGTAAATTCAAAAATGAGTAGTCTATACTGTATATACAAGATCACAATCCAAAGACACCTATTGTAGGTGACACTCTCGTTGCCGCTTGAAAAGTTAAGAAATGTTCAACTTCTGCCGCGAGCAACGGCAGTGACGCGGCGCCGACTGATCCACAATTCAGTTCGACAACACTTGACGTCACCCATTAAAAGTGAATGGGAAGCGCCAACAATTACACCCCGTGTGAATGTGCCGTAATGTGGTCAGCACTGAGTCTGAGGGAATGAACAGAGAGACTGGAGATAATGGTGGATATCTATGAATGTGCAGATTCTGTGAGAGATCACGACTTCAGGACAGAAACAAACACACATCAACAACTTCAGCGTACAGGTAATTCAATTCTGTGTTGAAACACACACAAAAAAAACAGTTAAAACATAATTAATATTGTGTCTATTTGTGCTGTAATACATGGGGAAGTAACAATGGAAACTAAATCATATCTTTTCATGTATTCATTTAGTTATAGTGTGTTTGGTGCTGCTGTGTGTTCTTCTACTGACTGCAGTCATAGTGCTGTGTGTCCTGATCAATACAAATCACCACTTTAACATCAAGACCAAAAACATCACAGAAGAGAGAGACCAGCTATTAACTAAGAATCACAACCTCACAGAAGAGAGACATGAATTAATAGACAAGTATAATAATATTACTAAACTAAATGAGCACTTGAATCAAGAGAAATATAAACTGTGGACACAACTTAATGGTAATCTTAAACTACAAATTCATCTAAAATATTCAATATTAAAAGGCTTGCAGTAAATACATGTTGTTAACACTACTGTAAGTTGTGAAATTAAGTGTGGCCAGAAAAAAATTAACAGCTAAACTGGTTGTTTTTAAAGCTGGATGGATTAACTATCAGTCCAGTTTGTACTTCATTTCATCTGAGAAGAAGAGCTGGAGTGAGAGCAGAAGATACTGTAGAGAGAGAGGAGCAGATCTGATCATCATTAACAACAAAGAGGAACAAGTCAGTAAAGTTTTGCCTTCAAAAGTGAGTTAAATCATATATGCGTCTTAATAAAACTTTAGATATGGTTATGCAGTATTGATAATGAATGTTATATAGAAATAACAGTGTCTGCTATGTCCTTATTACAAGTAAACATACACCATGTACTGTATGTGCAGGAGTGAGGTGAATACTTGATGACAAACATTTGTTGTTTTTTCATGTTCTCAGGATTTTATTCAGAAGAATTCTGGTAATGATGGACTCTGGATTGGTCTGACTGACAGTGCTGTAGAGGGCAGATGGAAATGGGTTGATGGCAGCACACCAAACACTAGGTGAGAAATCATTAAATTTAACTGATTATTATTCAATAAATGATTCTCACAGTCAGTATCATATCACACAGAAAACAACACTGAAGATCTAATGATGAGCTTTTTCAGATTCTGGAGGTCTGGAGAACCAAATGGATATGGAAGAGAGAACTGTGTTGTGTCTTCTTCATCAGGGTGGGCTGATTTTCCCTGTACTGATGCTTTTAAATGGATTTGTGAGAGAGCACAGTAGCAACTTTCTTTAGACATTTGTTTTAATGTAGTTCTAAACATAGGTTTAGGAGGAGCCCAAACATTCAGGCCTGTCAATTATCATTATGAGCGTATATAAGGAAGCCTTCAGGCCTCTGCGTCCAGCTGCAATTCTTCCGGCATCTCTCCTCCTCTTCCCCATCTCCTGCTTCACTGCTCTCTTTCCTCCTCTGTTCAGATCTGTTGCATGAGGGGTTAAACCTTGGGCTCAAGCTCCAGCCTTAGGTTCAGAGCTCCTTCAAGGACAGCAGGTTAATGTGCAGGCGAACTAGTGAAGCAACAATTTGTGAAAAACACACGATATGGATTCACCATGTTCCACCTTTGCTCCAACACCACGTTCACTGTCACCTAAGTTTGAATTACTGGCACCTGCCCCTCATCAGCTCATCTCATCTCCACAGTATACACAGACACACCTCAGATGCACTCACTGTCTAACAGTATCTCACTTTGGGTTATGGACTCTGTGCCTGTTGGATTATACTTGCCTTAGTATCTCCCTGAAAGTACTCGTCTATTATGTCCGTGCTCCATCTTGGTTACTCCTGTAAATGGTTACCTCCATACTTGCCAAGTGATCTCCTGTCAGCTGCAATTGGGGTGTGTAGTCCTGTCCATGTCCATTACCATTGTGTCACTGTCTGCAAAGATAAGAGACTGTATATAATATATTATTGTCAGTATTATCTGCTCTACTACTGTCGGTTTGTAAGCTTACTTGTTTGCTTTTGCTCCTCTGCTATGTAAATAAACTTGTTAACTATCACCTGTGCCTCACATCTCTGCACATACTATATTTACAGTGACAACATACAGTACTGTAAAGATCTTTCTCGATAGTTCACACAAAAAAATTAAATTCTCACCTTCATGTTTTTCTAAACCTGTGAGTTTATTTCTTCTATTGAAAACAAAATATATTTTGATAAATGATGTTAACCACACAGTTGATCGTACCCATTCAAATAAATAGTAGAAAAATAAAATGCTATGGAAGTCAATACCATCAACTGTGTGCTCACCATCATCCCTTGCATTAAACAGAATAATGAAACTCATACATTTTAAAAACAAGTAAATTATATAAGGACATTGGTCTATTATAGGAATTTCTAGAACATCTAAAGATTGTCAGATAGGCTCAACCAGTAGCTTAATCATTCTTAAATAAATGAAATATGTAAGCATGTCCTTCTTTAGCCCGGGTTACATTGCACGATTTTTGCCATGCTATCAGAATATTTTTACCCTGTGCAATGTGGAGTGTTTTAACTTTGGTACGACAAGCATGTAGAATGTACGATAATGAAACCTAATGAATCATAGGCTGTGACAACTGCGACTCACGTTAGCGCCATGTTATCAGTTGGTAAACAAATACTGGTTAGGGCTGGGCCGGTTTGGATTTTTTCTTACCGTGGTCGGAAATTAACAAATTTTTGCGATTTGGGGGTTTATTGGCAAAACAACGAGTTAAATAACATGCATGATTTATTTATCTTCAATACAAAACAAGTCAAATTACTTAAGGAACATGTAAAGTGAATATCATTTCCTTCAACGTTTCTTCAATTTTAACATTCATCAACTTGAACAATTAATATTATCAGTTAAAAGAAAATAAATGTTAACGCATTTTGTGTGTCCATTACAGATACCGTCTCGCTTGTTCTGTTTGTCCTGTCGTGTAAGTTTTTTGTCATTGTTTGCCCCCTCGAGGGCTTTTATGTTACAATAAACATCTTTTAGTTACGAGCGGTCTGCGCTGGGGTTCTATCCATCATAACACCATGACAGAATGAACCAGCCATTCAAGAACCCAGCAGACAGTTTATTTTCACGTCTGTTGAGTGTTCCTGTCGTCTGGTGTGACCGTAAGAGCGTGTTCTGCTCAGGGAGCCGTAAGTTCCTGGGCTGTGAGACGCGAGTGCGCGTTTTGGGTCGGTGAGCCACAAGTGCCTGTTCCGGGACAATTGTCATTTGTGCTGGTTCTGGATGGGGAGCAGGGAGGGAGTTCCAGCTTCTCGGACGGTGTGTTGCGAGTGCCGGCTCTGCGGAGGGGGAGTTCCGGGTGCCTGTTCCCGGTCAGCGAGCTCTGCAGGAGTGTTAAATTCCACAGTGCAAATAGTGTAAATGACCTCATCCCACACACAATGTAGCAAAGTCTTTTATTGTTTTCTACTATATCAACATGTATATCTACAAATAGGTGTCTTTATGCAAAATTTATGAAATCTTTTTTGTTTCAGAAATTTCAAAAGGTATTTAAAATAATCAATGCAACAATGATCAATGATCAATGATCAATGAAACCATTTGTGTACATGTAAAACTTGTTCTTTAAAACTTCTGTAAATGTTTCTCACACTTAAAGTAAGAGGTGAATATAAGGGTTTGAGTTCACAGCTCAACACTAATGCTTCCGTTTTGCTTCTTAGTTTTAACTAGAACTAGAAGAGATCCTCTTTATACAGATGAACACAAAAACAACATTCAGCAGAGTTAAAATGTCGGATTATAAACTACGACAGTGGACTGAGGTTACTTATGAAAGTGTGAGCAGGACTGAGATTCAGGGAATAAAGATGGACAAAATGAAGTTGATGCTGGAGATCTGTCACGATGTAAGAGATCAAGACTTCAGGACCGACTCCAATACAACCAGACACCAACCACTGCAGTGTACAGGTAATGACATTCATTTCTAAAACAACATAAGCAAGCAGCTTTTGTCGCCTTAACTAAACTTCCTAATAAGATAGACTTACCTTATTTCAAATCATACCTAAAGCATATCACAATGAGCAATTGTTAATGTGTAAAATGAATGTATACAATATTAGTTACAGATCTTTAAATTCTTGCCTGGCTGCCAAATTCGCACAGCAGTGATCCATGCTCGCCATTTTCCCTTGTCTTTAGGAAATAAAACATTTTTATTTTCGATAAGGTATTTCTAGAGGTCATTTTAGCCACAGCCAGACAAATAAACAGACATAGACCTTAAGTGAACTTTGGGCCAGACGCGTAACAATGGCAATGTGCCTGTCTGATGAAACCATCTATAGTTTTCTGTGCTGATAAACATTCGTTTTTTTCGTTTACACTTGAAGATATTCACAATGTAAAGGGTCATGGTGCAGATTTTTAATAGCTTAATAATGTAGTTGAAAAACTGAAAGGGACATTGTTACGTAAAAATGCAACGGTGCACTTAGTTAAAGTTTAAAAGATCATAGAATCCAGAGTCAAAAACTATTCAGGATAAAAGTAACTTGGTATCTAATTGTTCAACCCTGTATCACGAAATTATGTACCTATAGTCGTGTAAATTTGTTAGTCTTTTCCGTGACACTGACATTGTTTTACTCCATTTTATGTGAACATGTCACGTATTTCTGTTTACGTGTCATTGTCACGTATTTGTAACTCAACTGTTTTGTCCTATTTTCAAATCATTGATGCTTCGGGTTAGGGTTAGATTTGGTGTTTGCGTTAGAAAGTCACTCTAAGTATTGGTTTATACCTTTTTTTTCATGATTGATTTTTTTATATTTTATGATTTTTAAACCATTGTCGACTGGCATTAGGGTTAGAGTTGGGTTTTGGTAAGGTTGTCATTTTATTTAAATCTAACTCTAAACCGAAGCCACAATGGTAAGAAAATGGGTCAAAACAGTTGAGTAACAAATACTTGATAGTGACACGTAAACAGGAATGCGTGACATGTTCACGCAAAAAAGCATGTCACTGTCACGGAAAAGACTCACAAATTTATGTGACTATAGGTACGTAATTTCGTGATACTGGTTTAAATTGTTAGCTTCATACATTGTTTAGAAGTTTTGAAAATGTGTCTGTAGATGCTTTGTAAAAGCAAAAATGAATATACTGTATATCCAAGATCACAATACATATAGCCCCATACTGTAGCATTGTAATACATATTCCAATCAGTAATGCAGTCCACGCATCTTTACTAGAGGAGAGATGAACTATTTGTGGGTCTAAAAAACAGCTTTGAACTTTAAACACTGAATGACACATGATCTTGGACTTCACACATAGGCCTCACTTCCTTTATCATTCTACCGTATGCTAAAACCAGAATCAATATGCAGAAAACACCCCCAAGCTGCCAACCTACACAAGAAGTACATTCAGCATTATCACAGTTCAATAGAAATTAAAAGTTAAGATGGGAGAGATTGTTTATGATAATGATGTCAGCACTGAGTCTGGGGGAATGAACAGAGAGAGAATAGAAATGATGGTGTCATCTAATGTGCAGATTCTGTGAGAGATCACGACTTCAAGACAGAAACAAACACACACCAACAACTTCAGCATACAGGTAAGAAACAGTAAGAAACTGTTTAATCATAAATCATTCTTTTGTCTATCTGTGCTGTAATACATGGGGAGGTAACAATGCAATTAAAGGGAGGTTTTGGATTTCTGAAATTATTGAAGAGAATATCCCTTTGGACCCTAAACTATGTTTATTGCATATATATCCTGAAAATTTCTATAGAGAAGCTTATAGATTTTAGCTTACTAAAGCCAAACGTGTGATTGCACTCGAGTGGAAAAATATTCAAAGACCTGCCCTCTCACAGGACAAAAGATATGACTTATAATCTTGCTGTTGAAAAATTGACATATGCAGCTAGATATAATATAATAAAATTAAAAAATATCTATTAATTTCATCAGTTACAGTTTGTTTGGCGCTGCTGTGTGTTCTTCTACTGACTGCAGTCATAGTGCTGTGTGTCCTCATCAATACAAACAATCACCAGTTTAACATCAAGACCAAAAACATCACAGAAGAGAGAGACCAGCTACTAACCAAATATACCAACATCACTGAAGAGAGATACCAGCTACTAACCAAATATACCAACATCACTGAAGAGAGATACCAGCTACTAACCAAATATACCAACATCACAGAAGAGAGAGATGATGTAATAGCCAAGTATAATAATATTATTAAACAAAATGAGCAGCTGAAGAAGAAAAATACACTTTGGACACTTTATGGTAATCTTTACAAAACATCTCAAATATTCAATATTAAAAGGATGTAGTACATACATTTTGTAAACACTACTGTAAGGTCAGAAAAATTATTTAGTAGCTGAACTGGTTGTTTTTACAGATGGATGGACTTATTATCAATCCAGTTTTTACTTCATTTCATCTGAGAAGAATAACTGGAGTGAGAGCAGAAGATACTGTAGAGAGAGAGGAGCAGATCTGATCATCATTAACAACAAAGAGGAACAAGTGAGTAAAGTTTCGTTTTAAAAGTAAGTTAAATCATATGGATTCTTAAAAAGCAACTATGGTTTGATTCACAATTTTGCATTTCCTTTGGTGTGTAAGTGTGTATTATTACATGTTAAAGATGTGCAAAAGGTACAAACCCCAAAGTAAACGATGACACAAGTTATCGTCTCAAAAGTAACTCTCTTTTCTTGGACTACAACAAACACACGGATTGTAGGCAACAGTTTACTTCCTGGGATTGGTGATGTAGACAAGACCAACATTATCATAATTTTTCCCGCTTTGACTCACAGCCTGTAATTTAACTGTTAGCATTGCATTGTGAGCAAATCTTTAAAACATGGTAAGGAGCGTCACATTTTTTAGCTGACATCAGAGGTATTTAGACCAATCACAATGTACAGATTAGCTTGCCAATCAGGGTCACGGAGCTCTTCTGATCCCTATTTTTGTACATTAGTGCGTTTCAGGAAGAATGTAAAATCTCGAGCTACCAAAATGAACAGTATGTGAAAAATAATGTGTTTTACCATAAACCACACGAACACATTGTATTATACCAAATACACACAAAAAATTTAGCAATGAAATAGGTGCTCTTTAAAATCTCTGTGGATATGGTTAGGCAGTAAAAACAAATGGTGCTATATAGCACAAAAAGTGGTTCTTTGCTCATAATCATTTTTGGTGCCATATAGCACCGGTGTAGCAACAGTGTAGCACCTGTGAAGAACCATATAGGGGCCATATAGCACCACATATGGTCCTACATAGCACTATATGGTTGTACACAGGTGCTTCACTGGCGCTTCACCGGTGCTATATGGCACTAAAAATGGTTCTTCTATGATTACGAGCAAAGAACCACTTTTGGTGCTATATAGCACTGTTTGTTTTAGGATATAGTAGACACTGTTATCTCTCTCTATATATGGAGATAACAGTGTCTGCTATATCCTCATTAGAAGTAAACATACAGCATGTATTGTATGTGGGGTAGTGAAATGAACACTTGATGACATAAATTTGATGTTTTTTAATCTTCTCAGAATTTTATTAAGAAGAAGTGTCGTAATGACGAACTCTGGATTGGTTTGTCTGACAGTGCTGTAGAGGGCAGATGGAAATGGGTTGATGGCAGCACACTGAAAATTGGGTGAGAAATCACAAAATTCAACTGATTATTATCCAATAAATGATTCGCCCAGTCAGTATCATATTACACAGAAAACAACATTGAAGATCTAATGATGATCTGTTGTTTCAGATTCTGGAAGTCTGGAGAACCCAATGGAGATAGAGGAGAGAACTGTGTGTTGTCTTCATCAGGGTGGGCTGATAACCCCTGTACTGCTGCTACTAAATGGATTTGTGAGAGAGCACAGTAGCAACTTTCTTTAGACATTTGTTTTTAATGTAGTTCTAATCATAGGTTCAAGAGAAGCCTACACATTCAGGCCTGTCAATCATCATCAGAGGTGTAAAGTACTTGAGTAATTTTACTTGATTACTGTACTTAAGTATTATTTTGGAGGATTTTTACTTTACTTGAGTATAATTAAAAATCACTAATTTACTTTTACCTGATTACATTTTTAAGAAAATAAGTACTTTTTACTCCTTACAATTTTATTTAAAGTCAAAAAGTACTTTTTTAGACATTACTTCATTTTAGTACTTTTTACTCCTTACAATTTTATTTAATGTCAAAAAGTACTTTTTTAGACATTACTTCATTTTAGTACTTTTTACTCCTTACAATTTTATTTAAAGTCAAAAAGTACTTTTTTAGACATTACTTCATTTTATCTTCCCTTGCTTACCAAACCTTGCTCTTGATGGCCAGTTTAATTTAAATGTTATTTATTCTGAAGCCTTTGGACCACACTAACGATACATTCACACTGGGCGTAAGCGTTAATGCTTCCCATTTCACTTTTAATGGGTGACGTCATGCGTTGCCGAACTGAATTGTGGATCCGTCGGTGCCCGTCACTGCCGTTGCTCGCCAAAGATATGTATAAAGGCTAGATGTGTTACGGCAGAGTCTCTAACGTCATCACCTGGCGGTCATCTTACCACAGGGCGCTCGCTCACTCGTACCATTGTGTTTTAATGATGCATGTACTTTTTAATGACCATAACTTGCTCAATTTTCTACCAATTTTCAAACGGTTTGGTTTCTTACAAACGTTACTAACCTGGCTAAAATTCTGGATACTTTAACATGTTTCATGAAATCTTTTTTTTGTTTAAGTATGCCGTGTCATAGGTACATCTTTGACATTTATAACAAACCAAACTGTTTGAAAATCGGTAGAAAATTAGGCAAGTTATGGTCATTTAAAAGTACATGCATCATTAAAACACAATCCTACGAGTGAGCGAGCACCCTGTGGTAAGATGGCTGCCAAATGCGGACGTTCCACTCAGTTGGCCAGCAGCGTGGTCGAGACATCTAGCCTTTATATATATCCATGTTGCTTGCGGTAGAAGTTGAACATTTCTCAACTTTTCAAGCGGCAACGCATGCGCCAGCCAATCAAATCGCCTTATGCAAATTACCTAGGCAGAGCCGGCCAATTACGTTTATGGAAGACCGTAGCATATGTTGCGGCCATGGTGATTGGCTGTTGGCCATGCTTCAGACAAGCCTTCCGGCAAGCGTTAACGTTTTCGCCCCGTGTGAATGCACCGTAAGGAATTGGCTAACAGTTCATCTAATGATGAAGATTTTTTCGCTGCTTTAAAACCGACAACACATGAAGTGTGTTCCCGTGTGACACGTTCTCTGCTATTTGTAGCTCTCTATCAAGACTAAGACCTTGTTCACACTGTCAGTCCAAATCTGATTTTGGTCCATATTCAATTTGACAGACTCACTGTCCATATTGTGTATCACAACTGTTCCCATCTGATCTGTGCGTCCTGTAGCATTCTGCTGTTTTCCGGATTATCTGCACTCTTTCTTTGGCAATGACGTCGCTCTGGCATGACAATCTGCCTCGGCGTCTGACGTGTTTACATTTTACGTGACACAACAGCATGACCGAAAAGCTACACAAATGCCATCAGGGCGGATTTCTGGAGTTAAATTTGAGGTTTTACAACTTTGAGTACATTTAGGTAGTAGGCTTATAGTTTGATAAATAAATACAATTAAATACAAACAGTTGTAAAGCAGGATAAAACCTTGTATGTGGTTCATTCACTTCATGTTTTTAGAGATGAAAAGCTTAAACAAGAGTCTCTAGTTTTTATTCTTCCTGTTTCTTTTACTTTTTTAATACTCAAGTACAATTTGAATGTGGTACTTTTTTACTTTTACTCAGTATGATTCTGGCCAGATACTTTTACTTTTAATTGAATAAAATTTACACTCAGTACTTGTACTTTCACTTGAGTAACATTTTTGAGTATTTTTTACACCTCTGATCATCATTATGAGCGTATATAGGGCAGTCTCCAGGCCTCTGCATCCAGCTGCAATTATTCCAGCATCCCTCCTTCTCCCCATCTCCTGCTTCACTGCCCCCTTTTTCCTCTGTGCAGTTCTGTTGCATGAGGGGTTGAACTTGGGGCTCAAGCTCCAGCCTCAAGTTCAAAGCTCCCCTTGAGGACAGCAGGCGAATGTGCAGGTGAACTGTATAGTGAAGAAGTAATTTGTGAAGAACACATGTTATGGATTTACCAGGCTCCACCCCTGCTCCAACACCATGTTCATCATCACTTAAGTTTGAATTACTGACACCTGCCCCTCATCAGCTCATCACATCTTCACAGTATACACAGACACACCTCAGATGCACTCACTGTCTTAAAGTATCTCACTTTGGGTTATGGACTCTGTGCCTGTTGGATTACACTTGCCTCCCTGTCTAACAAAAAGTCCTACCGAGTACCTGTCACGGGGTGACGATCTTTCAGGGCGGAACCAAAAGTTGAGGAAGTTTTGGTTCCGCCCGGATGTTTCCGTCCAGACCGGAAAACAGGAACACCGGACATCCGGCAGCTCCGCGAAGGCTGTAATCAGCCGATTGGGCACAGCTGTGCCTAGTTAAAGAGATCGCCGGGCAATTGGACAACTGGAGCACAGAGAAGAGTATAAAAAGCACAGTTAGATCACAGTTGAGTGTTGTAGTGTGTGCTGAGGAACGGAGCTGTGCTCATTGTTAGACGTGGTGGCTGTCTGTATTTCTCTCTCTCTCCCTCTCTCGTTGTAGTTTACGGTGGACCTGCTGGAGTAAACGGAAGATCCTTTGGGTAAAAAGGAACTTTGGTCTAACCAGTACTTTTGTAGGAGTAAAGCAGGAAGAAAATTGATCTTGTTGTACAACATAAACAGAGGCTATTTGCTGTGAGTATACCCTTTTGGTGTGGAGTAACTTGCAAAAATTGACCTGTGTAACCGTTGGAGACCTCCAGGAGAAGGAGGGCGGCCCTATCCCTACAATAGTGTGGTGGGTGAGCCGTTAGAAGGTAAATCCAAACAGCCACAGCAACGAGACTTATTTTGGTCGTATCTTCCATCGCCCCTATCTCAGCCCAAGCGCAGTGGAGGACACCGGGCGCTTCCCTTGTTGTGTTGCACTTATAGTGTGGTGAGTGAGACTTGCAATTAATAAGCTTTTCACGTTTGGAGTGGTGCTGTGTATTTGCTGTGGGTTGCTGTGTGTCTTATTAGACGAAGCCCCGCATCATCCATTTCTTCTACTGGGCAGAGGACGGAGAGGCTAACGACCTCAGAAATTACTGTTACCATACGTAGTGTGCTGTTTCGGAGTACGAAGGAACGCGGACCAAGAGCTGTCAGTGACTGTGAGTAAAACATTGGAAATATTCGTGGTGTAAACTTACCTGTGTCTGTTTTGTCGCAGAGTCAGAGGCAAAAGGGTCCGCCGCCCCCGCGGTCTCTACAAAGGGGCGCCCCTGTCCAGGATTCGATCGGCCTACGGGCAGTGGAGATAGGGCAGCGCTCGACCCGGTGAGGTGGTGTGTGACCTTCGCCCCTCTGCTGACCTACGGAGGAAACCATACCTACCCAGAAAGTTGTAAACAGCAGAGCCGGTGAGAAATACTCGAAGTCTCAGTAACAGTGTCTTTGTGTCCTAGCGGCCACCTGTGGAGAGAGAGAAGAACGAGAGTGAATAATCGAAGAACAGACCGTGAACGTGATACCTACCCAGAAAGCTGTAAACAGCAGAGCCGGTGAGAAATACTCGAAGTCTCAGTAACAGTGTCTTTGTGTCCTAGCGGCCACCTGTGGAGAGAGAGAAGAACGAGAGTGAATAATTGGAGAGCAGACCGTGAACGTGATACCTACCCAGAAAGCTGTAAACAGCAGAGCCGGTGAGAAATACTCGAAGTCTCAGTAACAGTGTCTTTGTGTCCTAGCGGCCACCTGTGGAGAGAGAGGAAACCGAGAGTGAACAATTGGAGAGCAGACTGTGAACGTGATACCTACCCAGAGAGCTGTAAGCAGCGGAGCCGGTGAGAAATACTCGAAGTCCAAGTGACAGTGTCTTTGTGTCTTAGTGGCCGCCTGTGGAGAGAAAGGAAAACGAGAGTGAACAATTGGAGAGCAGACTGTGAACGTGATACCTACCCAGAGAGCTGTAAGCAGCAGAGCCGGTGAGAAATACTCAAAGTCCAAGTGACAGTGTCTTTGTGTCTTAGTGGCCGCCTGTGGGAAGAAAGGAAAACGAGAGTGAACAATTGGAGAGCAGACTGTGAACGTGATACCTACCCAGAGAGCTGTAAGCAGCAGAGCCGGTGAGAAATACTCGAAGTCCAAATAACAGTGTCTTTGTGTCCTAGTGGCCGCCTGTGGAGAGAAAGGAAAATGAGAGTGGACAATTGGAGAACAGACTGTGTAACGTGATACCTACCCAGAGAGCTGTAAGCAGCAGAGCCGGTGAGAAATACTCAAAGTCCAAGCCAACAGTGCTTTTGTGTCGCAGTGACCACCTGTGGGGCACAAGGAGGACGAGGGTGGACGTACGACAGGGAACGTAAAGGTACGCGGGGCGAGGACCCCCTGCCGACCCGAGGAAAGATACACAGACAGTGGACAAATCTCCTTGCCAGACACACTGAAATTATTCTGCCTCCAGGAAGGAAGAAGGAGGGCGCCACGGTTAGCAGGGTCCAGGCCGGAGCCTGACGTTTCCCTCTCTCCCCCGGCTTATGGTGGTTGGCACCCCTGTTACCCTTGCCCTGTCTGCCCGTGGCTGCAGTCTCCCTGGAGGGAGGAGAAGAAACCTATTAGTTTTAATTTTCCCTTTCCCCAATTCCCCAGTTCTTTTAAATATTTAAACTAAATAAAGCTTGTTTTAAATTTTACTTACCTGTTCCCGTGTTTGTCTGGTCATTGGGTTGGCTTTGGGGACCTCCTCGAGGTGGGAGTTGCAAAGGGGCGTGGCTTTAGTCTAACATAGCCAGCCCCTGGTGGTGACAGATTTTGGCGTAGTCGGCAGGGCCCCACCTCGAGTTGAGTAACCAAGGTCACCCAATGACTGACAACGCGGGGCCTGCAGCCCCACCCCGTGCCACGTCCATCATCATGGGAAGCCCATGGATCCAGAAATATGGAGGAGCAGAGTCGGAGGTACGACTGGCTGAATGGAAGGCCCAGTTGGAGTACTTGGCCGACCTACAGGGCCTTAGCGCCGCCCAGCGGCTCCAGTTTGTATTGAACTCCCTAGAGGGAGAAGCACGGCGAGAGGTACAAGCCGCCCCCGAAGCAATTAGAGCCACCGCCCAGACTGTGTTCCAGTTCCTTACCGAGCAATATGGTGACCATACCCCCGTAGCTGTCCTCCGTTCACAATTTTTTAATTGTAAGCAAGGCCCCCGACAACCCATTAGAGCTTTTGCCCTCCAGCTGCGGGAGCAGTTCACTCGCCTGCAGGCCCGACGAGACCATGGGCTAGGAGACGGGGAGGCCTTGTTACGCGACCAGTTCCTCTTGGGGATGAAAGAGGGCCCCGTGAGGCAAAGTCTGAGGGTCCAGTTTCGGAGGGACCCTGGGCTTACGTTTGAAGACCTAAAGAAGGAGGCGCTGGCCCTGGAGGGTGACGAGGTCGAAGTAAGTGAAACCCCCGTATGTGCAGTCGTAAGTGGAAATACAGCAGCACCGCCTGAACACACCGATTGGAAGCAAGCCCTGAAAGTAGAGTTGTTGAAAGACGTCCGAGAACAGATGTCGGAACTATCTAAAACCCTCCTGGGAGAACTTCGCCAAGGTAGGGCGCGAGAGGAACCGAGGCCGGCACCCCGAGAGCGAGTTTACTCTGAGAGGGGCCGAGAGCCACCGGGGCGCCCGAACCGTTTTAACCGGCCCCGCTTCGAATGGGATGACCAGGGGCGGCCAATCTGCAATCGTTGTGGAGAACCAGGGCATTATAGCCGTCAGTGTGGGCCTCGCAGGGCATCGGAAGGGGGTTTTTAGGACGACCGGCCACAGTGGGTCGTGTGGCCGGGACCCCTCGAGAAGACCCGGGAAGGAGTGGCAATTCTAGAGACCAGATGGTGGGGCATAGCCCAATGGCGGAGGTAAAGGTATGTGGCAAGACAGTACAGTGCCTGGTAGATACGGGCTCTCAAGTGACATTGTTTGCAGAAAGTCTCTCGCAGGAAGTATTCGGGAAGCAGAGAGTACAAGGAGGAGAGGCCCCCTGGCTGACGTTGCGGGGCGCCAACGGCCTAGAGATCCCCTACATTGGCTACCGGCTGACGGACTTAGAAGTTCACGGGGTGTTAGTCCCCCAGAAAGGGGTGATCATTGTGGAAGACAGGTGTTTGGGTGTCCATAGAGCCCTATTAGGTATGAACGTTCTCTCCGAGTGTTGGGAGGAGTTATTTCGGGCTAAGCCCGGCCCTAGGATCTCCCCTGTCGAGAGGCCCCTATGGGAGCGAGTAGTCGCCGACTGTCGTCGGGTCCAGATGACCCAGGTCCGTAGAGGCCGGGAAGAGGTAGGAAGAGTAATGTGTCGCTTTGCTTTATCTATCCCCCCTAGGAGTGAGGCCATGGTGTGGGTGAGAGTGGCCCCCCGAGGAGTTGGCCCCGAAGAATGGGTATTGGTTGAACCCCATGCCGATTGCCCCCAAGTGGAAGTAGCACGAGGCCTAGCGGCGGTCCACCGGGGGAGGGTCCCTGTAAAGGTTCGAAATGACCACCCATATCCAGTGCACTTACACCGACACCAGCGGCTGGCCCGACTAACGGGGGTCGCACCCCATCAGGTGAGGGAAGAGAGAGATGTTAGTTTCCGTCAGGTGTGCCCCACCGTCATCGAGGTGGCCCTGACACAGATGGAAGCCCCTTCGAACAACGGAGAGAGGGACGTGCCGAGGCACCTGGCAGGTGAGTCCCTGCAAGGGGAAAAGTTGGAACAGGCGCAGTCACAAAAGCTCCAAGCCCTCCTTCAGAAATGGCAACATGTGTTTGCAAGACACGAGGAGGATTACGGGTGCACTAAGGTGGTGGAACATCACATTCCGACTGGAGATGCAGGGCCAAGTAGGGAGAGGTACCGGCCGATCCCACCCACTTTGTACACAGAGGTACGCTCACTATTGCAGGGCATGCTGGGGCGGGGCATCGTCCGGGAAAGCAGTAGTCCATGGGCAGCCCCTATCGTGCTTGTGCAGAAAAAGTCGGGAGCTTGGAGGTTTTGTGTGGACTACCGTAAGCTCAACCTGGTGACCAAAAAAGACGCTTTTCCCCTACCACGGATCGAAGACTCCCTGGCCGGTCTCACGCGGTCCGCGTGGTACTCCACTTTGGATCTGGCCAGTGGGTATTGGCAGGTGCCGGTGGCCGAGGCCGATAGGGAGAAGACCGCCTTCACGACCCCGTTTGGATTGTTCGAGTGGGAACGGATGCCCTTCGGGCTCTGTAACGCCCCAGCCACGTTCCAACGCCTGATGCAGCGCTGTCTTGGAGGTCAGTTAATGGAGTCAGTCTTGGTATATTTAGATGATGTAATTGTGTACTCCCCAGATTTCGATTCCCACCTCCGACACCTCGAAGAGGTTTTCCAGGCGATGGAGAAATATGGGCTGAAGTTGCAACCCGATAAATGCCATCTGTTGAGGCGAGAAGTCCAGTTCCTGGGTCACGTGGTCAGCGCTGCTGGGGTGGCCGTAGACCCTGGGAAGGTCTCTGCGGTGAGAGATTGGAGTGCACCCAAGACCGTGAGGCAAGTACGGTCATTTCTAGGGTTTGTGGGATACTACAGACGGTTCATAAAAGATTTTTCAAAGATTGCTAAACCACTTAACCAGCTGCTGGTCGGTACAGGGCGGAACCGGGGACGGGGGTCACCCCCTATTGACTGGGATGAGTCCTGTGAGGGGGCGTTTCAGAGATTGAAACAGGAATTGTTACAGGCTCCTATCTTGGCCTATGCAGACTTTACCCAACCATTTCTCTTGTATACAGACGCTAGCAACCTGGGGTTGGGAGCGGTCTTGGCCCAACGACAAGCGGGAACAGAACGGGTGATCGCCTACGCAAGTCGAAGCCTCCACCCAGCTGAGAGGAACGATGCAAACTACAGCTCATTCAAACTGGAACTGCTGGCCCTGAAGTGGGCCCTGAGCGAGAAGTTTAAGGACTACCTCTGGGGTGCTAAGGTAACAGTGATTACGGACAATAATCCTTTGGTGCATTTACAGACAGCGAAGTTGGGAGCTGTGGAGCAGCGCTGGGTGGCACAACTTGCCAATTTCGATTATCAACTACAGTATCGGCCTGGGCGAGAGCACACGAACGCGGATGTCTTGTCCCGATTACCAGAGGTGGACAACCCCGGTTGCCGGGGGGGCCAGGAAGAAGAAAGCCAGAGGGAAGGCTATCTGATAGGGGCCGTGGAGGCACCAGGAGGCCAGCAGGAGGCGGTACCGGGGAACTGGGGCTGGGACCCCTGTCGGTGGAAAGCGAGGCAGGCCCAGGATCAGGATGTGTGCCAGGTGAAGATGTGGGTGGAGCAGGGCCGACGGCCAACGTCGTCTGAGAGGCTGACCCAGACAGAGACGGGAAAAAGACTGCTGGGACAGTGGGCCAAGCTGGAACTACAGGAAGGGGTGCTTTGCCGAAAGGTTAGTGACCCGAAGCTGGACGAGGAGGTGCGCCAGATCGTGGTGCCCGCCGATCAAGCAGCAGCCTTGGTGTCCGCTTACCATGATCAGCTGGGGCACCAGGGACAAGAACGGACAGTATCGCTGCTGCGCAGGTTTTTCTACTGGCCGGGGCTGGAAGCATCAGTACGCAGCTTGGTCCAAGCTTGCCCCAGGTGTATGTTGTTCAAATCTCGACGAGAGGCTCGAGCGCCGATGGTGCCCATACATGCCAAAGCCCCCCTCCACATCATGGCGATGGATTTCCTGACACTGGGCCGGCCACAGGACCGATATCCGAACATCTTAGTAATCACCGACCTGTTTACAAAATACGCATGGGCAGTTCCCACCCTTGATCAGACGGCAAACACCACCGCAACGGCTCTATGGCGGCACGTCTTCCAAACGTTCGGATGTCCAGAGTTCCTGCACTCAGATCAAGGGGCCAATTTCGAATCAAAGGTGATCCGAGAATTATGCCAGCTGTATGGGTGCACGAAGACCCATACGACGTCGTATCACCCTCAAGGAAATGGCTGTTGTGAGAGGTTTAATCAGACCCTGTTGGGGCTCCTAGGGACCCTGGACCAACGGAAGCAGAGCGATTGGGTGAGTGCTCTACCGAACCTTTTGCAAGCTTATAATAACAGCGTTCATAGTACGACGGGGTATGCCCCCACTTATCTGATGTTCGGCAGACATGTGCGGATGCCCACGGACCTGGTCTTGGGAGTGGCCGCTGGCCAAGAGGAAGGGAGCGTGACGGAATGGGTGGGGCGCCACCACCAACGGCTGCACTTTGCTTACGAACAGGTATCCCAGAAGATACGGGCTACAGGGGAAAAGAACAAGTGGTTGTACGACCGGACGGCCCGGGACGCCCCCTTGTTACCAGGAGAGAGAGTCTTGGTACGAGACAATCGGCGGCAAGGCAAAGGAAAGCTGAGTGACCGTTGGGAGACCACCCCGTACGTAGTCTGCAGGCAACAGAGGCCGGGACAGCCGGTGTATACCATCCGGCCGGAAGGAAAGGCCGGCCCTGAACGTGTGGTACACCGAAACATGATTCGCCCTTGCCCAAATTATCCCGAGGTCGCGAAGGAGGTAGTTGCGGAACCGGCACCGACGGCCCCCTGGATGGAAGGATGGGCTGTGGTACCAGGACTACCCGTGGTGGCACCACCCCCGGCCGCCCCAGGAGAGCCAGAGCTAGCACCTGAGCCAGTTGAACCCCCGGCCGCCCAGAGACAACCAGAGCCAGTACCAGAGCTAGCCGAACCCCCGGCCGCCCAAAGACAACCTGAGGTTGTGCCCGAGCCCGCCGAACCTGACTCCCCTGTGAGGCGCTCCCAACGGGAGAATCGAGGCCGACCCCCTTCCCGTTACGGTGAGTGGACTACTCAAAGGCATTCCAGGGACTAGAATGCATTGGCGGGGGAGGATGTCACGGGGTGACGATCTTTCAGGGCGGAACCAAAAGTTGAGGAAGTTTTGGTTCCGCCCGGATGTTTCCGTCCAGACCGGAAAACAGGAACACCGGACATCCGGCAGCTCCGCGAAGGCTGTAATCAGCCGATTGGGCACAGCTGTGCCTAGTTAAAGAGATCGCCGGGCAATTGGACAACTGGAGCACAGAGAAGAGTATAAAAAGCACAGTTAGATCACAGTTGAGTGTTGTAGTGTGTGCTGAGGAACGGAGCTGTGCTCATTGTTAGACGTGGTGGCTGTCTGTATTTCTCTCTCTCTCCCTCTCTCGTTGTAGTTTACGGTGGACCTGCTGGAGTAAACGGAAGATCCTATGGGTAAAAAGGAACTTTGGTCTAACCAGTACTTTTGTAGGAGTAAAGCAGGAAGAAAATTGATCTTGTTGTACAACGTAAACAGAGGCTATTTGCTGTGAGTATACCCTTTTGGTGTGGAGTAACTTGCAAAAATTGACCTGTGTAACCGTTGGAGACCTCCAGGAGAAGGAGGGCGGCCCTACCCCTACAATAGTGTGGTGGGTGAGCCGTTAGAAGGTAAATCCAAACAGCCACAGCAACGAGACTTATTTTGGTCGTATCTTCCATCGCCCCTATCTCAGCCCAAGCGCAGTGGAGGACACCGGGCGCTTCCCTTGTTGTGTTGCACTTATAGTGTGGTGAGTGAGACTTGCAATTAATAAGCTTTTCACGTTTGGAGTGGTGCTGTGTATTTGCTGTGGGTTGCTGTGTGTCTTATTAGACGAAGCCCCGCATCATCCATTTCTTCTACTGGGCAGAGGACGGAGAGGCTAACGACCTCAGAAATTACTGTTACCATACGTAGTGTGCTGTTTCGGAGTACGAAGGAACGCGGACCAAGAGCTGTCAGTGACTGTGAGTAAAACATTGGAAATATTCGTGGTGTAAACTTACCTGTGTCTGTTTTGTCGCAGAGTCAGAGGCAAAAGGGTCCGCCGCCCCCGCGGTCTCTACAAAGGGGCGCCCCTGTCCAGGATTCGATCGGCCTACGGGCAGTGGAGATAGGGCAGCGCTCGACCCGGTGAGGTGGTGTGTGACCTTCGCCCCTCTGCTGACCTACGGAGGAAACCATACCTACCCAGAAAGTTGTAAACAGCAGAGCCGGTGAGAAATACTCGAAGTCTCAGTAACAGTGTCTTTGTGTCCTAGCGGCCACCTGTGGAGAGAGAGAAGAACGAGAGTGAATAATCGAAGAACAGACCGTGAACGTGATACCTACCCAGAAAGCTGTAAACAGCAGAGCCGGTGAGAAATACTCGAAGTCTCAGTAACAGTGTCTTTGTGTCCTAGCGGCCACCTGTGGAGAGAGAGAAGAACGAGAGTGAATAATTGGAGAGCAGACCGTGAACGTGATACCTACCCAGAAAGCTGTAAACAGCAGAGCCGGTGAGAAATACTCGAAGTCTCAGTAACAGTGTCTTTGTGTCCTAGCGGCCACCTGTGGAGAGAGAGGAAACCGAGAGTGAACAATTGGAGAGCAGACTGTGAACGTGATACCTACCCAGAGAGCTGTAAGCAGCGGAGCCGGTGAGAAATACTCGAAGTCCAAGTGACAGTGTCTTTGTGTCTTAGTGGCCGCCTGTGGAGAGAAAGGAAAACGAGAGTGAACAATTGGAGAGCAGACTGTGAACGTGATACCTACCCAGAGAGCTGTAAGCAGCGGAGCCGGTGAGAAATACTCGAAGTCCAAGTGACAGTGTCTTTGTGTCTTAGTGGCCGCCTGTGGAGAGAAAGGAAAACGAGAGTGAACAATTGGAGAGCAGACTGTGAACGTGATACCTACCCAGAGAGCTGTAAGCAGCAGAGCCGGTGAGAAATACTCGAAGTCCAAGTGACAGTGTCTTTGTGTCTTAGTGGCCGCCTGTGGGGAGAAAGGAAAACGAGAGTGAACAATTGGAGAGCAGACTGTGAACGTGATACCTACCCAGAGAGCTGTAAGCAGCAGAGCCGGTGAGAAATACTCGAAGTCCAAATAACAGTGTCTTTGTGTCCTAGTGGCCGCCTGTGGAGAGAAAGGAAAATGAGAGTGGACAATTGGAGAACAGACTGTGTAACGTGATACCTACCCAGAGAGCTGTAAGCAGCAGAGCCGGTGAGAAATACTCAAAGTCCAAGCCAACAGTGCTTTTGTGTCGCAGTGACCACCTGTGGGGCACAAGGAGGACGAGGGTGGACGTACGACAGGGAACGTAAAGGTACGCGGGGCGAGGACCCCCTGCCGACCCGAGGAAAGATACACAGACAGTGGACAAATCTCCTTACCAGACACACTGAAATTATTCTGCCTCCAGGAAGGAAGAAGGAGGGCGCCACGGTTAGCAGGGTCCAGGCCGGAGCCTGACGTTTCCCTCTCTCCCCCGGCTTATGGTGGTTGGCACCCCTGTTACCCTTGCCCTGTCTGCCCGTGGCTGCAGTCTCCCTGGAGGGAGGAGAAGAAACCTATTAGTTTTAATTTTCCCTTTCCCCAATTCCCCAGTTCTTTTAAATATTTAAACTAAATAAAGCTTGTTTTAAATTTTACTTACCTGTTCCCGTGTTTGTCTGGTCATTGGGTTGGCTTTGGGGACCTCCTCGAGGTGGGAGTTGCAAAGGGGCGTGGCTTTAGTCTAACATAGCCAGCCCCTGGTGGTGACATACCTACTCTTCTTTCATGTCTGTGCTCCATTTTGGTTGTGAATTGTTACCTCCATACGTGCCAAGTGATCTCCTGTGAGCCACAACTGGGGTGTGTAGTCGTGTCAATGGCCATTACTATTGCTGTCACTGTCTGAAAAGATAAGAGACTGTATATAATATATTATTGTCAGTATTATCTGCTCTACTACTGTCTGTGCGTGTGCGTGTGTAAGCTTACTTGTTTGCTGTTGCTCCTCTGCAATGTAAATAAATAAAATTTGCAAAATATACTTTTTTATTTATCTTCAGTTCTGAAGGTTTATTTCAAAATACCCAAGAGTCAGACGTCACAGGCACTCATTGAATCTTGGGAAAGCCAAGATTGTGAAGGATACATCTATGGATCCTTGGTTTCAGGGGAAAGACAGACACATTTGGAGGCTTGTATGTGAAGGAGCCTTCGAATTGGGACAGCCTTCGTCGCGACCCGGTGACGTCATTTGCCTTTATCCCCTGAATTGGGATGCACCAAGCCTTGGCTATCCCAAGATGCAACACGTGCCTGTGACGTCTGGGTAATTTGAAATAAACATTAAAATCTGAAGTTAAATAAAAGTGTATATTTTGCAAATGTTGCCGCCTTCAAATATCGAGCCTTGCCTTCAAAGTCTGCGGCCTTAAAAGTCAATAGGTACCATCAACTGTGTGCTCACTATCAGTAACTTCCTTTGCATTCAACAGAATAATTAAACTCATACAGGTTTAGAACCGTCAAGGAATGGCAGAGACAAACCCAGGCGCAGACAGTCTTTAACGAACACAGACTTTATTAATGAACAAGAAACAAAACCCATGAGGGGGCAAAACAAGACAATGACAGGACTAAACTAAAACAAAACAAGAACTTGACAGGACTAATTAACATTAAACTAGACATAGGACCCTAGACTAAGACTTCACAATAAACAAGACAATATACTTGATAATGAACTAGACTAGACTAGACTTGATACAACCTCTCATAAGGAACAGTACAAGGCAAACAAACATAAACAGAACACAAATCACAAGAGGTGTGTTTGACATCGGCTGTGGCTGGATGTAACCGATCGGCGAGATTAGCCGCGTAAAGTCGGATACACCGTGGTTCCCGTAGTTTGCTGCATTTATGTCAGGCATGGCTGATCATGTGGCGTTTGCTTGCTTGATTTGTAAGATGTAAACAACATAAAAAGTGAATTATACTGTTTTGAATGTCCGTGTATGAGCATGAGTGGAACTAAGAGGCTTATAGCATCTGTTTGTACAGGAATAAAGTTAAACATAAACATAATTATTTTATTTTGATGAACATGACACAATATAACATCGCGACTACATGAAAATAGCTTTAACTGTTATAAAAATACAGATTTGTGAGCATTTGTCGAACTGAGGGCGTAAAAATAAACATGAAACACACGTGATTGTTGTCATGTGGTGAATCCGACCAATCGTGAAACAGCTGTGTCGTCATTACAGCCCGTGCAGCTCCTCTTTGCGAACTGTGCTGGCTGACTCAGGCGGCTGATAGCCTGATATTCAGATTTTAAAGGTCACCGTGCAGATTAGTAATATCTTAATAATATAATAATAATAATTTGTTACATTTATATAGCGCTTTTTCTGCAGACCTCAAAACACTTTGCATATGAATGGGGGAATCTCCTCAACCACCACCAATGTGCAACATCCACCTGGATGATGCGACGGCAGCCATATTGCCATAGAACGCCTACCACACACCAGCTTATTAGTGGAGAGGAGACCGAGTTATATAGCCAATCAGTATATATGGGGATGATTAGTAGGCCAATGGGCAAGTTTGGCCAGGATGCCGGGGCACACCCCTACTCTTTTTCGAAGGACATCCTGGGATTCCACAGAGAGTCGGGACCTCGGTTTAACATCTCATCCGAAAGACGGTGCTTTTTGACAGTATAGTGTCCCTGTCACTATACTGGGGTGTTAGGACCCACACAGACCACAGGGTGAGCACCCCCTGCTGGTCTCACTAACACCTCTACCAGCGGCAACCTGGTTTTCCCAGGAGGTCTCCCATCCAAGTACTGACCAGGCTTAACCGTACTTAGCTTCAGTGGGCAAGCTGTCTTGGGCTACAGGGTGATATGGCACCTGGTTTGTAGTTGACAAACACTGAAAAAACATGGTTTCATATGTGGAAGTGAAAAAATGAATTAAATATGCAATGGTGATGCTGAGTTCAAGTGTAAAGATCGTAGAATCCAGAGTTAAAAACTGTATTCAGCATAAAAGTAACTTGGTATAATTGTTAGCTTTATACTTCATTCAGAAGTTTTGAAAGTTTGTCTGTAGACGCTATGTAAATGCAAAAATAAATATACTGCATAATCCAATATCACAATCCAAAGCCATGTATTGTGGGATTGTAATACAAATTTCAATCATTAATGTGGTCCACACATTTACTAGAGATGAGAAGAGATGAACTGTTGTAGGTCAATTATGAATCATAAACAGCTTTTAACTTTAATCACAGAATGTCACATGATACTGGACCTCACACATATACCTCACTTCCCTTTTCATTCTACCCTATACTAAAACCAGTATCAGTATGCAGAAAACACCAAAGAAGCCAACCTAAAACTACACAAGAAGTACATTCAGCGTTAGTACAGTTCAATTAAAATTAAAAGTTAAGATGGGAGAGGTTATTTATGATAATGTGATCAGCACTGAGTCTGAGGGAATGAACAGAGAGAGAAAAGAGAAGATGGTGTCCATCTATGAATGTGCAGATTCTGTTAGAGATCACGACTTCAACACAGAAACAAACACACAGCAAAAACTTCAGCGTACAGGTAAGAAACATTCAATTCTGTGTTAAAAAATTATAAATTAATATTTTATCTGTCTGTGCTGTAATAGATGAGGAAGTAACAATGGAATTAAAAAACATCTTTTCATTTATTAATTCCATCAGTTTCAGTGTGTTTGGCGCTGATGTGTGTTCTTCTACTGACTGCAGTCATAGTGCTGTGTGTCCTCATCAATACAAACAACCAACAGTTTAACATCAAGACCAAAAACATCACAGAAGAGAGAGACCAGCTACTAACCAAATATACCAACATCACAGAAGAGAGAGATGAATTAATAGCCAAGTATAATAATATTACTAAACTAAGTGAGCAGTTGGAGGAGGAGAAATATAAACTGTGGAGACAACTTAATGGTAATCTTAAACTACAAAAACATTTCAAATAATATTAAATAATAAAAGGCTTGCAGTAAATACATTATGTTAACATTACTGTAAGTTGTGTGGTTAAGTGTGGCCAGAAATTTTTTTACAGCTAAACTGGTTGTGTTTACAGATGGATGGATTTACTATCAATCCAGTTTGTACTTCATTTCATCTGAGAAGAAGAACTGGACTGAGAGCAGAAGATACTGTAGAGAGAGAGGAGCAGATCTGATCATCATTAACAACAAAGAGGAACAAGTCAGTAAAGTTTCGTGTTAAAAGTAAATTAAATCATATTCACTTCTTAAAAACGTTATGGATGTGGTTATGGTTAGACTGTAGACAGTATTGATAATGAGTGTTAGTGAGAATAGTGTCTGCTATTCTCATTAGAAGTAAACATACAGCATGTACTTTATGTGCGGGAGTGACAAGAAATTCAAACGAAATGATGACAGTAATTTGTTGTTTTTTAATCTTGTCAGGATTTTATTAAGAAGAATTTTGGTAAAGACGGACTCTGGATTGGTTTGACTGACAGTGCTGTAGAGGGCAGATGGAAATGGGTTGATGGCAGCACACTAAACGCTAGGTGAGAAATCACTAAATTTGACTGATTATTATTATATAAATTATTCTCACAGTCAGTATCATATCACTGAAGATCTAATGATGATCTGTAGTTTCAGATTCTGGGGGTTGGGAGAACCCAATGGTGAAAGAGAAGAGAACTGTGTTTGGTCTTCTTCATCAGGGTGGGCTGATTACCCCTGTACTGATGCTTTTAAATGGATTTGTGAGAAAGAACAGTAGCAAGTTTCTTTGGACAGTTTCTTTGTTTTTAATGTATCTTTGCTCTAACACCACCTAATTTTGAATTACTGGCACCTGCCCCTCATCATCTCAGACACCTCAGATGCACTCACTGTCTTACAGTACCTCGCTTTGGATAATGGACTCTGTGCTTTTTGGATTACACTTATCTTTGGTGATCATGATCTCTGTCGTCCTCTGTGTGTCTCTCAACGTGCTACTTCTCTTCCATCATAACTATGCTTCATCTTGGTTACTCCTGTGAATGGTTACCTTCATACTTTGCCAAGTGATCTCCTGTCAGCCAGAACTTGGGAACTGGGAACTGTGCGTTGATCATGCTGAATTTCTGAAACTGTTGGAGACTATCTTAGGGCGCAAGATCTGAAAGATCTGAAAGAGTTTGAACCTTTCTCACTGTATGACATAGAAACATAGATAAAGAGTCACAATCACAAAAATCGCGATGATTATTTGAAGATGGCAATCTTTCATCTTGGACATCCAAAAATTGTGCAGTGTATCTCGGGCTTAACCGCTAAAACACCTCAAATTTATTTCAAGCTTTATATTTTGTGCTGTGATCAAATGTCTACTTTTAATGTTGTCTGTCAATGAGAGTAATATGTGAGATGTGATCATAAGTCAGGATGTAGCAAGTATTTATACATATAGTTATAATACTATTGTATGGCTCATCCAGCAATATTTTTAAAGCTGAATCAAAACACAGGTAATTTAAACATGTAACCTTAACATGAATACACCGATCAGCCATAACATTATGACCCCCTGCCTAATATTGTATAGGTCCCCCTTTTGCCACCAAAACAGCCCTGACCCATCGAGGCATGGACTCTACTAGAGCTTTCTATTAGAACCAGCATTCACTTATTCAGCAATTTAAGCTACAGTAGCTCATCTGTTGGATCAGACCACACAGGCCAACCTTTGCTCTTAATTTGCATCAATGAACCTTGGCGCACATGACCCTGTTGCTGGATCACCACCTTTTTTTCCTTGAACCACTTTTGATAAGTACTGCACTGCAGACCGAGAACACCCCATAAGAGCTGCAGTTCTAGAGATGCTCTTACCCAATCGTCTAGCCATCACAATTTGGCCCTTGTCAAAGTCGCTCAGATCCTTATGCTTGCCCAATTTTCTGGTTCTAGCACATCAATTTTCTCTAGTTGATTTGTTAGAAGCAGTCCATGCCTCGACGGGTCAGGACTGTTTTGGTGGCAAAGGGGGGTTGTACACAATATTAGGCAGGTGGTCATAATGTTATGGTTGATTGGTGTATATTTACATAAAACCTTTTTTCACATTTTATTGGTGTGTCTCGTGTAATGATAGCTTGCCACTGACCTAAATAAAGTCCTCTGCATTTGCATTTTGATGAATGTTTTATATATGGATGATATTTTAGGTGTTAAACTTCAATGATGACTAAATTTCACAATGCAAATAGTGTAAATGACCTCATCCCACACGATGTAGCAAAATATTTTATTGTTTTCTTCTATATCTACATGTATATCTAAAAACAGCAATCTCTTTATGCAAAATTAATGAAATCTCTTTTTGGTTTCAGAAATTTCAAAATGTTTTGAAATTAATCAATGCAACAATGATCTAAACCATTTGTGCACATGTAAAACTTATGTAAATGTTTCTCACACTTACAGTAAGATGTGGATATAAGTGTTTGAGTTAACAGCTCATCTCTGATGCTTCCGTTCTGCTTCTCTTTAACTAGAACTGCAGAGGGGATCCACTTTATACAGATCACCACAAAAACAACATTCAGCTTTAGCAGAGTTAAAATGTTCGATTATAAAGAACTAGAGTTGACTGAGATTATTTATGAATGTGTGAGCAGGACTGAGTTTCAGGGAATAAAGACGGATGGAATGAAGTTGATGCTGGAGATCTGTCATGATGTGAGAGATCAAGACTCCAATACAACCAGACACCAACCACTGCAGTGTACAGGTAATGACATTCATTTCTAAAAGCATGAGTACAGATTAAACTGGTACAGTTTGTATATGTTTCTATCGGTGTAATTAAAAAGACAAATATGCACATCTGTCATCTTCAGGAAGTGAGTGTGTGAGGAAGAGAAGTTACAGATTAGTTACAGTGTGTTTGGTGCTTCTGTGTGTTCTTCTACTGACTGCAGTCATACACTCTTGAAAAAATGGTGCTAATTAGTACTAAAAACCCGTAATAATAGGGGAACCATTTTTCGCGCTACAGAGCATCTATAGAACCTCTGTAGAACCATAAGTGGTGCTAAGCATGACTTCAGAGTGACATCCTCCGCAAACAAATATTACGTGAAAAGAAGCTTACTCTTGAACTGGCAGTTAGCATTAGCATGCTCCATCAACAGATGGAGAAAAGCTCTAAGGAACTTCATAAGGAAGCTGAAGTGTGCTCAATTCAGAAGGCGCGCTGTGGCAATTGTATTGGCCAACACTCACCTGGCCACAGCAAATGTTTTGCTTTCAATAAGATTTGCAACAACTGTGGAAAACTTAATCACTTTGCTAGATGTTGTCGCTCTGTACCAGCGCAGGCCACAGCTTGCCCCACAGCCCTCACTCCATACAGAAGAAGAGAAATGGGTAAAGTAAATGAATTTACCATTGAACCAGACAATCAAATTGTTGATACTTTTTACTTTGTTGAAACACATTGTTTTCTATGAGTATACGCACACCGGCGCCGCCAGGTGGTGCCTGTCCGCGCGGCCCAGCTGTGACTCAGGAAGTTGGTCAAATCCCTGCCGCGCCACACAGCGCCACTCACATAGTTTAACATTAAATAACATCATATTTGTCCCAAATCATTAACGATTAACATTGGCTGCTAACGTATATTTTGGATTTTGAAGTAGACGCTATCTGATGAAGCTCGCGCTATTTAATGTGCACTTCCGGTTTACAATACCTCCGAGTTGTCCTAGACACGACGCGGCGCGACGCTGAGCTGCGCGGCTGGTGTGCAATTCCCTTAACACTGCATTGTACTGAGGGACAGTTCAAGTTTCATGTGATCAATAGGGATGTAAAACCCACACTGGAACTACAAGACAGTATTGCTATTGGTCTCAAACATCTTGGACCTGATGTCCACATGCTGCAACAAGAAGCTCCAGAAATACTGGAGTACAAAGACCTTTTTGACATCAATGTCATAAGTAAATTGCCTGTAATATATCATATGAGACTAGATGCCACTGTTGCCCCCGCAATATGTGCTCCATTGCCATGAAGGATAAGGTTAAGCCAGAGCTGGACCGAATGACTGCCCTTGGTGTCATTACACCAGAAAACAACGCAACAGACTGGGTGTCTGCCATTGTTGCAGCAAAGAAAAAAGACAGAACAGTGCGACTTTGCATCGACCCAGTGAATCTGAACAGGGCCCTTCTCAGACCCCATCATCCACTCAAATCAATTGACCAAATCAGTGCAGACAAAATATTTAGCATCCTAGATGTCAAATGTTGTTTTTTGGCAAATACCCCTTGTGCGTGCCTCCTCCAAGCTCACCACATTCATGTCACCTCATGGCCTAAGAATGCCATACGGCATATGCACAGGCAGCGAGGTCTTTCAGAACATGAAGGGACAGCTATTTGCTGGACAACCTTGCAAAATCGTGGTTGATGACATGGTCATATGGGGACGTACATTACAAGAACATGATGAACGCCTACACAGGTTTTGAACATGATCCGTGCCATCAACTGTGCCGCTGATGGTGTTAAGCCAGATGAAAAGATCAAAGCTGTCTGCAAGATGAAGAAACCACAGGACAATCAGGCCCTACAGCAGTTTCTGGGCATGACAAACTATCTATCCAAATTAATTTCCCAATACAGTCACATGACTGACCCCCTGAGACAGCTGATACAGTACACCACGACGTGGAGTGGCACTGGCATGATTCCCATTATGCAACGTTCAGCAAACTGAAGCAGGCACTGTCTTATCCTCCTGTGCTGCAATTTTTGACACATCAAAGCCAGTGGTCATATCAGCCGACGCCTCCCAACACTGTCTTGGGGCGGTGTGCCTTCAACACGGGAGGCCTGTGGCATTCGCATCACGTGCCCTCACACCAACTGAGTCCATGTATGCTCAGTTTGAAAAAGAAATGTTAGCACTGGTGTTTGCAGCTCAACAATTTCATGATTTTATCTATGGCCGCCCTTTTACTGCTGAAACGGATCATCAGCGCCTAAAAAACATCCTGAGGAAACTACTGCACACCGCATCATTGGCTCATTTTGGATTTCATGAGAGCTACACGTTCCAAAAAAAGTTGGGACAGGTAGCAATAAGTGGCCAGAAAATTAAAATGTACATATAGGGCCAAACACAGAGCTAGAGAGACTATGTACTGGACATCAATGTGCACAGATATTGAAACAGGGGTCTCTCGTTGTGCTGCATGCAACGCTTTGACAGCACATCACACAAAGGAACCAATGCACCTCCATGACATCCCTGAACTACCATGGTCATTTACTACAGCTGACATATTTGAGTGGTGTGCCAAAATGCATCTAGTCCTGGTGGACTCCTACTCAGGGTGGTTCGAGCTGGACAATGGGATCCAGTTCACTGGAAGGGACTTTGCAGACTTCTCACAAGCATGGGACTTTAAATACATCTGCAGCAGTCCTTATTACCCACAATCTAATGGCCTTGCTGAGCATGCAGTGAGATCCGCTAAGCACCTGGTGGAAAAGTGCCACTGTGATGGCACAGACATCCAAGCAGTCATTCTTCACACTCACAACATTCCCTGTGATGGACTCCCCTCCTCTGCTCAGTGCCTCATGTCCAGGCAGACCATGACCTTCCTGCCAGCAACCACAAACATGCTCTGGCCTGCTATCCAAGTCAACCTGGCTGCTGCCATCACCAAACACAGAATGAGGGGAAAAGTGTATCATGACCGCAATATCTAAAGCAATATCTTATATCTAAAGCATATCAACTATTACAATGAGCAATCGTTACTGTGTAAAATGAATGTATACAATGTTAGATCTTTAAATTTTTGCCTGTCTGCCAAACTTCTATTTGCACAGCGGTGATCCATGCTCACCATCTTCCCTTGTCTTTAGGAAACCAAAACTTTTTTATTTTCGACAAGGTATTTGTTCAGTTTAGCCCCTAGCCAGACCAATAAACAAACATAGACTGGAAGTTAACTTTGGGCCAGGTGTGTAACAATGGCAATGTTACATTAGTTTCATTATTTACACTTAAAGCCAGATATTCAGAATGTAGAGGGTCATGGTGCAGATAAGTAATATCTTAATAATGTAGTTGACAAACACTGAAAGGGACATGGTTACATACTGTATGTGAAAGAGAAAAGACTAATAAAAAATGGAACGGTGCAAAAAAAAGTGTTAAAGTGTAAAAGAGAATCTAGAGTCAAAATAAATGTCACCAGGTGACTATGGTAGGGCGGGAACCAAAAGTGGCGGAGAAAGGTTCCGTTTGAAGATGGTTTCCGCCCGGACCCGATTTTAAACCACCATTTTACTTCCTGGTCTGCCTGACAACGAAATTATGAGGAATGAGCAACAGGTGTGGCGAATCAGTGGAGCAACCCATGATTGGAGGAGGGAGTGAAGACAAGCCACATAAAAAGGTCCAAAGAAGCACAAAGGAGGAGAGTTGTTTTCGGGCGTGAGTCCCTTTATGCCTTGGGCAAACCTAACCACACGCTCCGTCCCTGGAGGAGCCGAAGGGCGCCGTTGATCCGTGAATTACTTATGGTGTAAGGAAAGAGTGCGGCTGCCAAAAGAGGCGAAAAGGACGGGGCTGTGAAAATTAAAGGGACACCACACCGAGGTGCTTTTGGTGTACTTTGTGTGCGCTGTGTTGCTGCTGTGCAGTAGTGGTGGGCAGAGCGAGGCTTCGTGAAACACTGAAACAGTTGAATCAATTGTGCCGTATGTTTCGAGGCTTCGAAACATCAATCCGAAACCGCCTCCACAGTGACACCTAGCGGTCGTTTGCATGTGTTTACATGAAGCAGCCTTGACAAGGTTTTAGACGAGCGCTGACAAATTATATCTCACATGTTGTTTGATTGATACACATGTGATAGAATGGGAGAATGGATAGTGCTCTCGACTCTCATGCGTAGATCTTAGGATCGAACCTGGGAAATGCATGCGCGAAGTCATCATAATAAAAAAAATTTTGTTGTTGTTTTAACATCTGTTTGACAACTACATGAGCTTTTAGGCTCACAATTGTCGATAACTATAGGCTATTCGGGTCTATTTAATGGGGAAAAAAAATAGAATAGAGATATACCATAAATAATAAGAGATTCATAAAATATATCAAGCCATAATATGCCACATTGTTTACATATAAAGATCTTTATTCAAATATATAAATTGTTCTGTGTTGATAAACTCAACCAGCTTCTTTTTTACATATAATTTCTCCAGGCTTTGAAAACATTCTCACACAAGGGACACTTGTTGCTGGCATGCATTTTTTGTAAGTAGCCTAAGTGTTACATACCTATGAGGAAAAATTACTTCTTTTCAGTAATTTATAGTATTTGATCTTGCCTAAAACGCATCTATGAGGTATTGTCAGTTTTGTTTCCTACCCTGTCAGTTTAAGATTCAACGCAGATTCGACAGGTACGCCACCTTTCGAAATACTTGTGAAATGCACCGCTTGGTGTTTCGAATCACTTCATCACGTGACATGGGTGTTTCGAATCACATTTCGGAGCAGGGTTTCGAAACATTTACGCTTCGGGATCTCGACACAGTGTCGAAACGTCAGTTTCGCGGGAGCCATCCCTACTGTGCAGACCCGCTTTATCGACCTACATTGATCCCTTGGGGAAGAAAGAGGTATAAGACGATCGGGCGAAGAGATCATTGGGCGATTTCACATGTGACTGGGCTACTATCGAGTCAGCGAGTGCATTGTTGTAGGATTGTGTTGACAACGAAGAGTGAGTAACAGTTGATGTGTGTTGATGAAGTATTTATAAGAAGAGCTGCTTGGTGTACATTTTAAGTGTGTTGAAGGTCCCTGGCCCCACTGAAGAGAGGAGTGTGGGCGAGCCACGGATCGACCGGAAACACGGGCAAGAAACTCAACTGGGGAAACGTGTGCTGTTTGTTATCTGGCCCTGCGGAGAAAGGAAGCGTGGGTGAGCCGAAGAGGTAACTGTGAACATACAGGGGCTGCATTGATCAAAATTGTGTACTAAACCGTCTTCTCTGTGGAAAGAACAACGCTCAACCCGCCTCACGAGGTAGTCAAAGCCAGGCGGTTCCAGTCCATAAATTCACGAAAAGTGTGTGTGCAGAGTGCTGTGGGTGAGTTGTGATTATCATTTGTGTTTACACTAAAGCTTGCTGTGCTTGTAGCGACCAAAGCTGCCCTGGCCCCGGACGGGTCGTGAGAAGGAGAGAACACGCTGTGGTTTGAGCCCCATGAGAAGAGGAAATTAAACTTTCTTTGTTTTGCCTCCCTGTGTGTTAGCAAGAGTCACACCACTCCAGCCAGCAGGCAGTGGCGAAGCCCGGCGGTACAGTGAGTAGCAGCCAACGTGCACTGTACGGACGGAGGGTCGTAGTTGTGTGTAGATCTATCCAACAGAAACCCCGGGTGTGGGCAGAGCCTCGTCGAGAGTTCGCCCCAGCTCGCGACCCCGGTTACTACAACAGAAGGGGGAGCTAGGGAAGCGTTCCGCTCTGTGCCACACGACTCATCAGTTCCCACGACACCCAGGAAGTTTAGGTGACGGGTGGAGAAATACGGTGTACGGACGCTGCTGCGAAAGCCCACTGCCTGTAAAAGTGAACGAAAAGCCCAAGTCTTGTGAGTAACTTACCATTGTGATGTGTTACCTACCTTTGCTTATAGCAACGTCTTAAGGAGAAACGAACCGTGTCAATAGTGTGAACCACTTACCTGTGTCCCAGTGAGTGCCCCGAAGTGAATGGAAAGCCCAAGTCTTGTGAGTAACCTACCTTTGTGATGTGTCACCTACCGTTGCTTACAGCAACGTCCTAGGGAGGAACGAACCACGTCGATAGTGTGAACCACTTACCTGTGTCCCAGTGAGTGCCCCGAAGTGAATGGAAAGCCCAAGTCTTGTGAGTAACCTACCTTTGTGGTGTATTATCCAGCTGTGCTTCCGGCAACGTCTCAGGGAGGAACGAACTGTGCAAATAGTGTGAAACGCTTACCTGTGTCCCAGTGGATGCCTCGAAGCGAACGAAGAGCCCAAGCCTTGTGAGTGCTTACCTTGGTGGTGTGTAGCCTACCTTGCTCCAGTGAATGCCCCGGAGCGAATGAAGATCCCAAGTCCTGTGGGTAACTTACCTTCAGGGTGTGTAACCTACCTTTGCCCACAGCAATCCCCGAACGAGAAACGAGCCGCCTCCGTAGTGTGAGTATCCACCTCTGGCCACTGGTTCGCACCCGTGGGGCATGAGAGTTCCCCGAGGGACCAGGACGTCCAGCCGAGGAAACCTGTAGGGTAAACGAGAGACCGAAGAAATTAGGCAAGTAGCAACTAAGTACGGAAATAAGCCACTAATAGTGTTCCCCCTGTTCTGCCTCCAGGAAGAAGCGGAGGGCGCCACGAGTCAAAGGACAAAACCAGGAAGGAGTCCCAGCCCCCGTTTCATGGTCCAAACCGCCCTGGAGGCGAGAAGGAGATATTTGTTTTAAACTGCCCTTTCCCCCTTCCCCCTTACTTTTAAATATTTAAATAAAGTTATATTTTAATTATAGTATACTTGTCTGTCTGGTCATTGGGGTGGTCTTGGGAAACTCCTCGAGGTGGCAATTAGAGAGGGGCGTGACCCTTTAGAGATCTCGGGTCCGCTCCGGCCTGTGACATAAAGGTAACTTGGTTTCTAATTGTTAGCTTCATAAATTTTTCAGAAGTTTTGAAAATGTGTCTGTAGATGTAAATGCAAAATATAATATACTGTATATCCAAGATCACAATACAAATCCACATATTGTAGGATTGTAATGCAAAATTCATTTGGTAATCAGGTTCATATCTTAGAGATGAGGAAAGATTAACTGTTTGTTGGTTCTTTATGACTCGCACTTAAACAACTTCGAACTTGAAACACTGAATGTCACATGATCTTGGACTTCACACATCACTTTTTTTTCGTATGCTAAAACCAGCATAAATACAGTATGCAGAAAACACCAAAGCTGACAAGAAGTACATTCAGCATTAGCACAGTTGAACAGAAATTAAAAGTTTAAATGGGAGAGATTATTTATGATAATGTGGTCAGCACTGAGTCTGAGGGAATGAACAGAGAGAGAATAGAGATGATGGTGGACATCTATGATTGTGCAGATTCTGTAAGAGAACCCGACTTCAAGACAGAAACAAACACGCATCAACAACATCAGCGTACGGGTAAGAAACATTCAATTCTTTGTCAGCGTACGGGTAAGAAACATTCAATTCTTTGTTAAAACACACACACAAAAAAAGTTAAATCATAATTCATCTTTTGTCTATCTGTGCTGTAATACATGGGGTAGTAACAATGGAAATTAAAAAATGTTTTTTCATCTATTAATTTTATCAGTTACAGTGTGTTTGGTGTTGCTTTGTGTTCTTCTACTGACTGCAGTCATAGTGCTGTGTGTCCTGATCAATACAAACAATTACCAGTTTAACATCAAGACCAAAAACCTCACAGAAGAGAGAGACCAGCTACTAACCAACAATACCAACCTCACAAAAGAGAGAGATGATTTAATAGCCAAGTATAAAAATATTACTAAACTAAATGAGCATCTGAATCAGGAGAAATGTAAACTGTGGACACAACTTTATGGTAATCTTGAACTACAAATATAGTAGTTTAAACATTATTAGAAGATTTGCAGTAAATACATTTTGTTAACCCTACTGTAAATTGTGTAGAGTGTGGTCAGAAAAAAATCAACAGCCAAACTGGTTGTGTTAACAGATGGATGGATTTACTATCAGTCCAGTTTGTACTTCATTTCATCTGAGCAGAAGACCTGGACTGAGAGCAGAAGTTACTGTAGAGAGAGAGGAGCAGATCTGACCATCATTAACAACAAAGAGGAACAAGTGAGTAAAGTTTTTTCATCAAAAGTAAGTTAAATCATAAACAATTATCAAAAACTTTATGGATATGGTGGTTAGGCAGAATTGATAATGAGTTTTATATAGCAATAACACTGTCTGCTATATCCTCATTGGAAGTAAACATATAGCACTGTATGTGGAGAGTGAGATGAATACTCGATGACATGAATTTGTTGTTTCTTCCTCTTTTCAGGATTTTATTAAGAATAATTATGGTAATGACAAACTCTGGATTGGTCTGACTGACATTGATGAGGAGGGCAGATGGAAATGGGTTGATAACAGCACACTGATCTCCAAGTAAGACATCACTAAATTGAACTGATTAATATTCAATAAATGATTCTCACAGTCAGTATCATATCACACAGAAAACAACACTGAAGATTTAATGATGATCTGTTGTTTCAGATTCTGGGGGCCTGGAGAACCCAATGGTAAAACAGAGGACTGTGTTTTGTCTCATAAATCAGGGTGGGCTGATTACCCCTGTACTTCTCCCTTTAAATGGATTTGTGAGAGAGCACTGTAGCAAGTTTCTTTAGACATTTGTTTTTAATCTAAACATCCGGGCCTGTCAATCATCATTATGAGCGTATATAGCCTCCAGGCCTCTGCATTCAGCAACAATTCTTCCAGCATCCCTCCTCCTCCTCATCTCCTCCTTCTTTGCTCTCTTTCTCTCTTTGCAGTTCTGTTGCATGAGTGGTTGAACTTGGGACTCGAGCCCCAGCCTCAGGTTCAGAGCCCCCTTTGAGGACAGCAGGCGAATGTGCAGGCAAACTGCTGTATAGTGAAGCAGTAATTTGTAAAGAACACACTTTGTGGATTCACCAGGCTCCACCTTTGCTCCAACACCACATTCATGTCACCTTAGTTTGAATTTCTAGCACCTGCCCCTCATCATCTCATCTCCACAGTATACACAGACACACCTCAGATGCACTCACTGTCTAACAGTATCTCGCTTTGGTTCATGGACTCTGTGCCTGTTGGATTACACTTGATCAGTGTCTCCCTAAAAGTCCTACCTAGTACTCTTCTATCATGTCTGTGCTCCATTATGGTTACTCCTGTGAATGGTTATCCAGACGTACCAAGTGATCTAGCAACTGGGGTGTGTAAACCTGTCCATGGCCATTACTATTGCTGTCACCGCCTGCAAAGATAAGAGACTGTATATAATATATTATTTTCAGTATTATCTGCTCTACTACTGTGTGTGTAAGCTTACTTGTTTGCTGTTGCTCCTCTGCTATGTAAATAAAACTGGTTAACTTTAATTTTTGCCTCACATCTCTACACATACTTACAGTTCAAGACGTCCTCTGCTATTGTTTGTATTTTGATAAATGTTTTACATGTGGATGATATTTTAGGTGTTAAACTTCATTAATCATTAAATTACACAATGCAAATAGTTTAAATGACCTCATCCCACACACAATGTAGCAAAAAATAGGATTTGTTGTATATCTAAAAATACTGCCCTACAAAGGCAAAGCGCAGTAACTATGCATTTGGTCAAAATTGAGTTAAGGATTGAAATGGGCTTTGTGAGATCAGATGTGTCTTGTGACAAAGTCTCCTGGTTTAATTTTGTCCCATTTCAGAGAAACGTATGGGCCAGAATTGCAGTAACATGTTTGACTGGCTGGTGTAAAAAACTTAAGTGCATTTTTCTCGGTTTCAGTGTGTGCATAGTTACTGCACTTAGCCTTTGGAGGGCAGAATAGGTGTCTCTATATGCTAAATTTATGAAATCTCTTTTTGGTTTCAGAAATTTCAAAAGGTATGAAAATGAATCAATGCAACAATGATCTAAACCATTTGTGCATATAAAACTTGTTCTTTTAAACTTCTGTAAATGTTTCTCACACTTAAGGGCTGACAAGTCTTTGAGTTCACAGCTCATCTCTGATGCTTCCGTTTTGCTTCTTAGTTTTAATTAGAACTGCCTCTTTATAAAGATCAACACAAAAACAACATTCAGCTTTAGCAGAGTTAAAGAGGACATTTCACAAGACATTTTTAAGATCCCCATAGTACGTATGTGAAGTTCTAGCTCAAAATATTTTATAGATATAGCATGTTAAAATTGTCACTAATACAAATGTATGTGTATGCAAAAATTTGCAGTTTCTGGGTGTGTCCTTTTAAATGCAAATGAGTTAATCTCTGCACTAAATGTGCAGTGCCGTGGTTCGACAGTGCAGATTAAGGAACGGACCCTGGGTTGTTCTTTTTCACATTTTCTAGGTTGGACCCAATTATTCAATTAAATTCAATTTTATTTATATAGCGCTTTTCACAATTGGTGATTGTTTCAAAGCAGCTTTACATTAATAGAAGCAGTAGAAAGCACAGAAAAAAACGACAGATAGCACAACATAATACACGATAGCACAAGCAGCTAAATTTTCTGCGGCTATGAATCAACATTATAATCGTGCGTATTGCTAATGTAACGTAAAGGAGAGGGTGCTAAGTTAAGCCCAAGAAGGCTGCCTCCCCGGGTTGAAAAACACCCTAGGAGGAAAAAACCCCAGGCTTAGCCGGGGAAGTAAAAAAGTCCTAGGAGGGAAAAACCCTTGGGAGATATATTTATATATACATTGAAACGATTAAGGAGATTAGGCGGAGGTTAAGCGGGTTCTGCCGGTGGTCGTTGGTCAGGCATCAGCTGGGCATCACGTTGAAGGTCAGCCGGTGGATCAGAGGTGTGCAGAATTTCACAAATACCGGAACTGGGTCTGTTTGTCTCATTGTCCTCGGGGTCGAGGACGAGACATGAAGAAAGAAAAAGAAAACCCTATCAGCGTAGGGGCCATTCATCTGTATACACATGTAAATATACACAAACATATATATATATATATATATATATATATATATATATATACACACACATACACACACATGTACATAGGGGTATTGAAGATACAACGTCACCCCAGTGACAGACTCTGCACAGTTTGGTTTAGGGAGAACGAGAAAAATGCACGGGACGGCGAATGTTTTTGGAGATGGATGCAGTGATACCCTTTTAAGGACTGAAGTCCCGCCCTCGACTAGTGGGCTTAACACCACAAATCTATACCCACCGAGCTTCATTGAAATCCGGACGAGCAAGGGAGTAAAGGGGAGACGGGGACGAGACTGCTCCAGCCATCTCCCTGATGCCTGTCTGGGCTTCACAGTACTCCCTTACTCGACTCCCTCCTCCTCAGAAACCTCAGGAGGAGGGCCGAGCAAGTGATAACATAATGCCATACATAACTTTCAATCACTCCTCTGCGCTTGGCAATTAATGGCCCGATTCTGGGTTTTATTGGTCTAGTTTTGAAGTTTTGGCCTGGTATTGTGGTTTGTATGTGCACAGAGTAGCGTTTCTTTTCCTTATAATTATTACAATTATAACACTTAAACATGGAAAAAATGTTTTTTCCCATCATGCTTTTCGTCAACGCAGTCTGATGAAAAGCAACTGCGCCCGACTACGCAATCAAATGAGCCTGCCTTGCCGTCACAAGAGTTTTTGCCACACGTCAGCATGACATCAGAGCAAGTCGCACGTATCTCGGACACTTTTGCAGGGCATGCATCTCGCATCGATTCTAGTTCACCTTAAAAGAGCCTTATGCAACTCAACATATTTTTATTTTTTATTATGTTGGTGTTGTCATGCACAGCAAAGAGAGCGACAGGTGTGCAAATGTGCTTTAAAATGCGGGATTCATCAGTTGTCATGGTGTCAATTTTTTGCAGAACTAATAAGTACACATAAATTCAGAAAAATAAAAATGTTGTATCATTGATAATCACAATGATACAGTTGTCACAGTAATCGTGCGTTGTGGAGTAAAGCTTCGAATGACGACTTTCACATTACAAATTTTTCTTGCGGGTCATGTCTGGTTTCACACTAAACTACCAGTGGGAAAACGCTCTCAGAATCAAGTTGAATTAAGAGCAAAGTATAATAATATACCTAAACTAAATGAGCAGTTGAAGGAAAAAAATAACTGTGGACACAAATTTATGGTAATCTAAAACTATAACAACACAAATATTCAATATTAAAAGGCTTCAGTAAATACATTTTATAAACACTATTGTAAGTTGTGCAGTTAAGTGTTTTCAGAAATTTATTATTTAGTAGCTAAACTGGTTGTGTTTACGAATGGATGGATTTACTCTCAATCCAGTTTGTAATTTATTTTATCTGAGCAGATAAAATGCATAAACTTCTCCTACTTTTGTGCTATTACAGCTATGTTTGTTTGACGCATGTGGTTTTATCAGCATAAATGAGCTCTTTACAATGCTCTGATTGATTTGGATTAAAACCTAATATTTATACAGCAAAATATGATGTCTTATGTTTATGTTCTTGTATATAAATCTTTACTGTTAAAGCTAACTTGCTATTGACTGTTTCAGTGTCAACAACATAAACAAGCAGCTTTTGTGGCCCCCAAGTTAACTTCCTGTTGACTTCAAAAAAGAATCAAAAACAACAGAGTCCCTCTAGAGTAGATGATTTCTGATAACATGCTATATAAATAAGTTAATTACGTAACTTGTTGACAAAGCATATCAACTAGTACTTTTAGCTAACGTTACTGTGTAAAATGTATAAATACAAGGTTAGCTACAGATCTTTAACCTCCTGGACATTTGTTGTTGTTGTTGTTGTTACCATAATACTTAATTCTGTGTAACGGGAACCTGTTGTACACAAACATGGACAAATACACTGCTTAATGTTCAAAGAAAATTATTTGTTATTATATTTATTGGTTCTTTCTAACCCCAAATAGCTGAAAGAAATCTAAAAAAAGACAAACCAAAGCTCGGGTCTTGAGGTTAAATTTATGCCTGGCTATCAAACCTTTTGTCACACGGTGATTCATGCTCGCTTTCCTATTCTTGCCTTTAGGAAACCAATTTTTTTTGACAAAGTATTTGTTCAAGTTCAGTTTAGCCACTTTTAGATCAAAAAAACAAACATAGACCAAAAGTTAACTTTGGGCTAGGCACATAACAATTTCAATGTGCATGCGTACAATGAAACTGTCTATTGCTTTCAGTGAGATGAGAAACAGTTTTTTTTTTTTTTTTTTACACTTGAAGATATTTAGAATGTAAAGGGTCGCTGTGTTAACTAGTAATAGCAATGTAGTTAGCTGACAAACACTGAAACACGTAACACGTTATGGATTCAGCAGGCTCAACCCCTGCTCAAACACCACTTTCTCTGTCACCTAAGTTTGAATTACTGGCACCTGCCCCTCATCATTTCATCTCCACAGTATAAACAGACACAGTTCGGATGCACTACAGATAGAAATATCAGTAGATGAATGACAGGGATGGATCATGCAAGAGGATTTTACCCTTGCTGTTTGGCTAGGACCAATATAGCCTGTGATGTGGATGAGATTCTCTGACCTGACCCAGAACAAAGACGGGATTGAGGCGGAATACAGTTTTTTTCGATTGCTAAGACACATTTCTTGAATGCTGCTCTTTTTCTCTAAACTGTGAACACAAAACCCAATTTTCTAGCGACATTTACAAAACCTCAGACTCGTCTTGCAAACCCAAACTTTCACCTCGAAACAGTTCAAGCTGTGCTCAAAACTGAATTATGTTGTCAAATCGTGCCCCGAGTCAATCAAAATTAAAAACACTACAGAACAGTCACTAAACACTACTTAGAAAAATAGAAAACACAATGCTCAGGACATGAAGCTGGAGAAATAAATGTTTATTGTTTACTGTAGGCTAAATGCATGTTGCAAAACAAACAAAAAAACTGTGCATTAAGCACTTGTACAAAAAGACAAAACAGAAATCTTATGCAGATCATGGTCAATCACAGTAGCTCTGGTATCATCAGATATTACTGTTCTTTGTCTTCGCTGACCACCTCGACCTCCTCTCACACAAACTCTTCCACACATTTCTATCCATTGTAGGGCTTCACAAACCAGTGCTCTCTGAACTGGCTTATGTAAATGTTCCCTCACATCATTAGCCACAAGTATGATCAACTTTGGGTTGTTGTGTTCAAGTGGTGACACTTGTGCTTTAATTGTGTTTGACTTTTGTCACCTGTGCTCACCATTATGCAGCACGGGTGCATCACAATGAAAATGTGTTGGCAAGTTGTGTCTAAACAGGTGAAAAGTGCTTATGGTTTTGCCAAAAGAGTGACTGATTCAATCAGTGGGTTCAGGCAACTGAGCAGTTGGTTCAGACAATAGGGTTTAGTGTTTAAGCAAATGAGAAAAACTGTAATAAAAAAAATGTTTTACAGTTGTGCTGTGTAGCACTAGCCTGGCTCCGCCCTCCTACGTGCTTCCGCTTAATTTTCATTTCGCTTCAGCAGTACGTCTGGGATTTCTCTATAGAGTTTCATTTTCTCCTGCAAAAATCTACAGGACCAATCAGCGAACAGATGGGGGTGGCTAAGAACGATGACGTTGAGGTCGTGCGTCAGTTTGAGTTGTAGTTCAGTAATGGCAGCGGAGAAAGACGTGAGAAAAGCTATTCGATCCGTTGTTGCAAAACTGCCGAATATACAGAAGTTAAAGCCGGAGCAAGAACCAGGTTTGCTAAGTTTTGTTTGACTGATTATTCTGACTTGTTGTTTCCGGACGGTTTCGTTGCATGATATACGTCACGACCACACGTTAGCGATTGGCTTTGGCAGATCCTGAGTGACTCTGGTCAGATCCAATAGTTTTAAACTTCAACAATGGACCCTCCTTAACGGAAGTAACGCTTTGCAATGGAGCGTGGCCAGACTCTCTGTACAAATGAAATGAATGTACGAGAGTCTGGTTGGACCAGGCTAGTGTAGCACATGAATGAATAAAAATTTGCTAATGCATACATTGAGTTTGTCTTTTTTGGTCATGTGAAAAGGTTTTTGAGGGGGAGAACCACAAGCAACTTACCTGTTTTGGATATATTGTTTTGAATTTATTGCACCAGTGTGTAATACTATGTTGTAGTGTGTGTGTTTTTGAAAGCTTGTGTGTGTTGTCTGAGGGAAAACGTTGGTTTTTCAGTAATAGTGAATAATTTTGAGTGTAAAGCTTCATTTTGACCTGAAAATAGGATGTTTGGGAAATTGTGTGAGACGTTATGATATTGTGTTTACTGTTTTGAGAATATGAGGCATAGTTTCAAGAAATGTATTTAAGCAACCGAGAAAAACTGTAATAAACCGCTTTGAACTTTAAACACTGAATATCACACGATCTTGGACTGCACACATAGGCCTCATTTCCTTTATCATTCTACCCTATGCTAAAACCAGTATCAGTATGCAGAAAACACCAAAGCTGCCAACCTAAAACTACACAAGAAGTACATTCAGCATTAGCACAGTTCAACAGAAATTAAAAGTTAAGATGGGAGAGGTTATTTATGATAATGTGATTAGCACTGAGTTTGAGCGAATGAACAGAGAGACAACGGAGATGATGGTGGACATCTATGATTGTGCAGATTCTATGAGAGATCACGACTTCAACATAGAAACAAATACACACCAAAAACTTCAGCGTACAGGTAAAAAACATTCAATTCTGTGTTACAAAAAAACAGTTAAATCATAATTCATTCTTTCTCTATCTGTGCTGAAATACATGGATAAGTAACAACTCAGATGAAAAAGTACTTTCTGTCATCTTCAGGTAGTGAGCATGTGAGGATGAGAAGTTACAGATCAGTTACAGTCCCACCAAACATGGAACGTCTGGTAGACATTCAGATCATGTCTGTATAACGTCCGTTAGTTCAGACCCACTTTTAAACGTCTGCTGGACGTGCAATAGAGGGTCAGTGTCTGGACGTCACTCTTGCACCCCTTTTGGATGTCTGTGAACATACCAAAAAGGTTCAGTGTATGAACGTCAGACTATGACTCATTATGGATGTCTGTGGACGTGCAAACAGGGTCAGTGTCTGGACGTCACTCTTGCACCCCTTTTGGATGTCTGTGAACGTACCAAAAAGGTTCAGTGTATGAACGTCAGACTATGACTCCTTATGGATGTCTGTGGACGTGCAAACAGGGTCAGTGTCTGGACGTCACTCTTGCACCCCTCTTGAATGTCTGTGGACGTGCCAAAAAGGTTCAGTGTATGAACGTCAGACTACGACCCCTTATGGATGTCTGTGGACGTCCAAAACAGGGTAATTGTCTGGACGTTACTCTTGCACCCTTCTTGAATGTCTGTGGACGTGCCAAAAAGGTTCAGTGTATGAACGTCAGACTATGACCCCTTATGGATGTCTCTGGACGTGTAAAACAGGGTCAGTGTCTGGACGTCACTCTTGCACCCCTCTTGAATGTCTGTGGACGTGCCAAAAAGGTTCAGTGTATGAACGTCAGACTACGACCCCTTATGGATGTCTGTGGACGTACAAAACAGGGTCATTGTCTGGACGTCACTCTTGCACCCTTCTTGGATGTCTGTGGACGTGCCAAAAAGGTTCAGTGTATGAACGTCAGACTATGACCCCTTATGGATGTCTCTGGACGTGTAAAACAGGGTCAGTGTCTGGACGTCACTCTTGCACCCCTTTTGGATGTCTGTGAACGTACCAAAAAGGTTCCGTGTATGAACGTCAGACTATGACTCCTTATGGATGTCTGTGGACATGCAAACCCACATGGAAAGAACCTATATGAGGATATATGCACATATATGAAACCTGCAGCTTATATGCACATACAGTATATGCTGCATATACATGTAGGCAAAATTGAGGTGCATATATGTGCATATACGGGCCATATTGGTCTCATGTATTGCTTATAAATATCCACATATAAGCCCTATACATACAAGATATGTCTCCTATATTGCTCATGGCAGGATCTGTTCATTTTGTAGCTAATACCTCACATTGGCATCTGTCATACATGATGCCTAGTTCATATTTTCTATTATCAAGGCAATAACGAGGAACTAACTAAAAAATTATGTAAGAACTTATGTATGAGCCAACACGTGAAATTGGTATCACATAATTGGCATGTTATGGAATTTAACCTATGATGTCTACACGTTTTCCTGAAACATGTACAAGGCCAATTCTTTCTTGTATGAAGATAGTAGATGTCTATGGCTGTGCCAAAAATATTAAATATCTGAACATCTGACCAGACACCGATATGAACTCATATGGAATTTTTTTTGTAAATCAAGAATTTATTGTCAGATAGTCTGGAGAACTGCTATTTAAAAACAAGAAATCACATGAAATTGGCACATGTTTATATATATATATATATTTTTTTTTTCTACATTTGTGTCCATATTAGTCCATTGTCTGTTGGCAAGCAAACCTCAGGACTGACATAAACTAACAGCAATGAAAGTATGAGAGCATGACACATGAAACGTGATAAAAATAAGGTTATTCCATCAAGTACAATTGTTCCTAAAATACATCTAAAAACATTGTTTATAAATGAATATGACACCAAACACCAAGGTTTTTTTTTGCTCATCCACTGTATTTTTTCTGCCTGCTTTAGCATAGAGCCTATCTTTAGATTCATATCCTTTCCCTTAAAAATGGCCACTTGTAAAACTGATTTTGGAACCAGTTGTACTTCCCACTACCTGTTGTTGTAGGTGTGGCTCTTATTACACTCAAGTCCAAATATTGCCTCCCAGCTCCCCTTGGAACATCACAGAACATCTTTTAAACGTTAGACAAAGACATTGTGACTACTTCTTTTAGACGTGTTTTTGCTCAGTGGGTTCTCTGGACAAATGCAGATGACATTTCTGACTGCTACAGTCTGTCTGGAAGCTAAAGGGAAACAAAGTATTTTGCCTTCTTTTTTCGTTTCAGTTTTCTGCAAAGACATGTATAGAAAAACATATACTTTTTCTATGTACACAAAAGGCCTATTTCTCATAAATATTGTTCAGAAATCTGTGTAAATCTGTGTAAGTGAGCACTTCTCCTTTGACAAGATAATCCAACTCACAGGTGTGGCACATCCACATGCTGATTAGACAGCATGATTATTGCACAGGTGTGACTTAAGCTGGCCACAATAAAAGCCTTGGCTCTCCAGCATCTTGTTTCCAGCCGGGCTCTGTGTCTGTCTGGTTACATCTCAGGCTCTTCCGCCACCGTCTGCAGCTCTGTGTCCATCAGTCGGCACCCTGGTCTCCTCCATGATGGTTCCTTCCACTCCTCCATGGCTTCTCATGCTCATGTGTCGCCTTGCTCAAGGCCCCATCCTGGACTGCATCTTTCTTCCTCCTCCTGGCAATCCATCTGCCTCCAGACCCTCCTCCTACTCTTCATTGCTCTCCACGGCGCAAGTTTGCAGGGATCGTCTGCTCTCGCTCACTGGACTACATTACCCATAATCATTTGCACCCCCTCAACCCCCATCTTTAATTGTTTTATACACACACATGCTTACCATTGTCTTTATTCATTGTCGGTTCTTGTCTATGTTATGGGTATTTACCCATAGTCTGTCAAATAAAGTTCTGTTTAGTGTTACCTGTCATCGTCCTTCTCCTTCTTACATACTGTGACCCATATTACAAAATGTCTCTGCCCACCAAAAGTTCTTGGATAGGTACATGTCAGCCAAGGGGATGGGTATTTAATATTTTAAAGCAGTAGGTGTGCACACGGTCAACATCCAGTACCTGAAAAAGTGTTAATGTCCAAACCCTGTGTAGCATATTTGGTGATAAGACCATTTTGAACTGTGGCCTTAAGAAGTAAAATTGTACACCTGGTTTAAATGGAGGTCAACAGGGATGTCTGAAATTAAACAATTTAAAATTGTATGAATGTCTTTTAGAGGTCTGCAAAGACATCGAAAAACCCTGTAAGGATGTCACCTGGATTTCAATAATGAACATTTAAAAAACATCCTTTAAAAGATGTCTTTTAAACGTTTAGCAAGCATGTCAGTAGGATGTCTAATTTCAACACAAAAAAGACGTTTAGAAAAGACGTTGCAAAAACTTTCATTCTGGATACTCCATGGACTTCTTTTGAACGTTCAACAAACATGTCAATAGGACGTCTAATTTCAACACAAAAAAGACGTCTAAAAAAGACATTAAATGAACGTTGTCTCTGGCTCCCCACTGGACGTCTTTTAAACATACAACAAGCATGTCAGTAGGACGTCTAATTTCAACACAAAAAAGACGTCTAAAAAAGACGTTGAATGAACGTTGTCTCTGACTCCCCACTGGACTTCTTTTAAATGTTCAACAAGCATGTCAGTAGGACGTCTAATTTCAACACAAAAAAGACGTCTAAAAAAGACGTTGCAAAAACTTTCATTCTGGCTACTCAGTGGACGTCTTTTAAACGGTAGACAAAGACGTTATAATGACGTCTTCTGGACGTGTTTTTGTTTAGTGGGGTGTGTTTGGTGCTGCTGTGTGTTCTTCTACTGACTGCAGTCATAGTGCTGTGTGTCCTCATCAATACAAACAATCAACAGTTTAACATCAAGACCAAAAACCTCACAGAAGAAAGAGACCAGCTACTAACCAAATATACTAACATCACGGAAGAGAGAGAGGAATTAATAGCCAAGTACAATAATATTACTAAACTAAGTGAGCAGTTGAACCAGAAGAAAAATGAACTGTGGAAACTTCTTCGTGGTAAACACAAAACACAAATAAAACACCAATATTCAGTATTAAAAGGATTCAGTAAATAGATTTTGTAAGCACTGCTGTAAGTTGTGTAGTTAAGTGTGGTCAGAAATAAGATTTAATAGCTAAACTGGTTGTGTTTACAGATGGATGGATTTACTATCAGTCCAGTTTGTACTTCATTTCATCTGAGAAGAAGAGCTGGACTGAGAGCAGAAGATACTGTAGAGAGAGAGAAGCAGATCTGATCATCATTAACAACAAAGAGGAACAAGTGAGTAAAGTTTTACGTCAAAAGTAAAATCATACGCATTTTCAAAGCTTGATGGATATGGTTAGGCAGTATTTATAATGAGCATTTTATAGAAATTGTATGCTATATGATATATCCTCATTAGAAGTAAGCATACAGAATGTACTTTATGTGGGGGAGCGAAATGAACAGTTGATGACATGAATTTGTTGTTTTTTTAATCTTCTCAGTATTTTATTCAGAAGAATTATGTTACTTATGACTTACTCTGGATTGGGCTGACTGACAGTGATGTAGAGGGCAGATGGAAATGGGTTGATGGCAGCACCCTAAACACTAGGTAAGAAGTCACTAAGTTTAAATGATTATTTTCCAATAAATGATTCTGACAGTCAGTATCATATCACACAGAAAACAACACTGAAGATCTAATGATGATCTGTTGTTTCAGCTTCTGGGGGTCTGGAGAACCCAATGGAGGTAAAGGAGAGAACTGTGCTTTGTCTTCTTCATCATGGTCGGCTGATTACCCCTGTACTGATGCTTTTAAATGGATTTGTGAGAAAGCACAGTAGCAAGTTTCTTTAGACATTTGTTTTAATGTAGTTCTAAATGTAGGTTCTAAACATTCAGGCCTGACAATCATCATTATGAACATATATAAGGCAGCCTTCAGGCCTCTGCATCCAGTTGCAATTCTTCCGGCATCCTAGTGAAGTGAACCAGTAATTTGTGAAGAACACACGTCATGGATTCTCCAGGCTCCACCTTTGCTCCAACACCACATTCACCATCACTTAATGGCGCTTTTCCATTGCATAGTACCCCAAGGTTTGGTTTAGTTTGGGTCGGGTCAGCTTACTTTTGGGAGCTTTTCCATTGGGTGCAGTACGTAGTACCCGATACTTTTTTTCGTACCACCTCGGTTGGGGTTCCAAGCGACCCGAGCTGATACCAAACGTGACGCGAAAACACCGTAGATCACTGATTGGTCTGAGAGAAGCGTCATCGCTATAATGTAAATATTAGCTTTAGCTTACTGCTAGCTTGCGCTGTCTCAAGCAAACATGTTGTTATCTGTGTTCTGCTATAAGTTTCCAAACACCCTTTTAGTGATGAAAAACATCCACAGGTTGAGAATCCGGGACACCATAACAGTTTTTTCCAGACTTGCAGTTTGTGGCGGCACATTCGCACGTGCACGTCCGCATTATATATGCTTAAATGCAACTTGAATGAGGCTCAGCGGAGCGCCGTCGACTGATGCCACGGGTCGGGTGTTTGAACAGAAACTGTCATGTGAGACAGAGGTAGTTATAAACGCGATGTGCAAACATCAATTTGTGGTGGCCAATTTTAATTTTGTGGCAGTATGGGAATGTACAACAACGCTCTCACGTGTATGATGTCACAACAGTAGGCAGCGTAAATATAACGACATGCCTATAATCCCTCCCACTCCGAAGTGATACTAAACTCGATAGAAAAGCTAACCACGCCAAAGTGAGGTGAGCTGACCCGACCGAAACTAAACTAAACCGTGGGGTACTATGCAATGGAAAAGCACCATTAGTTTGAATGACTGGCACCTTCCCCTCATCAGCTCATCTCATCTCTACCGTATATAAGGACACACCTCAGATGCACTCTTACAGTATCTTGCTTTGGTTCATGGACTCTGTGCCTGTTGGATTACACTTGTCTCCCTGAAAGTCCTACCTAGTACTCGTCTATCATGTCCGTGCTCCATCTTGGTTACTCATTTGAATGGTTACCACCATACTTGCCAAGTGATCTCCTGTCAGCTGCAACTGGGGTGTGTAGTCCTGTCCATTGCCATTACCCTTGCTGTCACTGCCTGCAAAGATAAGAGACTGTATATTATATATTATTGTCAGTATTATCTGCTCTACTGTGCGTGTGTGTGCATGCGTGTGTGTTCAAATGTTTACTTTTAACTCTTTCGCCGCCACTGACGAGATATCTCGTCAATCAAGAGAAAACGCTTCCCTGCCAATGACGAGTATTTCCGGCTTTCAGCAATACCGCAATACCCTTCCGCAACTTTTTAAACCTGGAAGTATTGCCCTATGGCAAGCGGATGCATGTCCGTGTCTGTTTTAAAGATCGCTCTGAATGGGATCTCTATGAAAAGTCCATCACAAAAATGGAATTATCTCTGCTTTTTGCTCAAAATGTGGTGTTTTTGCAGAAACCTACCCATATTCAAAAGCTGATTACAAAAGAACTACTGAAGGTACACTGTTAGATGTCGCTGTAGATTTAGCAGTACATTACTGTAAAAATCCACAGTACTATACTGTATGTGTACATTACAGTACAGTACTGCAGTTCATAATGCATTCTGGGTAAATTTGTTTGAGCGGGAAAATTTTACAGTATATTTTGGTCTTGATGTAACCTTGCTGTAGCCATTGCTGTAATGTGCCAGGTGTACTTGCAATAATCAGAGAAAGTGCGCCAACGTCAAATCACACAGAGGGAGGGAGAGCACAACTCCTGGCTGCAGCTGAAGGAGGACGATTGATTTCTGGCAGTTCGGTAAGTTTGAAATATTTCTGTTTCATGAAAACTTAATTTTTAGTTTAAGAATGTTGTCAATAGTTTGTCACAATATTGTTTTAAACGTGCAATGAGAGAGAAAAACGGTCGCCAACAAAGTTTCAATCTCCCTCAGAAAGTAAGCTTACACACAGATGTCTACCGCTGCTTTAACTCGCTTTACACCTTTTTTTAATGAATATAGGGTTGTTTTAACTAAATTATGAGGGTTTTGGTGAGTTTATATTGTGTTGAAAGTGTGGTGACAATGAAACTATTTTTAACGAAATGGACAAAGACAACCCGCCAGCGCGGTCTTGCGGTCCCAGCATAACGGTCGTTTATCTCGGCGTTTCATCCGTTCAGTTAGCGTCAGAGAAAAGTATTAAGTTCGACTGTTTGGCAAGGCTGACTCGTGGTTGTAAACAGTCAGGACTTGTCACACCGTACACAGCATACTGTAGTACTGAACTCCTCCACAGAAGTGAAAACAAGAAACCTCATAACTGGATACATGCATCGAACTCATCGCAGCTTTAACTTCTACCAAATATCATTCAGACCTGGGCTCATCTTAATATCAGATGAACGAAAGGGATTGCCGCGCGTATTGTTGTTGTTATTATATTACGGTATATCATCAAAAGCAGAGAATATCTTCTCTAAAGCGTTTTACACGTCCAGTAAGTTGTCGAATACATTTTTATGGCATATTGTTTCCACCACTTCAGATGCATTACACGCTGTATATAAGTTTCCAAAACACATCAAATCAATGCACGAAAAGAGAATGGGCTCCGCATTTACGTACCTTTGTCTTCTCGTCTCTGTCATCTGATCCTTCATCTCTGGATGTAAAATACGGTAGTCCATTATAACATCGTGTAGGAAACTGGCATCACCAGGATTGCTCAGATTTAGGCGATCATGTTTATCTTTAAAGTGAGCAGCTAGCTACTTGTTAAAAAACTTTGCGTGAAATAGCGTGTTACACCGCAGCCGGTCCGGGTAAAACATTAAAGGGACAGTCTTTTTACCTTATCACTATAAATCGCTATTTTCTGCACTAAACGAGACATTTTCAGAGATTTTCTGTAGACAAGATGTTATAATTAAAAAAAGACTTATTTAGATATTTATATATTATATATAATATAACAACTAATATATATATATATATATATATATATATATATTTGTTTTACAACTGACTTAACACTTACAGTAATGTTTTATTTGTTAGCATAGCATGATATTAGATTTAAACACTTAATAAATTTTTAAATCAATCACTTTGTCTCTGCACAATGAACATTATCAAATATTATTAATGTTGTAAAATATATTGTTCATTGTTAGTTCATATTAGCTAAGGCATTACCAAATGTTAAGGAATAAACTCTTATAGTAAAGTGTTACTAAATTTTCTTTTACCATTTCCTTCACAATGTCTATTTATTTCTATGGCTAACAGATTTTGTAACATTTGTCTTTTTTACAGTCTTACCATTGCTTGTAAGCTGGATTGGGTAAGATGGATCATCTTTAAAGGCACCAGGCAAGTACATGATGTACAGTTACAAGTCATGTATTTTTTCGACTGCAATATTAAATGCTTTCACGTCACATGCAAAATTACACAGGAATGTGGCTGACTTTTTATTTGTAGTTTACATGAGTGTCCTTGCACTTTTATAGGAGTTAAGGCAGATGTGGAGGCACAACGGGTGATACCAGACACACACCAAGCACATTATGTTCGGTAAGTTTGCACTTTACCACTACAGTTTCTTTAAATACCCATGTATACACTCATTCACAATTCCCACACACAACACTGTAACACGACCATACACAACATGTACACAATTGTCTTAGTTTGCCATGTAGAAATATACAAACAGAAATATTCAGACTTTGGTTATAAGAAATTTAATTTAATAATTGTATTTATTTAGCAGAGGTGTCCCTGGACTTTATTGACAAAAGATTTTGTTTTCAGAATAAAAAGTTGTGTCCAAATCAGTAACAATTGTACTTTCTGTTCAGGACATTCAATCATGACAGGATCCAGGTGGATGCTGTCCATTGAGGAAAGAGTTTGTTCAGCGGTAAGTGAATCTTCTGTATTTTAATGTAATTAGGTGTGGAACAGTAGAATAAGAGCAAAAGGTTTCAGAATAGGAGTAAATTCAAGGCTGAGTTTAATTTTTTAAGAATCTTTTTCTATCTTATATTTGTTGACTTAATGTTTATGATATTTCTAACAGGTTTCTGGATAGAATTAATTCCAAAGATGGGAAAAAGTGCACATCCAGACAAGGAGCAAGCAAAAAGACAAGGAACTTGGTGCAGAGAAAAGCTGTGGCCATTAACCCCTGTGAACAGCTTCATGCAGTCGCTGATTGAGTTCGAATGGACGACTTCAAAGTAAAGGCCACTGTGGTCTGTCTGCCACAGTTTAATTTTTAATTTATTTTTAGTGTTCAATGAAATTCAAGTAGAATATTTAAAACTATGGGCCAGTGTTGTTTTTACCACGGTGAAATGTTACCTTTTAGTCGATGATGGACTTTAAACTGAAAACTTCAAACTATGGAACAGTGTTCTATTTGCCAGAGTTAAATATGTTACAGCAGGGGTCTCCAAACTTGTTTATACTTGTTGATTTTATTTTATGTTACTTGATTATATGTTTATTATTGTTTAAAATCTTGCTTTAAATATGTTTGTTTCAATTAAATGTTTTTTTTAATAAAATTTTGATACAAACATTGCTTGGATTGCCTTTTAATTCATTATGTTTTAATTTAGCATTTTTACCATATTAATAACTATAGATTTAAACCTAAATCTCTAGCTATTTTATATAATATTATTGTATTAACTGTAATAAGTAATAAATAGTATTTATGGGTCAATATAGACATTACAGTAAATTACTGTAAAAATAGACTACTTGTCACGAGTCCGGGATGATCAGTAGTCGGTGTGTGTTTATTTACCTGTTGGTGATGGATCCTCTCGTGTGCACTCACTCCTCCCTCTTGTTTCACTAATTATCCTCCAGCTGTGTCTCGTTTCTGCTTTTCTATTTATAGTCCTTTTGTTCTGTCTTTGTCACGCGCTCATTGTTAGTTGATCTCTGCCACGCTCGCTGTCCATGGTTCCAACGGCTCGATTATATCTGCTTCACCTTTATCTACTCTCGCTCCAGGTTCAGTCACCGGCGTCTGAGGGTTTGTTCCGCGCTGGAGTTTGACATCCTATGTTTCGGCTCTGGACTAGTTTGTATGCACGTTGATCCTGTTCCCCGGTTCTACAGGTTCGCTTCGCCTTCAAGCGGTACACCTGTATTTCCGGTTTCCTGCTATAGACTCCTGTGTTATCCGCGAGTGGATTACGTCGTGGGATTTGCTTCGGTTCTCCAGCTCTTCAGGTTCGCTTCGCCTTTAAGCAGTACACCTGAATTCCGGTTTCCCGGCTGAGACTCTCTTTCCATCTGCGAGAGGATTACGTCGTTGGATTGTTTCCTTTATGTGTGCGTGGACTAGTTGAGATGCCGTGAACTGTGGAGTGATTTTTCTACCTCTCTTCTCCTATTCTAATAAAAGATTGATTCGCAAGAGACTCCGACTTTGTGTTTTCCTGACAAATGAGCGCGTCAGAAATGGAGTCTGCGAGTTCTGAGAGTCTAGATCCGGTGCAGACTGCACTCAGCCAGCAGGGGGCAATAATTGACCAACATTCATCCCTTCTGAGTGCAGCTTCTAGAGACTTTCGTCTTCTCTCTGACCGGCTTACTGAGCTTACAAATCGCCTGGATCAGATCACTCTACCACTAGGTGAACCTCAACTCGCTGGTTCCAGCGGAACATCCTCCAGAGCTGAATCAGAACCTCACGCTGCTACTCCACCTACATTTGACGGCGATCCTAACACCTGCCGGGCTTTCCGTCAGCAATGTTCCCTGGTCTTCGCTCTCCAGCCTCGCAAGTTTTCATCAGCTGTTTCCAAGGTAGCGTTTGTGCTGACGCTGCTTACCGGGAGAGCGAGGGACTGGGGAATGGCTGTTTGGGAGGCCAAAGCTCCGTGCACGGCTTCCTTCGAGACCCTCAAGGAAGAGATGTTAAGACTTTTTGATCGATCTATTCAGGGAGACATGGCAGCCGCGGAGCTGGTGAGATTGCTCCAGCGTGGATCCTCTGTCACGGATTATGCTATTTCGTTCAAGACCCTGGCCGTCACCAGCGGATGGAATGACGCTGCGCTACGCTCTCAATTCCTTGAGGGTCTCAACCCAGACATCCAAGACGAGGTAGCTGCACGGGATCCTCCAACATCTCTGGAAGCCGCTATTGATTTAGCATTAAGGATTGAGAATCGTCAACATCAACGAGACCTTCGGCGGTCGTTTCGCAGAGCTTCACTACTACTGCCTGAGGTTTCGCCTTCGCCACCTTCATCTCTTCAGTCGTCGGAACCAGAGGAACCCATGCAGCTCGGTAAACTCCGCCTTACCGGCAGAGAGAGGCAACGTCGCCTGGTAAATGGATTGTGTCTCTACTGCGGTAAGGCGGGGCATCTTGCCGCTTCGTGTCCGTTAAAAGGGGTTGCCCACCGATAGACCTGGGAGTATCGGTGGGCATTTCATCTTTTAAGTCTCCCGCTAACTGTACCTCTGTTAACCGCACCTTACTGCCTGTTATTGTAAGTTTTAACGCCTCTAACTTCCATTCACAGGCATTGTTGGATTCCGGCGCGGAGGCGAGCTTCTTGGATGCCAGGTTGGCTGAATCTTGGGGTATCCCTGCTCATCCTTTAATTTCCTCTCTCTCGGCCTGGACATTAAAGGGACAGCACATGGCAGAGATCACCCATCGCACACCCCCTGTGAGTTTGTTTGTTTCTGGCAATCATCGTGAGGATATTGAATTTTATTTATTGGAATCATCTCAGACACCCGTCATTTTAGGACATGACTGGTTAATTAAACATAATCCTCACGTTGATTGGCAGAACAACATTGTCTTGTCCTGGAAAGATTCGTGTCATGTTTCTTGTCTCGGTCCTGCTTCTTCTATGTCTGTGTGTTCTACCCTTCAGACTCCTGCTGCTGATCTTTCAGGGGTCCCGACGGAGTATTCCGATCTGCACCGGGTGTTCAGTAAGGCTCGGGCTACCTCCCTACCTCCTCATCGGTCGTATGATTGTGTAATCGATCTCCTTCCAGGTACTTTTCCGCCTAAGGGTCGAGTTTTTTCCCTTTCTAAACCAGAGAGAGAGGCTATGGATAAGTACATTAGTGAAGCGCTTAATGCCGGTCTCATTCGCCGCTCCTCGTCTCCAGCTGGTGCTGGTTTTTTCTTTGTGAAGAAAAAAGACGGGTCGCTTCGTCCGTGCATTGACTATAGAGGGCTTAATGACATTACTGTTAAAAATAAATACCCCTTACCGTTAATGTCTTCGGCTTTCGAGTTATTACAAGGAGCACGGGTTTTTACCAAATTGGATCTGCGTAACGCTTATCATTTGGTACGTATCAAGGAGGGCGATGAGTGGAAGACAGCTTTTAATACACCTTCTGGACACTGGGAATATTGCGTTCTGCCGTTCGGCCTTTGTAACGCTCCAGCTGTCTTTCAAACTATGGTTAATGAGGTGCTGGGAGACATGATTAATAATTTTGTCTTTGTGTATCTCGATGACATCCTCATCTTTTCACCCTCTATGCAGTTACACACCCAGCATGTTCGCCTAGTTTTACAACGGCTTTTAGAGAATCAGCTTTTTGTTAAGGCGGAAAAGTGCGAATTCCACAGAGAGTCAGTTTCGTTTCTGGGTTTCATCATTACCGAGGGAGAGATTCGCCCCGATCCTGCTAAAGTTAAAGCGGTTGCCGAATGGCCAGTGCCCGACACTCGTAAGGAGCTTCAGCGATTTCTGGGTTTCGCCAACTTTTACCGGCGATTCATCAGAAACTTTGGTCAGATCGCTAAACCTCTTACCGCTCTCACTTCCTCTAAAGTACGATTTCGCTGGGATGGAGAGGCACAGGAAGCCTTTGATGAATTAAAGTCCCGTTTCGTTTCTGCTCCTGTTCTCTCTATTCCCGATCCAGCAAATCAATTTATAGTGGAGGTAGATGCATCTGATGTCGGGGTAGGCGCCGTTTTATCTCAGCGGTCGTCTGCTGACGGGAAAGTGCATCCATGCGCTTTTTTCTCTCACCGGTTAAACCCAGCGGAACGAAATTATGACATTGGTAATAGGGAGCTGCTGGCGATCAGACTTGCGCTGGGTGAGTGGCGTCACTGGTTGGAGGGAACCTCTGAGCCCTTTTTGGTCTGGACGGATCATAAGAACTTAGAATATATCCGTTCAGCCAGAAGGTTAACATCTAGACAGGCTCGCTGGGCACTTTTCTTTGACCGTTTTAACTTTACCCTCTCGTACCGGCCTGGTTCAAAGAATATTAAACCGGACGCGCTCTCACGTCTGTTCGATTCCTCTGAATCTGGGCGGACCGAAACCATTCTCCCCAAGGGGAGGGTAATCGGTGCCCTCGTTTGGGGGGTTGAGCAGCAGGTGAGAGAGGCCGGCCGAGAGGGCGAAGTGCCAGAGGGGTGTCCAGCGGGTCGTCTATGGGTTCCTGAGTGTTTACGTTCCGATGTCATCCAGTGGGGTCACGAATCTAGGTTTGTCGGTCATCCAGGAATTCGGAGAACGTTGGCTGCCGTCCGTCAACGTTTTTGGTGGCCTTCGATGGCTACGGACATCAGACAGTTTGTATTAGCCTGTTCAGTCTGTGCTCGTAATAAAGCTTCTAATCAACCTCCCGCTGGTCTGCTTAAATCTTTGCCCATTCCCTCCCGCCCCTGGTCTCATATAGCCCTTGATTTCGTCACCGGCTTACCGGCGTCTGATGGTAACACTGTCGTTCTGACTGTGGTGGATCGTTTCTCTAAAGCGGTTCATTTCATTCCATTACCTAAACTTCCTTCTGCCAAGGAGATGGCTCAGATTCTGATTACTAACGTTTTTCGTTTGCATGGTCTTCCGACTGACGTAGTATCAGATAGGGGTCCTCAGTTCATCTCTCGTTTTTGGCAGGAGTTTTGTAGACAGATCGGCGCTACAGCCAGCTTGTCTTCTGGTTATCATCCGCAGACCAATGGGCAATGTGAACGGGCTAATCAGGATCTCGGTCGAACGCTCCGCTGTCTGTCGTCTCAATATCCTAACTCCTGGTGTCAACAGCTCCCGTGGGTCGAGTACTCTCATAATTCTCTTCCCGTCGCTTCTACTAGATTATCCCCGTTTGAGTTATCGATCGGCTATCAACCCCCGCTTTTCCCATCACAAGAACCCGATGCAGCGGTTCCGTCTGCTTTAGCTTTCGTTCGTAGATGCAAACGCACCTGGAAGAGAGCTAAAACACTTTTATTACAGACCTCCAGACGGACCAAAGCTGCGGCTGACCGCCACCGGCGACCTCCACCTCATTACGTTTGTGGACAGAAAGTATGGCTTTCCACCAAGGATTTGTCTCTCCGTGAGCCTTCTCGTAAGCTGGCTCCGCGTTTCATTGGGCCATACACTATTGTTAAGGTCGTCAGTCCGGTAGCGGTGAAGCTTAAGTTACCACTCAGTCTTGGTCGGGTTCACCCTGTTTTTCATGTATCCAGGGTTAAGCCTGTGATGTTTTCCCATAATAATTGTCCTGCCTCTGTCCCTAAGCCCCCCGCCCCGCGTCTAGTGGACGGTGCTCCTGCTTATACGGTCAAGAGGTTATTAGATGCTCGTCGCAGAGGCAGAGGTTATCAGTATTTAGTGGACTGGGAGGGATACGGCCCTGAGGAGAGGTGTTGGGTTCCGGCTCGGGATATACTGGACCCTGGTCTGATCGAGGATTTCCGTCGGCGACAAGGTGGGTCCCCTCCGAGTCCGTCCGGTGCCGGTCTTGGGGGGGAGGGTACTGTCACGAGTCCGGGATGATCAGTAGTCGGTGTGTGTTTATTTACCTGTTGGTGATGGATCCTCTCGTGTGCACTCACTCCTCCCTCTTGTTTCACTAATTATCCTCCAGCTGTGTCTCGTTTCTGCTTTTCTATTTATAGTCCTTTTGTTCTGTCTTTGTCACGCGCTCATTGTTAGTTGATCTCTGCCACGCTCGCTGTCCATGGTTCCAACGGCTCAATTATATCTGCTTCACCTTTATCTACTCTCGCTCCAGGTTCAGTCACCGGCGTCTGAGGGTTTGTTCCGCGCTGGAGTTTGACATCCTATGTTTCGGCTCTGGACTAGTTTGTATGCACGTTGATCCTGTTCCCCGGTTCTACAGGTTCGCTTCGCCTTCAAGCGGTACACCTGTATTTCCGGTTTCCTGCTATAGACTCCTGTGTTATCCGCGAGTGGATTACGTCGTGGGATTTGCTTCGGTTCTCCAGCTCTTCAGGTTCGCTTCGCCTTTAAGCAGTACACCTGAATTCCGGTTTCCCGGCTGAGACTCTCTTTCCATCTGCGAGAGGATTACGTCGTTGGATTGTTTCCTTTATGTGTGCGTGGACTAGTTGAGATGCCGTGAACTGTGGAGTGATTTTTCTACCTCTCTTCTCCTATTCTAATAAAAGATTGATTCGCAAGAGACTCCGACTTTGTGTTTTCCTGACACTACTGTAATAAAATATTGTAAAATTACAGTACAGTACTGCTTTGTAACTATACAGTACTAGTTTGTGTACTGTAAAATGGAATTACAGTACAGTACTGTAAAACCAAAATACAGTAACTTACTGGCAACCGTGCTGCCAGCATTGAAATGAAGCATTTATTAACACACTGATTAACTTATTACTATACGTCTAAATAATAAGATGTATAAATGAATGTTTAAATAGTTTATTAATAATTTATTTACACTTCCTAAATGATCTTATGAACCACTGGCAACATCTTAAAAACTGGTCTGTAAATAATGTAATACTTATTTTAGAAATGATGAATTGATAATTAATAAAGCATGAAAAGACAATCATTAAACACATTATATATATGCTTATAAATCAAGAATAAAGCATTGATAAACTATTTACTAATGTCTATTAATGTTTAATAAATTATGAATTGACTATTTAATAATGCTTAACTAATGCTTTACTAATGCTTCATAGTGTGAAGTTATTATAAAGTGTTACCCATAAGGCTGTAGGTTGTAGATGGCAACTGTTTATAAACACAGCCCAGTTATAATACGATCGTATGGCTCATCCAACAATATTTTTAAAGCTGTATCAAAACACACAGGTAACAATCATGTAACCATACCCTGAATATATTTACAATTAAATTGGTGTCTGTGTAATTATAGCGTAGCATTGGCCTACAATCAGTCCTCTGCTGTTGTTTATATTATATTTATACCATGGTCTGTTTAAATACTCGATTCTGATTGGCTGGAAGGTGTGCATTAAAACCGTTTAATGCACAGGTAGTTCCAGTCAGTTTGATTACAGTTAGAAATTAATCCGCTTATATAAACATTGGTAACCATAGTAACACAGTTACAATTGCAGAGCGAGCGAGCGAGCGAGAGAGAGAGAGAGAGACTAAGTGCGCCGGTTTTATTTCACACTTTACATAAATAAATGACATGATTAGTTCAAATAAAGATTGCTTTGTCACTGTCAGTGTTGCCTGTCATTCATAAATTATTTTAATAAATCAATTAAAGAATCATTAAGTTAGCTATATGCTTTAGCAGAGGCGTTTCCAGCTTTTAAGGACATTCGGGGCTTAGCCCAGACATATTAAATACAGGGATCACTCAAAGAGTGTATAAAGTGTATAATAAGAATATTAACGTGATCTGTAGCATATCAAAATGTACTCACCTAATCGCGGCGGGTCGCAGGAGTAAAATGTCATAAGAACTTTAGTCTTTCCTCACAAGTAGATTTTTGCACGTGAGTTTTACTCAGACAGGACCTGAATGAGCTGATGTCACAGAACCGCCAAAATTAGATTATTAAACTGCTGCGCCGAAGGAATAACGATCAAGTGATAAATAAACCTACAATACTGTATACCTACTGTATAACCATCTTATTTATGTACCATACAAAACGTCTAAAACATAATATAAACAGAACATCTAAAACTAAATATACGTATTGCTGCTGGAGACTTGCCATTGGCTGTTGTAATTGAATAAATAATGAGGTCAGTGTAAGAATAGATTACAGGAGCTATTTTGGGGATGTTTTTATAAATATCATTTTGTTTCATGGTATTATGTTTTATATTATTACGTTTAATGTTATAATGCGTTATTATAATTATCTGATTTAAATATTAAAGATACTTTTTTCAAGTTACCGTTGTTGAGATCACTGTTTCCTTTCCGGTAGCTAAATAAGATCTCGTTAGCTCCTCCCCTACCTGTTGCATATTCAACAGAGTGGCAGGAACTGAGTAGCCCATAGGCTACCGACAGCAAAGAAACGTATTCTATAGGCTAGATATTTTTTAAGACATAGCCCTATGTCTATTTCTAACAGACTGTATGCAGTAAAGCCAAAGCACAATGAAATAAGACAACTTAATTTAAAAGGTTTACATAGGCTTTTGTCCGGTTTCATATTTGTCAGTCAACTTTTCAAAATACATTCGGAGCAACGAGGGGATAGACTTTAAAAAAAGAGACGCACACAGCCACAGGTAACTCGCGCACGCATCTCTCTCTCTGTCTCTCTCTCTCTCTCTCTCCCTCGGGTCCTCTTTCAGTTCTCTGTCTCCCTCTTTTACTAATGAATTTAAATAAATGTGATAATTCATTTAAATAAAAGCAATACAATGGCACTACTTTATTTAAAGCGGACGGAGTGCGAGCCTTAACTTAAGAAAATGACCGTCATTTTTACCCGTCTGTTAAAAAATTACACTGTAAACATTATTTGCAGCGTTAACTTGGCAAATAACCAAGGTATAAGCGGGATAATCCACGGCTAGCCATGCATTAAAGGGTTTTAATGCACTTCGCAGAGGCAACCACCCTCCGCTACGCGTCGGGTGGTTCTTCGCCTCTACGTCGTGCATTAAAACCCTTTAATGCATGGCTAGCCGTGGATTATCCCTTACATATGCTACGCTATAATTACACAGACACCAACAGCTTTTGCGTTCCCCCGAGAAGCTTTTTGCAAAGTTTCTCGGGGAACGCAAAAGTTTTGCGAGAGAACGCAAAAAGCTTCTCGGGGAACGCAAAAGCTGTTAAAAATATTGTCCACCACCATGTCCTCTGACGGGCTCCGTACTGGATAGCCGAATAAACATAGCCTGGTGAGACAATGACTTTTTACTTCATCGGGGTAAACGTTTCCCCCATGCCGCCAGACGTACGTCTAGGAGTGACAAAATTAAGGCAGGACTGTGCAAACAATGTATATGTCTAGCATTACCATGTCAGTGTCAGGACTCAAGAAAACAGAAGATCCCAATGCAGTTAACAGAAATGTTTATTGAAATGATAATGAGTGTAAAACTGAAAAAAGCACGTCTGGGCTAAAAGCCACACCAAGGCAGACGGCTGGGAGCGGGGAGCACACACAGGCACTGGGGCGAAGAACCACACACGTTCGGGCTCCGGCCAGACAACGAACGGTGGGAGAGAAATCCTGCAACAGGCAGAGAGAGAGAGAGGCGGTCAGAGTCTTCAACAGAGTCCGTGCTGGACAGCGCACAGCGGCAGTCCGAGTCCTACGCAGAATTACGCGCCGGAGCGCACTGCGGCTGGACAGCGCAAGATGGAGACAGGCGCTTGGAGAATCCACGGACAGAGTGTACACAGCGGCTTGAAGGGAGACACACCACTCAGGAGAGACAGACAGCTGGCGAGGAATCTACTGGGGAAAGTCAGCAGAGAGAGCACGTAGAGTAATCCAAAATCCACAGCACAAACTCCCGGATAACAGAGAGCACAGACTGGGGTAGGGAAGATTAAGTCACAAAACTGGAAACAGAGACAGGAACAAAATCCACAGCAAAACTCCCGGGTAGCAGAGAGCACAGACTGGGGTAGGGAAGATTAAGTCACAAAACTGGAAACAGAGACAGGAACAAAATCCACAGCAAAACTCCCGGGTAGCAGAGAGCGCAAACTGGAATGGGGAGAAATTAAATCAATAACTGGAAACAGGGACAGGACAGAACTGGGCACTAGCAGAGCTAGTAATATGGCGAGTACACACAAAGTGACAGACACGTCTAAAGACAAAGTGACAGGCGAGTATCTCAACAAACTATGACAAACGAACTTGCAAGGAACAAACAAACACACAGGGCTTAAATACACAGACATGATGACGGGATAACAAGCAACAGGTGAGGAAGACGAGAGGAGGCAATCACACTGAACAGGAACACCTGTGAGGGAAGCACAAGTGAACCTGTAAAACACATACAAACACAAGACAACCACAGTACCCACAAGACAAAACCATAAATATATTTATATATATAAATATATACAAATATATAAAAACATATACACACATACATACAATATACACATATATACATATAACATCCATATATATATATACATATATACATACATATATACACATATATACATATATATATATATATATATATACATATACATATATATACACACCCATATACACACATACAAATACACAAACATACACCTACATACATCCACATGCACATATACATACATGAAAACAGAACACTAGACTAAACAAGACATAAAAGACAAAGACTGGAAAATGCAAGGGAGCGGGGAAAAATAACACACAATGACAAGAGAATACAAGGGAGCGGGGAAAAGTCACAAGACATGGGAAAAACGTGGTCTGATATGACAATATCAAAACCACGCTCTCCCACACAAAACATTGTACTGTCAGGACCCTGCCATACACAACTAGATATAATTACCAAACCAGATTATGGCAGAGTCCTCACAGGACCCTCCCCTCAAGGGACGCCACCTGGCGGCCCTCAAGGAGAGACACAGGACAAGACAGACTGGACACTGGACAGCACCCACGAAAACATGACAAACACTAACAAGGGAAGACAAGACAGAACAACTAGAGGATTGGGGTGGGACAACAAGAACAACAAACAAGGGAGGGGGGGGCGGGGGAACAACAACGTTCACAGGAGGAGGGATGGGACTGGGTACAGGGCGAGCCTTCTGACCCCGGGGAGTAGCTGAGGGTTGGGTACGTGGAGGCCGGGCAGGCCTTACAGGGTTCCGTGGGGAGGAAACAGCTTGGGGCAAGGCAGGAACAACTAGGTCAGGGTTTACAGGCTGAGGGGAAGCAGGAAACATGACAGGGGGCGCTGTGGCCGGCAGCGGAGACAACTCAGGAACAGTCACAGGAGCCGCTGCAGACGGCAGCGGAGACGAGGCAGGGACAATGACAGGAGGTGCAGCGGGTGACTGCAGAGACGATACAGAGTCTATGACAGGGGGTGCAGCGGACGGCTGCAGAGATGAGACAGGGACCTTGACAGAGGAGGCTGCGGACGGCAGCGGAGACGAGACAGGGACAGTGGCAGGGGCCGCTGCGGACGGCAGCGGAGACGGGACAGAGACAAAGGCTGCTGCGGTTGGCTGCGCAGACGTCAGGGGCTGCAGCGAAGGCTGCGCAGACGTCAGGGGCTGCAGCGGAGGCTGCGCAGACGTCAGGGGCTGCAGCGGAGGCTGCGCAGACGGCAGGGGCTGCAGCGGAGGCTGCGCAGACGGCAGGGGCTGCAGCGGAGGCTGCGCAGACGGCAGGGGCTGCAGCGGAGGCTGCGCAGACGGCAGGGGCTGCAGCGGAGGCTGCGCAGACGGCAGGGGCTGCAGCGGAGGCTGCGCAGACGGCAGGGGCTGCAGCGGAGGCTGCGCAGACGGCAGGGGCTGCAGCGGAGGCTGCGCAGACGGCAGGGGCTGCAGCGGAGCAGACAGAGGCTGCTGCTTCTCAGAGAACTGAGGGGTGGCAGCTGGTTGAAGAGCGGAGGAGTCCTTCTTCCTCTTCTTCCTCCGTCCGGAGACCGGTAATGCAGGATGGAGATCGGGTGTGGGCGTAGGCTCCGGCGCTGGAGAGATGAGAGTCGACCTCCCCAACCTGATCGCCCCGGTCTAAATGCCCCTTCCCCGTATCGCCAGACGACTACCCCGAAGGCTGGCTGGCGGGGCGGAGCTTATGGAGTTTGATGTGGTGGATGCTGAGCTCTCCAGGACCATCCTCCCGACAACGCGGCCCTCTGGGACAGGTGACAGAGGTCTGGACTTGGGTTCGGGCCTGTTCATGACGTAGCTCACCATGTCAACGAAGTCTAAGGGCTTGAGCAACTCCACCTCACTGGATTTGAGAGGCTCATCGAGACAGGCATAGAAGATGACCTTTAGCTCGTTCCCGCTAAGACCGGCAAGACGAGCCTCCTCCAAGAACTTGGAGGCGAAGGACCGGATCTCTGCTCCTCTCTGCCGCATGCCAAAGAGTAAACGGGCATGGTGGTTGCGGTGGGCAGTGAAAGCCGAATCCTCCTCCTGGGCAGTAGTGGAGAGCTGAGCGGTCGCTGAACAGCCAGATTCTGTATCTGCGGGATCCATTTATGGCAAGTTCGTTCTGTCAGGACTCAAGAAAACAGAAGATCCCAATGCAGTTAACAGAAATGTTTATTGAAATGATAATGAGTGTAAAACTGAAAAAAGCACGTCTGGGCTAAAAGCCACACCAAGGCAGACGGCTGGGAGCGGGGAGCACACACAGGCACTGGGGCGAAGAACCACACACGTTCGGGCTCCGGCCAGACAACGAACGGTGGGAGAGAAATCCTGCAACAGGCAGAGAGAGAGAGAGGCGGTCAGAGTCTTCAACAGAGTCCGTGCTGGACAGCGCACAGCGGCAGTCCGAGTCCTACGCAGAATTACGCGCCGGAGCGCACTGCGGCTGGACAGCGCAAGATGGAGACAGGCGCTTGGAGAATCCACGGACAGAGTGTACACAGCGGCTTGAAGGGAGACACACCACTCAGGAGAGACAGACAGCTGGCGAGGAATCTACTGGGGAAAGTCAGCAGAGAGAGCACGTAGAGTAATCCAAAATCCACAGCACAAACTCCCGGATAACAGAGAGCACAGACTGGGGTAGGGAAGATTAAGTCACAAAACTGGAAACAGAGACAGGAACAAAATCCACAGCAAAACTCCCGGGTAGCAGAGAGCACAGACTGGGGTAGGGAAGATTAAGTCACAAAACTGGAAACAGAGACAGGAACAAAATCCACAGCAAAACTCCCGGGTAGCAGAGAGCGCAAACTGGAATGGGGAGAAATTAAATCAATAACTGGAAACAGGGACAGGACAGAACTGGGCACTAGCAGAGCTAGTAATATGGCGAGTACACACAAAGTGACAGACACGTCTAAAGACAAAGTGACAGGCGAGTATCTCAACAAACTATGACAAACGAACTTGCAAGGAACAAACAAACACACAGGGCTTAAATACACAGACATGATGACGGGATAACAAGCAACAGGTGAGGAAGACGAGAGGAGGCAATCACACTGAACAGGAACACCTGTGAGGGAAGCACAAGTGAACCTGTAAAACACATACAAACACAAGACAACCACAGTACCCACAAGACAAAACCATAAATATATTTATATATATAAATATATACAAATATATAAAAACATATACACACATACATACAATATACACATATATACATATAACATCCATATATATATATACATATATACATACATATATACACATATATACATATAACATCCATATATATATATACACATATATACATACATATATACACATATATACATATATATATATATACATATATATACACACCCATATACACACATACAAATACACAAACATACACCTACATACATCCACATGCACATATACATACATGAAAACAGAACACTAGACTAAACAAGACATAAAAGACAAAGACTGGAAAATGCAAGGGAGCGGGGAAAAATAACACACAATGACAAGAGAATACAAGGGAGCGGGGAAAAGTCACAAGACATGGGAAAAACGTGGTCTGATATGACAATATCAAAACCACGCTCTCCCACACAAAACATTGTACTGTCAGGACCCTGCCATACACAACTAGATATAATTACCAAACCAGATTATGGCAGAGTCCTCACAGTCAGTGTATTGATTCATTGTCCCTTCATAGTTTGCAAGAGACATTTAATAAATGTATAATTAATATTTAAGAAACTAAGCATATTTAATAAAATAAGACGTAACTGAGCGTATTCATCTGTCAATATGAAACGCGACTTGACCATTCTAATTAATGATCGGAAGAACGCGTATCGACCACCGTTACTGTAAAATATGCACGTATGTCCATTTAAACAAAATTTTGGTCAAATGTGGATTATATCATTACACTGGCAAGAATATGGTTACATGTAAAGATGCCGTACCAAGTATGACAACCCTACATTCACGGAAATACAGGGTTTTTTCACTTCCTTGAAAGGTAACCATTTTACGTGAGTTTCATCGGGCAGCGACGATATGGATGATATTTTAGGTGTTAAACTTCAATGATGATTAAATTACGCAATGCAAATAGTTTAAATGACCTCATCCCACACACGATGTAGCAAAAAAATAGGATTTGTTGCATATCTACATGTATATCTAAAAATAGGTGTCTCTATATGCACAATTTATGAAATCTCTTTTCGGTTTCAGAAATTTCAAATTAAAATTAATCAATGAAAAAATGATCTAAATAATTTGTGCACATATAAAACTTTTCTTTTAAACATCTGTAAATGTTTCTCACTCTTAAGGGCTGACAAGTCTTTGAGTTCACAGTTTTAATTAGAACTGCCACTTTATGTCATGACTGGGAAACAGGAATCAGGACGCAAGTGCAGGGTTCACCATGAAATAAATAACATTTAATATAAAATGAACAGAAACAAAACACGAGGAGTAAAACAGCAACACAGGAACATCCAATACAGAGAACAACAGGAACAGACGTGGAACGGCGACAATGACAATGATCCGGCGACAGGTGAGAAACAGACAGCAGTATAAGTACACAACACTTAACAGGGAACAGGTGTGATGAATCAGTCCGTGAATGTCCAGGTGACGTAATCGGAGAGACAAACAAAACATGACACGGATCACCGTGACACTTTATAAAGATCAACACATTAACAACATTCAGTTTTAGCAGAGTTAAAGGGGACAATTCACAGAGCTCCCCAGAGTATGTATGTGAAGATTTAGCTCAAAATACCGTATAGATAATTTATTAATTAAATAAATACAGATACAGATTTATTAATTTAATAAATATAGATAATTTAGCTTAAATAAATTGATTGCAACCACTTACCTTAAAAAATTGAGTGAATTGAATGAATCATTTTTTTTCAGTGTGCCATTGACTGTTTCAGCGGCAACAACATAAACCAGAAGCTTTTGTGGCCCCTTTATAACTTCCTGTAGACCTTCTAGAGTAGATTATTTCTGATAACATGCTAAATAAACAAGTCAATTACTAAATTAGTTAATTAAAAAAATAGCTAAAGCATATCAACTCGTACTCTGAGCTAACGTTACTGTGTAAAATAAAATACAAATGTTAGCTACAGACCCTTAAATTTATGCCTGGCTATCAAACCTCTCGTCGCACAACGGTGATCCATGCACACTTTCCTTTTCTTGTCTTTAGGAAACCAACATTTTTTTTGACAAGGTATTTGTTCCATAGTTCAGTTCAGCCACTCTTAGATAAAAAAACAAACATAGACCAGAAGTTAACTTTGAGCTAGGCACATAACAATTTCAATGTGTGTGCGTCTGTTGCTTTAAGTTTTTTTTCATCTACACTTGAAGATATTTAGAATGTAAAGGGTCACTGTGCAGACTAGTAATAGCAATGTAGTTAGTTGACAAACACTGAAAGGGACATGGTTACTGTACATATGAGGAAGTGAAAAAACTAATAAAAAAGCAAAGGTGAGGCTGAGTTCATGTGTAAAAGGTCATCGAATTCCGAGTCAAAAACTGTATTCAGGATAAAAGTAAATTGGTATTTATTTCTATTTTATTTTTTTTCTTTATACATTGTTGAGAAATTTCGAAAATGTGTCTGTAGATGTTATGTAAATCCAAAAATGTATGTACTTTTATATAGTTGCATATTGTAGAATTATAATAAAAATTTTATTCAGTAACCCATTCCCAATGACTCTCCCTTAATCCCTTAATAAACAGCTTTGAACTTTAAACACTGTACAGTATGTCACATGATCCTTTCACATCCTTTTTTATTCTACTGTAAAACCAGTATCAGTATGCAGAGAACACCAAGGAACCCAACCTAAAACTACACAAGAAGTACATCCAGCATTAGCACTGTTAAGATGGGAGAGATTATTTATGATAATGATGTCAGCACTGAGTCTGAGGGAATGAACAGACCGAGAACGGAGATGATGGTGCCAATCTATGAATGTACAGATTCTGTGAGAGATCACGACTTCAGAACAGAAACAAACACACACCAACAACTTCAGCGTACAGGTAAGAAACATACATTTCTGTCTAAACATCTTTTCTTTATCTGTGCTGTAATACATGGAAAAGTCACAATCGAGATGATAACTTCTCTTGTCTTCAGGAAGTGAGTGTGTAATGAACAGAAGATACAGATCAGCTACATGTACAGTGTGTTTGGTGCTGCTGTGTGTTCTTCTACTGACTGCAGTCATAGTGCTGTGTGTCCTGATCAATACAAACAATCAACAGTGTCACATCAAGACCAAAAATATCACAGAAGAGAGAAACCAGCTACTAACCAAATATACCAACATCACAGAAGAGAGAGATGAATTAATAGCCAAGTATAATAATATTACTAAACTAAAGGAGAAGCTGAAGGAGAAAAATAAACTGGGGACACAACTTTATGGTAATATCTTGACGCTACAGGAAAACAACACAAATATTAAAGGATGCAATAAATACATTTTGTAAACACTACTGTAAGTTGTGTAGTTAAGTGTGGTCAGAAAAATTATTTACTGTAGTAGCTAAACTGGTTGTGTTAACAGATGGATGGATTTACTATCAGTCCAGTTTGTACTTCATTTCATCTGAGAAGAAGAACTGGACTGAGAGCAGAAGATACTGTAGAGAGAGAGGAGCAGATCTGATCATCATTAACAACAAAGAGGAACAAGTGAGTAAAGTTTTGCAGAAGTCATACCATACACTTCATAGGTTAAGTTATGATTAAACAGGATTCATATTAAGAATTATATAAAAATAACCGTATGTGGGGGGCTTGCAAAACAAGAAAACCCACTGAAATAACAGCTGATAACAAAATATATTTTTTTCATCTTTTCAGGATTTTATTAAGAATAATTGTGGTAATGACAAACTCTGGATTGGTCTGTCTGACAGTGATGCAGAGGGCAGATGGAAATGGGTTGGTGGAAGCACACAGAGCTACAGGTAAGAAATCACAAAATGTAACTGATTATTATCCAATAAATGATTCTCACAGTCAGTATCATATCACAAAGAAAACAACACTGAAGATCTGATGATGATCTGTTGTTTCAGCTTCTGGGCGTCTGCAGAGCCCAATGGACGTAGAAGAGAGAACTGTGCTGTGTCTCATTCATCAGGGTGGGCTGATTACTCCTGTGTAAACGCTTTTAAATGGATCTGTGAGAAGAGCACACAGCAAGTTTCTTCAGATGTTTGCTTATGCAGTAAATTTTGAACACGCATATAAAGATCATTCTCTCTTAAGGATCTTAAACTACAGTATTTCAAGATATTCTAGTACATTTAAAGATTGTCATGTATTTATTGTATATATTTACTGTCTCCTGTAGTTTACACTGTTACACTGTGCATTTCTATAAAGGGCTTACCCTTAATGCATCTACTATAGCAGTATTCCTTTAAAACACCTTCAGTGCTTCATAATTCTCATCTAGTGCTGACAACTCTTGAGTTTCATCAAGGAAATTCACACTGTGTGACCACCAGTGTTGACTCTTACCACTTTAATTTTTTGTAACTTTTGAATAAAGACACTTTCTGGTACAGTACCATAAACTACTGTATTGTGTGTCATAGTATAGCAATCCCTCCAGATAAACGTGATTATGCGATCGCATTATTCAACGCATAATCAGCCAAAGTCCGCATATCTATGCGGGAGACGCATTTTTTCAAACACGTCACACTTTCGCTGCATAAATTGCAGATTTCCGTGCGCAAAATATGCGGGGCTTGCATGATTTCATTATCACCGCATTTTGGTAGCAAAAATAACATATATCTTAGTAGAAAGTTGAAAAATTGTGCATTTACTTCACACAAGCGCAGCCATGTCTCCTGTTGCCATGGGAACGTTATGAAGTGACGTGATTATGTGACATGAACATCATTGAAGAGCTGTAAAAGCTGCAAACTTGTTTTTGCAAGTTAGCGCAGTTTTTGCAAGTTCCCGCAATTCAATTGCAATAAATCGCATAAATATAACGCATAATCCATTGCATTTTTTAAGAAAATGTGCCGCAAGATCGAGGATTTTTGTATGCAACAATCACAAAAAAACTCGCGTTTTTCTTGAAAGACTGTTATAGTATATGACAACCAATGCTGCATCTGTGGCGCTTCACAACATCTGGACAGATCTATGGCAGGTCCAGTCACATCTCTGACGCTGATGACACAGAAGCTCTGTATTTAAGCTGTAAATGCCTTTTGACATTTTAACATGTACTGTACTTTAACAAGTTCTTACATTCATTTACATTGATCCTTTTATCCAAAACAACTTACAGTACAATACAAGGTATAAATTTTTTTTATTAGCTGTGTTTTCCCTGGGTTCAAACTCATGACCTTTTGCACGGGTAATGCAATGCTCTATTACTGAGGTACTGTAGCAGGAGCATGGCTAAAGGGCGATTTATAGTCGTGCGTAGGTCCTACGGCGTAGCTACGGCGTAGGCTATCCGTAGCCTGTGCGTAGCTCTGCGTAGCCTGACGCGCACCTCACAAAATTTCTAACAGCGCGTCGGCTCTACGCGGACCGTAAGCGCTGTGATTGGTCCACCAGAACCCCTCCCGTCAGGTAAAAAACTGCGTCATAGGTATTTCCGTTTGAGATGGTGAAAACAAAGATGAGCCAAGTTGAGGAGTGATTTAACTAAAACTGAAACATAAGTCGCTGTTTATTTACTACCATCATTGCTGGTCTTCTCAAATTATACACAACAAGTTGCTATTTTTTCTTCGTTTGTGGGTTAACTTGCTTAGCTTCTTCTTCTGTGACGACTTCTGCTGCTTCTGTGGTTATACGCGTGATTACTGCCAACCAGCGGCTTCGCGTGTGTTTGCACGTCGACGCGGACGGCGACGCACAAGTATAAATGAAAACCGACGCGGAACCTACGCCGTCGCTGCTACGCCGTAGGACCTACGCACGACTATAAATCGCCCTTAAGTCTGACACCCAAACCAGGATGCTTTGGTCATGTTAAATGTTATGTGTTGTTGTACAGTTGGCACTCTTACTTTCACATCCCTTCGCTACTCATATTCTTTCTCAACGTTTGGTGTCTCAGTTGTTATTTGATGCTATGTTCGTATTGTCTGTCAAAACTTTAAAAGTTTTTACTTTGTATTATTGTAAAACGCATTGGCTTCAACTTAGTTGAAGTATTGATGAAACATTAATGCATCTTGGGTTATGTTTACCAGTCCAGTGCGAGGACTCGCTCTTCGAAGGATGCAGCCTTTCGAAGTCCATGCTGTGACACAATCGGCACTGGAATGCAGCCTTCGAATTAGGACGCAGCTTCACAAGAAAACTCTGTTGTTTACTCACCCTTACGTTGTTTAAAATACACAAAGTGTTCTGCATGGAACATAGAATGACAAACATTATTTAAAATGTCACTTTTTTAACATTTCAGCTTGGGCAGTCACTAAAAGCTGAAATCAGAAGTGGCTTAACACAGAGGTAAAGAAAAGACAAAGAAATATCTAAACACTTGAAGGTACTTGTATGTGAGAATAACAATAATGAAGGATAAAAGCAACTTTTCAATGAATCAGGGAGGCATTCGAAGAATCTGCACAGGTCATCAAGCCAGTATCCTTTTATATTTCAAGGATACAATTTTCACTTGCTTGAAGTAGTTAAACACTGGATAACAAAGTCATAACGTGCCCATGTGGGGTACAATGCCACCCTTATTCCTCACCCACTGCCACATTTTCAAGTGTCACATTTGGTCACGTACAGGATACAAGGTACAATATGCAATGAAGTTCTTTATAAGATTATAATCCATACTTCACAATAACAATTTGACAGATTAGAAAAGTAGAATGTAGAACAAAAATTGAAGGAATCTATAAAAGAGATAAATTCTACAAAACAATGAACCTAAATTATTAAGAAAACAATAGGACATTTTTAAATGAGCATTTTTATCAGACTCTTTATGGATTCTGCCAACAAAGTGGTATTTCTGAATGGCACGAGGCCAGGATTAAGCGGATTTTAAGTGAAAGTATCTGATGAAGGTATAGTACGTGTCAAGAGCATTCAGTTAATATCATTATCTCATTTTTGGCGGATGTGGCTTTAAAAGGCTTTTGTAGTTGATCCTGTCAGAGCGAGCGTTATACCTCTTCTTGAGTTTAAACTATAAAACATTCAAATTACAATTCTGACAATGTATTCATCACACTGAAATGCACTAAGGTATATATTGTACAGTACATCCACTGACAGATTTAAGATGTTGTTGCTGCCACCAGTAGGATGTAAGTGGTAAAATCTGTTGTTACAACAACTGCACAAGGACAGCCAATGAAATAAACATTTAAAGACAAGTCCAAATCACACAGCATGTAAAAGTATATTATAGATAGTATATTTGGTTTATGTTATACCTGTACATTACTGTTATCATGTTACCTTATCTGTCTGATTTGATTTCACTTATCTGTGTTAGGTCTCACATCATGATAGTAGCCGATTAATCCCGCCTGTCATATCATGAATACACTGAAATCAGTTTGCTCTGCCTATTTTCATCACTGATGCGAGCCACTTTTGATTTTGATTGACTTAAGGGAGCAGTGCCGGTCCTAGATGCTGGGGGGCCCTAAGCAAAGCTTTGTGAGGGGCCCTCTGTCAGTGCATTCAGACCCTTATAGCATAGCACACATACATCTCGGAGACGTCTATTTGATGTCTGCGTTTACATCTGCAAGATGTCTTATTTAAATTGTTTTCTCATCTGCAATACGTCTGTGAGACGTCTCCTAAAAGATGTCATATAGACATATTGAAGATGTCTGCAAGACGTTTTTGATTTAGAATGTATGTAAAGCAGCTCTTTTCCTTTATAAGATGTTTTTACACACCAGATGTATTCCAGATCTCCAGATCTTTACCAGACATCTCACAGACGTACCTGTGCTATCTGGGTAAAACCCAGTCAATGTTGCTGTTAGTTAGTTGTTAACTAACCACATAGTGTATTATCTTATAGCTGTATAATATTCCCATATGCACATTACTTTGAAACCCTGACTGATAAACTTGCTGATTATAACATGAAACATGTATTTGCTGATAAGTTGTTTTGATTTAAAATGTGTTGTGAGAAGCACTACAAAATTTACCTGATCTAAATGAATGTAATGAATCAAATTAAATTACATATAAATACATACTGTTAATACACAGGGGTTAAATTGGGATTTGTTATGTGGGGGGGGGGCTCTGTGGGGAGGGGTACTTCGAGGGGTAACATGTTTAATACTGATGACAGCAAAGCCACTGGTGTGTTTCAATGACATTCTGGACCTCTGATAGGATTTGATAAGTTTCAGCTTTAAAAGAGCATTTCACCCGTAGAAACATTAATCTTTATTGAAAGTGTTATATTTGTAGTCGAAATGTAACATACATTTAGAATTTGGTGCCTATTTGACAGAGAAAAGGGGTGTTTGTAGTCTCATTCCCTCAACAAAGACATTGCACTTCCTTCTTTCAATGATGCAAAATGATGATTTTTACATCATTGAAAGAAGGATGTGCAACACTGAAATCTGTATTTCTCCAGTCTCAGCGGCAACTGAGGAAATGATGCATGACCATTCAAAAACATGACTGGAGTTCTAACTATACAAAGCTTAATGCAAATGGGTGAAGTGTCCCTTTAAAGCTGTCACAGAGGTTGACCCCAAATATTTTAAAAATAGTGTCTGATTTTAAATATTGCAAATCTATGAGTTTGACACCCTATATCCATTTGTTGCACATGTCATTATGCACAACTGATCAAACTTTAAAGGAAGTTAAAAGAATCAATCTCCTTGAATAATTCTAGGCATAAGATGCCCAAAAAGACTCAATTAACAAGATAAGGTACAACACACAGTACTGTATCAGCAACATGTCTTAGAAATTAGCCATAGAGATTCCCTATGCTGGTCAGCAGCTACAATCATATAGTTAGGTTTGATTTGTGTAATCAAAATACATTATTTTATTATCTATACAATGAGTTATATCCAGTGTTATCCAGTTAACATACTGTAATTAAACGAGTGACATATACTTTAATCCTTTACAAATTTCAAGTCTTTTATTAAGTTTTCTCGACGTGGGCACCATTCTTACCTCTCTTTCTCTCTCTCTCTCTCTTTCTCTCTCTCTCTCTCTCTCTTTCTCTCTCTCTCTCTCTGTGCGCATGCGTTGAGTGAGCGTGGAGCGTGCATGGGGAGCGTTTGATCGCGGTGTGAGTGTTTGAAAACTTTTTCTATCTTTATCTCTCTTTTAGTAGTGTTAGCGTTTAAACTGTGTTTTTGTGGTAAAGATAGTAGTAAGAGGTGATTGTTTAAGGGAGTTTTTTCGCTCCCAGTCTGTGCACTGGGAGCATGGCTGCTCCAGGTGCGGAGAGTTTGGAGTATTTAACGAGACGTCATGGAGTGAAAATTGATACTACCGCTAATGTAGAAGAGTGTGTTTTAGCGGTGGCTGCTTTAGTTGGACATGAGAATGTATTATCAGCATCACGGATGAATAGTGCTATTGTCATTTTTCTGAAGACGATTGATTTGGCAAATGTGGTAGTTGAGAGTGGTATTGAGATTGGTGGTATTTTTACATCAGTGCTTCCCCTTTCTACACCTTCAAAGAAAGTCACGCTATCAAATGTGCCGCCGTTTATTAGAAATGACACTTTGGCCGAAATGCTCGCCAGATACGGAAGACTGATATCACCAATAAAGATGATTCCAATAGGAAGCAAGTCTTCTATTTTGAAACATGTTGTGTCTTTCAGGCGATATGTGTATATGGTTTTGAAAGATAATATTGATGAACTTGACTTGACTCTCAACTTTCGTCATGAAGGTTTTAATTATGTCATATACGCCTCAACAAACACAATGAAGTGTTTTGGGTGTGGCGAAAATGGACATCTTATCCGTGCCTGTCCGAGAAAAGTGAATGATGTTGCTTCTGATAATGTGACTGAAGTACAGAATGTTGTTAATGAACGTGACGCTGAAATGCCTGGTCCGAGTATAGCGCCAGTTGCTGTTTTGGAAAATGCACACGCCAGTTCTGAGAGCTTAGAGAATACAAACGTTGTTAAGAATGGAATAATTGCAGAGGGAGCTGAAACAATCAAAGCCCCGTCTGTCGAAAAGGAAACTGAATGCGAGTCTGACGAGTCAGAAAACAGTAATGGCGAAAATAGTGCTATGGTAATTGAACAGGTAAATCTATTAGTTGATACCCCCGTGTTAGAAGATGAAGGATGTTTTTTTAAAACTCCCCAAAAAAGAAAACTGATGACTTGTCATTCTGATAAGCAAGCAAAAAAAACAGATAACCTCAGTGTGAGTCAGACTGACACTGACAGTGAAAGTGACATCTCAGAGTGTAGTTTTAGTGCCAGTCTGCCTCAAGGTGGCTTCTCCAGCCGAACTTACACTGTTGATGATATAAAGGCTTTCTTAAAAGTGACCAAAAATCTGAGGAAGGTGAAAATAGAAGAGTATTTTCCTGATATATTGCAGTTCATTGAAAAAGTAAAGCTTTTTAGAAGTGAAAGCTGCTTTACTGATCAAGAGGGTTATCGGCTAAAGAAAATCCTTACAAAGTTAAACACCCAGTTAAGTGAGCCAGGTGAAAATAACTAGAATGGGTAGTTTGAATAACTCTTATTGGCTTTTTTGCTTTTTTTGCTCTCTTCTTTCCTTTTTGATGGGGGAAATACATTTTGCATCTTTAAATGTTAATGGTGCAAGAGACATCAAGAAGAGAGCTCAAATCTTTGAACAAATGAAAAGTAAAAAGATTGATGTGTTGTTTTTGCAAGAAACTCACAGTGATGTTTTAAATGGTGTAGACTGGGCTAAAGAATTTAACGGATTGGTGATTTTAAGCCATTATACCTCTTTAAGTGGTGGAGTTGCGGTGTTATTTTCAAAGAGTTTTATTCCACACTCTTATAATGTTGAAGAAGTAATTAAAGGAAGGGTGTTGAAAGTTAAAGCTTTATTTGAAAATTGCTCTTTTGTTTTTGTTTGTGTGTATACCCCAACTGTGGCATTGGAAAGAATGCTTTTTTTGAATACACTGGACAATGTTTTAAAGGATTGTAATACTGATGATTTTTTAATATTGGGAGGAGATTTCAATTGCACGGAAAGTGCTTTGGATAGAAATCATGTTGAACCACACATGCAATCAAGAAAGAGGTTAACTCAACTGATTAAGTCTCACAGTATTTTTGATGTTTGGAGGAATTTTCATGACACACAGAGACAATATACATGGGCCCATGTTCATGATGGGCAGGTGTCTTTGGCAAGGCTTGACAGATTTTATGGTTTTAAACATCAATCGAGTATGTTTAGAGAATGTTTAATATTTCCTGTATGTTTTTCTGACCATAATTTGGTAAAATGTGTTATGGCAAAAAACTGTGTCAAATCAAAAAGCGCCTATTGGCATTTTAATAATAGCCTGCTATGTGACTCTCTTTTTAGAGAAGCTTTTAAAGAGTTTTTTTTAAATGCTAAAGCTATGAAATCTTCTTTTTCGACTTTACAGCAGTGGTGGGATTTTGTAAAGTTGCAGATTAAACAGCTGTGTCAACAATACACCCTCAACGCTACAAGAGATATTAAAGGGTCAGTGAGTGTATTAGAAGAAGATTTAATGAAGTTACAAGAACGTGTTGAATTATCAGAAGACGTTAATTTTATGGAACAAGTTAAAGAAAAGAAAAAATTATTGGGTGAAATGTTAGGATTATCAACACAAGGTGCTTTAATTAGATCTAGATTTCAAAGTGCTGAATTAATGGACGCTCCTTCAATGTTTTTTTTCAATTTGGAAAAAAAGAACGGTCAGAAAAAATTTATTCATGGCTTGCGGTCTGACACAGGAGTTTTATTAACTGATGCTTTTGATATTAGAACAAGAGCAGTACAGTTTTATAAGGATTTATATAAGAATGAAATTTCAGAAGTAAAAGATGATAATTTGGGTTTTTTTCAGAATTTACCACATATAACTAAAGATCTTGATAAGGATTTAAGTAAAGCACTGAATTTAAGTGAACTTAAAGATGCCCTTAGTAAAATGGAAAGTGGTAAAACACCTGGTATAGATGGTATCACAATTGAATTTTATAAATCTTTTTGGCCTGAGGTTGGCCCAGAATTACTTACAGTTTTTAATGAGAGTTTAAAAGAAGGGCGTTTGCCACAGAGTTGCCGTAGAGCGATTATTACCTTACTCCCCAAAAAAGGAGATTTAAATGAAATTTCTAACTGGAGACCGATAAGTTTATTATGTAATGATTACAAAATACTTTCTAAAACTTTAGCGGTTAGATTAGGTAAAGCTCTTGAATATATTATCCACCCAGATCAATCATACTGTGTTCCGGGCAGGAAAATTTTTGACAATGTCTCTTTTGTCAGAGATATTTTAGACTGTGGAAAACTGTTTAATTTAGATTTTGGGCTGATATCAATTGACCAGGAAAAAGCCTTTGATAGGGTTGAGCACATGTACTTAGCGTCTTAGAAGCATTTGGTTTTAGTTCAGGTTTTATTTCAATGGTTAAAGTTTTATATTGTGGCGTTGAGAGTGTTTTAAAGATCAATGGTGACTTGTGCTCTCCTTTTGGAGTATATAGAGGTGTCAGACAAGGCTGTGCACTATCAGGAATATTATATACTTTGGCTATAGAACCTCTGTTAAATAAATTAAGAACTGTTGTGTGTGGACTGTGTATACCAAATTGTACCCAAAATTTTAAGTTATCAGCTTATGCTGACGATGTTGTTGTTATAATCAGTGGATCTAATGATGTAAATGTGTTGTCAAAGACCTTAAATGATTTTAATTTTCTTTCATCCGCTAAAGTGAACTGGAAAAAAAGTGAAGCCATATTAGTTGGTAAATGGCTAAGAGGTGAACCAAAGCTTCCCGAAGGCTTAAAGTGGACCAGAGATGGTTTTTAAATAGTTTTTTTGGGGAGTGATGATGTTGTGAAAATGAATTTTGAAGACACTGTTGAAAAAGTAAAAGGGCGACTGGACAAGTGGAGGTTTTTACTTCCTAAAATGTCCTATAAGGGACGTATTTTGATTATTAATAATCTTGTTGCATCTGCCCTTTGGCACCGTTTGGCTTGTATAGACCCCCCAGTTGTCATTTTGACAAAAATCCAGTCAATTTTAATTGACTTTTTTTGGGACAAATTGCACTGGGTGCCGAAAAGTGTGTTGTACCTGTCAAAAGAGGAAGGGGGACTTGGTCTAGTACACTTGCAGAGCAGAACGGCTGCCTTTCGTCTACAGTATGTGCAAAGACTTTTAATGTGTTCCACAGAGTCAAGTTGGATGGGCGTTGCTTGTGCAATTCTTCGGAACATTGAAGGCCTAGGCTTGGACAAAGCTTTGTTTTGGCTGGACTCTCATAGACTAAGACTTTGTGACTCTCCAGTTTTTTATCGCAACTTATTCAAAGTCTGGTCTTTATTTAAGACTAACAAGGACAACAGTGCTCCCTCTCTATTTTGGTTACTCCAAGAACCTTTGGTCTTTGGTTCACGTTTGGACCTAACACATGAAGCATCATTTGCTGTACCTGAAAGAACTTTACTGAATAACAAAGTGACAACAATTGGTCACTTACATCAAATAGCAGGACTTGATTTTAAAGATGTGTACACAGTTGCTGAGCATTTAAAGCTCAAATCATGCCGCATTGTAACAAAAGCACTTGAAAGTTGGAGATCAGCTCTCACTGATGAAGAAAAAGAGTTGTTGGAACAATATTCAAAAGGGTCTAAAAACCCTGATTGTAAAGATCCTTTTCCTGATTTAAGTGTATATCCTGTCATGGGAGAATGTGATGGTATGTTACTTAATTGTGATGATTTGAAGATTGTGAACTCTGAGGTTGCATCAGGGAAAGAATTGTATAAGATTTGTGTTAAAGTGCTTAATAAGAACTTTTTAAATAATAGGTGTGATACACCTTGGAGAGAGGTTCTTAAACTTGATGGTAATGAAAAACCAGAATGGAGAGTCTTATACAAGTCACCATTGATCAAAAAAACGGGTGATTTACAGTGGAGACTGTTGCATGGTGCAGTTGCAGTTAATGCCTTTGTGTCTTTGTTTAATGATGATTGTAATGAAGGTTGTCCCTTTTGTCTACAAAAAGAAACTCTTTTTCATGCATTCATGCACTGTGAAAGGCTAAAACCTTTATTTGACACATTGGAAATGCTTTTTATGTCTTTTAATGTGATGTTTTCAATGAAAATATTTATTTGTGGTTTTAAGTATTTAAGAAGTTGTAAACAAAAATCTCAGTTGTTGAATTTTTTGCTTGGTCAAGCAAAAATGGCAATTTATGCCTCTAGAAAAGAAAAAATTGAGACCAATGTTTTCTGTGACCTAGTAGCTGTTTTTTCAAGACTTGTGAAGGCCAGGATTTTGATTGATTTCCATTATTATAAATTGATGCATGATCTTTCACTGTTTGAATCAATTTGGTGCATTAATGGGACCCTCTGTGAGATTGTTGAAGAAGAGTTGCATTTTTCTTTTTGTTAGGTTGATTTTTTTTCTCTCTCTCCCTTTTCTGGAATAGGTGATGTGTTGTAGTCTGTTCCATTTTATGTAATAAATGTTTTTTGAAAAATCAAAAAATCTCTCTCTCTCTCTCTCTCTCTCTCTCTCTCTCTCTCTCTCTCTCTCTCTCTCTCTCTCTCTCTCTCTCTCGTCAAATTATCCTGCACGAGAGCGCGTTCTTGAAGTTCAAAGGAAAAAGCTCGTGTTTTCGCGGCAATTGTGTCACCCAATTCGCGTCATTTGAATCGCCCCATGCTAAGACGCGTGTCTTTACATTGACTTAATCTGCTCGCGCAAATCCTTTATCTTGTTCCCTTGCTTCACGTTTTTTTCCCTTTATTCTGCTCCAGACGGATAGCTTTGTCTTTGTTTTAAATCAATGGTGGGTATATAATATGCGCAACGTTACCAAATCACTCTTCTGCGTCATGCACGCGGCCGTTTCTAAATTTGAAGGCTGCAACCTCCGGATCATGTCGCATATGCGCGCTGCATACGTCATCAAGCCTGATTTATTTAAGTTAAATAAGCATTTCATTTGCAAGTCATAAGCATAATATAACAATTAACCATTAACTAAGAATAATAGTCAACATTATAATTGTTAATATTCTAAAATACGTTTTTATGACGCATATGCAGCCTACAAATGTGACCTCTGAAGGCTGCAGCCTTCGGATTGAGAAACTGCCTGCATGTTGTCCGAGTACATATCAGTGATTTAAGAAATCATTAAGTATTTTTAAAAACCCGCACAAATTCGGAAGTTTGCAAATTATTTAAATTATAGCGTCTTGTTTTCATTAAACATAATAATAATTTTTCTTTGATATAATGGTTTTAAATAATTCTGAGATCAAGGGGGCCCTCTAGTGGTGCGGGGCCCTATGCAAATTGCGTACTTTGCGTATAGGAAAGACCTGCACTGTAAGGGAGACATTTCACAAGACTTTTTAAGATGTCAAAAATCTTTGGTGTCCCTAGAGTAGGTATGTGAATTTAGCTAAAAAATACCATATAGATAATTTATTATAGCATGTTAAAATTGTCACTTTGTTTTGGGTGTGTCCTTTAAAATGCAAATGAGCTGATCTCTGCACTAAATGGCAGGTTGGATAGTGCAGATTAAGTGGCAGTATTATCCCCTTCTTACATCACCAGGGGAGCCAAATTTCAATTACACATTAGAATTCTTATTCACATTTCCTATGTTGATAAAAGCACTGGGGACCCAATTATAGCACTTAACATGAAAACAAAACAAAAAAAACAAAAATCGGTTATTGAGCAAGTTCCTAGAAAATCATTGTTGAAAACTGTCTCCTTACCTTACCCTGATTCACACGGTAAGCTTAAAGGATAATTTCGGTATTTAACACTTTGAGTCTCATTTCTGGTTTGTTTCGGATGAACTACAGTGATGGACATAGAAATTTTGACAATGGGTCGTGTCTTGAGTTTTACTCAAGACACTTACGTTTGACTCTTTTAAAAGCGTCTCTTGACTGTTTCAGAATGGAAGTCAATGATCATGCACAAACATGCCATTAAAACAACACTTAAGTTCATTTTCAAAACTGTACTACTCACCGAGTGGTTCGTGGTGTTCGTTGATGATTAAAAACAAATATATTGGCGCAATGTATGATTTCAATCCGTGTTATTTGCTGTAGTGGAACAATTTTTTCAGATACCTCACAACCGAGTATATACTTCCGCTCTATTTGAGTCTGAAGCGTTAGCACACTCCCGACCACTTGATGGCGACAACCACTTTGCCATACAAGTACGCTCGGTGTCTAGCGTATAGACAGTCACAATTGAGCTCAACTTCAAACCTAAGGCTGGTCACTGAGCCATCAAATATGGGAAAAATTTATTTAAACCGAGCGAAAAAACTACAACCACATGTAAACAGACCCCTTTTCTGTTTCCAGCGGCGGAGTGATATATCAGCGAGCAATGAGTCTTCCAAGAGAAGTCAATGGAATTTTACAAAATGCCAAATAAAACACGACAGAAACTGTATTTTGCTACACAACTTGTTTTTAATCATCAACGAACACCACGAACCACTCGGTGAGTAGTACAGTTTTGAAAATGAACGTTAAGTGTTGTTTTAATGACATGTTTGTGCATGGTCATTGACTTCCATTCTGAAGCAGTCAAGAGACGCTTCTAAACGAGTCAAAAAGTCAAGACACGACCCATTGTCAAAATTCCAGTGTCCATCACTGTAGTTCATCCAAAACAAACCAGAAATGAGACTCAAAGTGTTAAATACCGGAATTATCCTTTAAGGATTCATAAGCTGAGTTGTCAGGTACGATTTCACATGAAATGTCAGTTCCGTTATTTGACTTCAATCCACACAATTTTTTTTTACGAATGGCAGCTTTAAAATTAATAAAATACATTAAACCTATTGCTATTACAATGTAAGGACACGATAGTGAGCATGCTAAAAACAAAGGTTGTCTGTAAACATAAGAAATATTGCAAAAAAAGATTCACCCAATATGCAGTTACATTAACAGCAAGGACAGAACGTGCAAGCTACATTTTAAGAGTAGGACACATGGAGCCTGGGGACCAAGATGTTGTCTGAGAGTGCCATCCTGCATTGCTTTGCAGTTCACACTGGAATCAGCAAGCCGATTAACAAGTTTAGTGGTTGTCAAGCCTAAGAATTCAACCTTGAAAGGTCAACTATGGTACATTTTCCTGCAAGCAAAGACTATTTGCATTCTTAGCACCAGAAAGTAATGTGCTACAAGATCTACTGAACAAAATGAGCATTGTCTGTAATAATCACACATAGTTATATAAAAGTGAAATGAATAAGAAATGTTTAAGATTCTGCACTAATTCTGTCACAATTTCAAAATACCCCAGTGCTCGTCTCTGATGCCTATAACAAGAGACAGAAGAAAACAGCAAAGACAGAGAGAGTTGGACATTGTACAGGATATGTCGTTGAGTACATGCCCGAAGCCATCTTCTTCTCCCAGTCTTACATTGTTTCTGTCTTTAGCGCCCTTTTCAGTCTCCTCTTAGATGTCTCCTGCCACCCACTTCGCGTTTTAATAATCCCACGCAGCAAAAATTTCCGATCTGTTTTGACAGACACAGCTGTGTTCTCTATAGTTCGTTCCTTTTATGTATTTGTTGGATTATTCCTAAATCCTTGAATGCACAAAATCAGCAGATTTCTGACTTTCCTTTCACGACACTCCCGATTGTCTTCCCCCGCACCTTGTTACGGCGTAGACTTCAATTGAGTTGGCATTTATGAAAAGCGTGTATGTTCACAGAAAGCATATAATCCTGTGCTATTAGGAGTGTACAACAAGTGCCATAGGTGGCAAGACTAATTTGAGACAACTATGGAGAAAATCTCTTCCTATTGAAGATGATTGTCTGGAGGATGCGACTCTGTTATTGAAGTTGTTTTTGAACAGTGAGAAAAAATTATAGTGATGCAAAAATAGTTCCCCTGTATTTTTATGGCCTTCTGCTGTCTGCCATCATATTTCAACTCAAATTTCAAACAAAAAATTCAAATTTAAAAGAATAGCTATGAAGCCGAAAGTACTGCAGATTTGTTGTTTTTGAAATAAGGAAGTCCACTGGAGTTGATCCTAATTTGATTTTTAAGCTTGTAATCGTTCCCATCAAAGCTGTGGAATTTTATCTCAGGCTCATCATTCAGGGATTCAGGACTGCTTTTCCAAGTTTTGTCAGTTAAAAATCTAAATAGTTTCTGACGTGCCCAACGGTGCCGAAACTGACTTGTCATTTCCATTAAACATTTGTCACTCTGTACACATTTCATCTGACAAATCTCTCGGTCTCATGTTTTATCAGATCATATTCCTTTTTGCACTTATTTGTGATCTAACATCTTTGAAAATGTTGTTTAGATTTTTAATATCTGGTGCATCCTTGGACAACACTGCTGGACCATTAACAGTAATACAGATCAAATTCCAAATCTTATCTCCGTGAAATGTAGGTGAGGAATATGTTTGGGATCATCAAAGGCACAAACATGGAGATCAAGTCCAATGAATTTTTCACACAGCCGCTCATCTTCTGGATAATTCTGCTAATCTTTTTCTGCGTCATCACAGATCAGACATATGCCCAGTTCCCTTTCAATACGGTTCACTTCGCATTGCGTCAGTTAGCTGACGCTATGGGGGAAACTCCTGTTTACTCCGTGACTGAAGCCTATTGGTTAACGTCTGTACAAAGTACAGACCAATGACGTTTGAACCCGCGCGCGGGAGGAACGCGTCCCTATATAAGCGCGGTTCAATCGTCAGGAGCTCATTATTTTCTCCTTCAGTGCGAACCTCTCACTGCTCCGAAGAAAAAGAAGAAGCCTTACCTCGCCGTTGACAAAAGCCCTGCAGCGGAGTCCAGGCCTAGCGTCTTCCCCTGCCGTTTTCCGGCTGAGAACCGAAGATAGCAGAGTCCAGGTCTAGCGTCTTCCCCTGCCGCTTTCCGGCCGAGAACCGAAGATAGCCTTCGCTTGCCGTGGTACGAGCCCTGTGCAGCGGACACACGCCTGACGAGGTCTCCCCTGCGGCCGCCCGGTAAGATCAATATTTTTAATATAAAGCTATAAGCTAAAAGAGCAGGCGCTGTTGTAATAGCGTCCAGCACAGCGGCTCGGTGAGCCTCTCTGCTATGAATTTCCTCCGAGCGCGTTACCGGTCTGGCACCTCCCACGCCGGGACCGCGCTTATGCTTTGGTTGTCTTATCCATGTTTCGTGCTCCCCCTGCTGTTCCTCTCTCGCCGGGATGAACACACGGCGAGCCATGAGACTAGATGGATGCATAGACAAGCACACACGGACTAACCCCCCCCTGTGTTCTGTCACACCGCAACCGTTCATGCTTACAGAGTCCCTTCGCTCCTCTCACATTCAGTGGCGAGATCTCTGGCACATATATTAATCCCCCGAGTGCATCGGGTGATACCGTCACGACGCATGGCTGTTCTGTCTGTGTTGCTGCTCCCCTCTGCCGTTCCTCTCTTGTTGAGATGAACAAGCGGGGAACCGTAGACCTGGATAGATGCATACGACAAGCAAACACGGGCGGTCTGCCCCTGTCTCTGTCATAGCACAGCCACTCGTGCTCCACGCTCGCGGAGTCCCTCGCTCCTTTCCCCACAGTGGTGAGGTCTCTTAACGGCTTAGCTAGCACGCGGTATTACGGCTCGCTGCCTCTAAATGCAGCTGTCCAGTGTTCAACGATTACAGAGCTTCATGCCCCTCCCCTCTTGGAGCGGCGCGATCTCATTCGTCTGCTCGATAGGGCGGATTCGCCGCTATTGGAGCACCAAGAACACTCATTATAAGAGAGCTTCATGCCCCTCCCCTCCTGGAGCGGCACGATCTCATTCGTCTGCTCGATAAGGCGGACACGCCTCTATTGGAGCGCTAAAACACTTATTATAGAGCTTTACTGGCCTGAGCCGATCTCACTTCAGATAGCTCATTCTTCGTCTGCCTGGTAATTTCTCTCTGGTTTAGACGGAATCAGAGGCAGAACGAATTTGTTTATAATATACTGAGGCCCGAATACCTCCCTTTATTCAGTCCCGTCCTATATCAGTGCGCTGAATATTGGTACATTCTTATATATATACCCGGTTTTTCTGCCCTTTTAATAAACGGCAAAACCGCGGGCCTCACGGCAGACTTCCTCTCTGCGATGGGTTCAGTCTGACATTAAACCACCTAGACATACTACCCTGCTCCGTGAGCCGTTCGGTCACCGTCACTACTGAGGCTTGTGCACCTGAACGGCTGAGCTCTGGTCTCCGCAGCACAGCTGCATCAACAGAGAACGAAACTGTCTGGGAGAAAAGGGGTTATGTCGCGCCTCGGCTGGACTGCCCTGAAATGTTTTCCGTGTGCTGTTTATCCAAACATACTGTGTAATACTGTCGGCTATGCGACCTCACTATAGTGGCGAACGGTATTTAATTCCTCTAAAAAGAGTAATTTCCGTGCTTACTATACTGTGTATTGACACCCACGGTTGTACGGTGTCTCTAAACACTTTATCGCCTTACTGACAAGCAACCAGTAATACGCACACACGGCCCGCTGTCCATAATTCTATTGACGCTTGCCGAAAAAAACCCCGGTTTGGCCATATACTGTGTATTGACACCCCACGACTGTACGGTGTCTCTAACACCTTTCTGCCAAATTCGCTCGCAGCCCACCTCAGTTTCTCCGCTACGATGCTGATGGCGCAAACGAGCACGGTCTTACGGCTGTTATTCTCTCTTCCTAGAGGAAGGACAGCCTCAGACTTTTGCATGGCTCCAAGCGTTTGAATCGCGCCCTCTCCGGACGGCCACTCAAAGGCTTACAGCCAAGCGGTTTATGACGTTTTTCGGCCATATAGCTGATTTATATTAGCGGATCCGAAGACGCTCACACCTCCGCTCCAATACTCGGAGATATTAAGGGTAATATCAACCTCAAGTGAGCTTGCTACCCGCCACAATAAGTTTCAAAGCTTAAAGCGCGCGCACAGTCAGACGCGCGCGGCATCTCGTTTAAGACGGGCACACGTACCCCTCTAACGAGCCTCAGAAAGCTGAATATCGTGGCATTCTGTTCATAAGTCCACTTCAGTTTGACTAAGCAAAGGTCCCGCCCCGAGCTGACGGCCGGGAAGCTTGCTTAAGTTACACACGGCTGCATGAAGTGCTGTCATTACGAGCTAGCCCAGCATTTGCTGTGAGTTGAACACGCTTTACGACGGCAATCAGCCTTCGGCGCGTGGAACGCTGTTTGTCTTATATAAATCACCTTGTACTGTGAATACGGTACATTAAGAGGATGATTTAGCACTGCAGCACTCTCGACCGTGTTATTGTGATAATGCGGTCGGGCAATCTACGGTGGTTTCATTATTTACCGAACCAGACTGAGATCTCGCCCCCTGAACAAGCTAACGAGTCATCTCCTTTATAAACTCATTGCATCGCTTTATAAGCTATGTTCAATCAGAGTGATACGCATCTCATGCTTAAACTACCAATATTAACCCATTACGATGGGCGTGCGGAGATGGCATCCGTGGGACACGACCTACATTACGTGCCTTATGACACATTGACACAAGCTGCTAGGACCCCTTTCACGAGGCGTCCTTATGCAAAGTCTGATCCATTCTGTCTAGTGACATTTGAAAGTCAAAACCCCCCGCGAATCGCCGGTGGAACACTTTTCTCCTCACTACAGAGGCACGGCGGCTCTCTCCCCTACCTATATCTATGTGGCCGTGATAACAGCGAACCACGCTTTTACGACCGACCATTCATTTAATTCACAAGCCTGTCATCTCTCAGATGCGGACGGCGGCGGTAACAGCGAACCATGCTTTTACGGCTGGCCATTCACTTTATTCATAAGCCTGTCATTTCTCAGATGCGGACGGTGCCCGAGGCACAGCGCTCTGGAACTGTCCAAGGTCCTGTATGACACATACGTCTGACGTACATCAGACGATCAGCTGTTCATCTGCGTCACAGATCACTCACTAGAGCACCTGTCAATACAGGCTATTTATGGATCGTTGACGTTATCACCTCCCGTGACAATTATGCTCACTTGTCTTAGAGCATGGGCATGGTCTTAGAGGTTTCTCATTTGACAATTGTGACACGGCCGGCTAGTCCCCGCCGTCCACGTTGTCAGTTTACAGCTTCGACATCCCTGCTTCGCGCACTACTGAGGTTTGTTGCATTAAAGGTGCGCCCATTAGCTCACCTGTATGCACGATATGGTTTTTAATTATATGCGTCCACCGTGCGCTTAGAGAAGCTCACATGTACACGCTATAACATTTTGGTATACAATAAGATGCGCTTGGGAAGGCTCACCTGTATACACAGTTGTGTTATGCTTTGTGACACATACATTGTTGTTCATCTGTGTACGTTCACGGTGCGTTGGGTGCCCACCGTTACGTTCATCAATCATATCTGTACACATTCACGGCGCGTTCTGTGCACTGATTTATCTATACGCATTCACGGTGCACTGAAGAGTTCACCCGTGTGCGCACAATTTATTATCAGAACACATGACGGCGCGCTCGAGAATCTTGCCGGCCTGTGCATTATAACACTCTGATTCATCTATATGCATTCACGATGTATTCAAGTGTTCACCTGTGCCCATGCAATTTATAGTCAATACACATTTACGGCGCGCTTGGAAAGCTCACCGATCTCTGCACTATAATACTACCTATATGCATCCCGATGCGCTCGAGGGTGCACCTGGGTTCACACTATTGTGGTATCTGTATAATCCCACGCTACGAACCGTTCTGCCGCATATTATAGTCAGATCGGCCGTTCGTGAGCTTCGCAGATCACTCACTACGTATGTCTGTTGCTAACAGTGGTTATTTAGATGGATCGTTGAAACCATCGCACTGGCTCACGCCCCTCTATGAGCTATGTCCTATATAGAGCCCACTCTGTGCGAGTTTGGCTTCTTAATGAACTTGGTCTACAGGGGTATCTATATCTATATTTGATATCTGCTACGCGGCCGGCTGGTCTTCGCCGTCTACGTTGTCAGATTGTACAGCTTAGACGTCCCTGCCCTACGAGCGCAGGTTCTCTCGGCTCAATCATGCACGCTCATGCGTTTTATGTGTACACCACGGTGCGCTCAGCGAGCTCACCAACGTGACTCTGAATTTACTTATCTCGCACAGCCGCGGCGCGCTCGGTACCTCGCCGTCTTGTGCTATGTTATGTGCCCCCGGTGCGTTTAAAACCCCACCGTGTGCGCGTCAACAATTTATATGGTGCTTACACATTTGCTTTTAAAGCTGTGAATATGCCGGGTATAGGGCCACACGCAGTGTCTCTCCGGTAAGGCACTTCAGTACGTTGTGTATGCACGGCGTGATGGGATTACGTTCCCCCATAGCGTCAGCTAACTGACGCAATGCGAAGTGAACCGTATTGAAAGGGAACGCTTAGGTTACTCACGTAACCCCGGTTCCCTGAAATAACGGGAACGAAGCATTGCGTCTCTTGCCGTGCTACAAACGTCTAGGCAGCGAGTGTTATTCGGCTGCGCGCTTCAGTCGAATAAATAATGAGCTCCTGACGATTGAACCGCGCTTATATAGGGACGCGTTCCTCCCGCGCGCGGGTTCAAACGTCATTGGTCTGTACTTTGTACAGACGTTAACCAATAGGCTTCAGTCACGGAGTAAACAGGAGTTTCCCCCATAGCGTCAGCTAACTGACGCAATGCTTCGTTCCCGTTATTTCAGGGAACCGGGGTTACGTGAGTAACCTAAGCGTTATACAATTTATGCCAGATTTTAAGCCTGAATTTATCCTTTCTCAGCCCGCTCCTGTTAGAGCGTATAAAGAGATCCTAAAAGCAGCGCTATTGCACTTTAAATATTTGCTTTACTTTTTGTCTTTATTAAAACTCACTGTCTAATGCAAAATACACCATTGTGCAATCCTGGCACCATCTCATGCCCCACAAGGGAGCCCCTGCCCCCAAGTTTGAGAAGCACTGGTTAAAATACTAGGCAAGATGAGTTTATAAAAAAAGTTTGAACCATTTCATCATTAGTAATCCAAAAATACCTCTGCTTTTTTCTGGCAAAGCTAGTGAAGTATAACAGCCTGGATAATGGATTGACTGTACTGAGACAACAATGACATTTTGTGCGGTATCACATCCCGCGCAGGGGCTGAGCCGCAATACAATAAATTGACTAAGCTAAAAACTTTTATTCCTTAGTTCAAAGACATTTCCATCTGTCAGTGTGGTACACAAAATCCCCATGTTCCTCTGCACATACAGTACACAAGTTACCGAACCATTAAACCACGGCATCAAACACGCAAAGACTTTTACAGGAATCAGCTGAAATGTTGTTTGAAGTTGGAAGTCACCAATATTTCCAAACCCTTTGGAAGCCACGCTCTTTTAAGAGTAGCCATACACATAGTTTCAGCACGGAGTAGAGGGGAGGATAGAGCTGCATCCGCAACAAATAAAACTCTCCATTGCCTTCTTAGCTGTGCGAACCCAAAATCAAAGCAGAGAACAACAGAAAAGGCTTTTGAACCCTGCTAAGAGCGTGCTGACTAATGATAGTTGAGCCGTGTGTGTGTAGCTCTATAAAAAGACATCCTTGGAGCCAGGATGTCTTTCATTAGACTGCCCAGCGCATGGAGTTTTGCCTTCTAAAGGGCATTAACAGGACTGGGCATCAATGCTCCACTGGGTACCATTATGTGCCACCTCAACTTCCATCCACACTTTGATGTATTAGCCAAGTCTTTACTTTGGAAACTAATGGAGGCATAAAAATCATGTGTGTGTGTGCGCGTGCGTGCGTGCGTGTGTGTGTGTGTGTGTAAGCAAAAGCACATTGTGTTCCTGTATCTGACTTGGTGGAGCATTGTGTTAGCCATGCAAAGGCCATGGATACGATTCCTAGGGATACTGAAAAATGTATAGATTCAACGCACTGTAAGTTGCTTTGAATACCAATGTCGAGAGTGACGAGCCACCACTGATTAAACCCAACAGCTGGGTTTGTCCCTTTTTGACCCAAAATTGGGTCGAAAATAACCCAACGTTTTTAAGATACTTACTTTAATGTACTTAAATGTTCCTCAAGAAACTAACATTATTTATGGATTTGTCTTTTGGACATCTAATGTGACCACAAACTATCTAGAAAACTTAAAACCATCAACCTCCTCAAAAAGTATAGTAAATAACCAATAAAAACAAATGTAAAATCCATTATGAAACACTTTTCAGGTTTTTTTCTTTGCAGAATGGATGCTGACAGCCTAAACAAGATCTGAATTAACCAATCGGGATAAATATGCAAATTAGGCCAAAATGGTGTCTGAAAAGGGCAAAAGAGAAAATTTAATTTTCCACCTTCTATAACCAGTTATAATCAAAGGTAACCTTTCAAAAGCATTAACTTTCAGTTTCACACATCATGAGGCCTGTGTGAGGTTAAAGCAACACCTAGAGAGGAGTAAACAAACAAAAAAGATTGAAAAAAATGACAAATTTAGGTAAAATAAAAGGCTAAAATATTAAAGGATTGTAAACAGATACAAATTTGATTCATTTTATTCTACATTGTCAGATGCTGGTTTAGGGAACCGAAAGATTATATTGAGTACTATTTTGAGATATAAATATAATTTTATAATGTCACTGGTGATGCAACCCGGTATCAGGAAATTATGTCACATATTTTTTTTTTATTCTTTTTCGTAACACTGTCACGTTTTTCCGCTTTTTACGTGACCGCATTACGCATTTCTGTTTACGTGTCACTGTCACGTATTGGTTACTCAACTGTTTTGTCCTATTTTCTTAACATTGTCGCTTTGTTTTATGGTTAGATTTACATAAAATGACATCCTTACCCAAACCCAACTTTAATCCTACTGCCAGGCGTCAAATGTTTAAAAATCTGAAAAAAATTTGTGTAAACCAATACTTAAAGTGACATCCTAATGCAAACACCAAATCCAACCCTAAACCGAAGCGACAATGGTTTGAAAATAGGAAAATGCAGTTGAGTAACCAATACACGAGAGTCATACATAAACAGAAATGCGTGATAAGATCAAGGAAAAAACGCAGAAAAACGTGACAATGTCACGGAAAATAATAAAAAATTACATGACTATATCATTTCATGATACAGGGTTGGGTGATGTGATGTGTTTCAAAACATAGAAATCAAAACACAGATCAACCCCAAAGAGTCTAATGACATGTAAACCAACTGGCTGCAGAAGCTCTGTCCACACACATGAGAAAGTTTTTCCCAGTAACTCCCTAGAAAATGTTTGAAAAGGATGTACTGAAGTTTTGAAATAAGCTAATGGTTTTGTTTTCTTCTCCTGTATAAGCTAGGCTGATCTCAGCAGAAGGCAGATCATTTTGTGTCATTATTATGATGCTAAATTATTTTGCCTAATGCTCCAGATGATGTAAAATTGTCTGAGTATATGGCTAACAGTAGCAATAAGAGAATAATCGAACTGAAGCAGATAATAACCGTGTATGTGGGTAAAGCCAAGCACACATTCATATTCCACCTCGTTGCCCTTTGATGTTTTGCAGTACTTCAAAAACTTAAATCTACCTGTGTGTGCACTCTTCAAGTGTGTATACTTTTAAGACATGTTGTATCTAGACTGACGTCAAGTGTGCACACTGGAAAAAGTCTAAACTGATTGTGTTCCTTTAGGTGGTTTTATATTTATTATAGGCAAATGCATATACCGTATTTAATATGTAGATAACAAAGTTCTAGTTTTACGTCAATGAGTTAAAGAATGCTGTGATACAACATAGTGAAACCCCGGATTCACATTAATGATTCACCCAAGCAACAGTGAGTCAGTTTTCACGCTACATGCGTCATACTGGATACATTTTCAATATAATTAAACGATAAAAGCAAGCTGCCTCAAAGGGATTTGTGGGAATGAAGAAAAGCTGTTATTGTACAGCTGTGAATGTTACATTATCTTTAATTAGAAGACATAATATTACAATATAAACCTGACATGAATTGATGAGCAATCATTTTCCACCTGGATCACATTACACTAGAATCCTAGCGACTTATATATATATATATATATATAAGTCTAATCTGCAGTCATTCATGGATTTTATAAAACCCTGGTTAGAATTAAAACTAATTTAAATTTAATTAACACCATCTCTAAAGGATTATTTTAAAGGGAAAGTTCACCCAAAAATGAAAATAATGTCATTAATGACTCACCCTCATGTCGTTCCAAACTTGTAAGACCTCCGTTCATCTTCGGAACACAGTTTAAGATGTTTAAGATTTAGTCCGAGAGCTTGTTGACCCTTCTAAAGACTAAAGTCACGTGACTGCAGTGACGCGTATGATGTACAAACCTTCTTTTACAGTCTAAAGGAGACGCACATCATAAGTTTGAAAAAAAACCCACGTCATTCGCGTCACTGCAGTCACGTGACTTTAGTCTCGTGCATGCGCTTCACAACAGACGTGGAAGAGAAGACAATGCTGAATAAAGTTGTACATTTGTGGACTAAAATGTATTTTCGATGCTTCAGGTCTCGGAGGTCTTACGAGTTTGGAACGACATGAGGGTGAGTCATTAATGACAAGAAACGTTCACAAAAAACACGCAATACACTGATGTGGGCTCATTTTCTCTTGTGAGTGTTTGTGTTTCCTGACTAAGTGACTTTTTTGATCTGTGTTTAATTTTTGACACTCTTGTCCATGGCGGTGTTGGGAAGGCAACTTTTAAACTCTAGCTTATTAGATACATGCTGCTCATAATGTAAACCTCAGTCAAGATGCCTTTTGGAAAAATGAGTTACTCTATAAACTAACAAAAAAATAATTCCTGATTACACAAGGGGGCAACATATTTTTAAATATATTAACCTAGTGATTGATTGAATCTTCCCAACGCCACACATGAGTTCACAGGATGTTCAAAAATTTTTACCATATAAAAGCTATAAACTGTATAAAAATAAAGTTAAAACATTCACAAAACATTTGGGTATTACACATAATAGCTTTTACGGCAAATAATGAAGTCTTTGAAGGGATTATTAGAGCATAAGGCTAATCTCTACAAAATGAAATGCACTGTAGTTATCTCAACGTACAGCAGGTTCAGCCAAATCTTTATCGACAGAGATTTGAGCAGTGAACAGAAACTTACAAGAATAAATATAGTGTGAGACTTCAAACCAATAACTGAAGCTAGCAGGCTAGTGGAGCCAAACAGCTTTGCCTTTTGTTTACATCAAAGCTACAACACAAAACTTATTATTGGAACTAGCATCAAGAGATGCATCAAGAAATAAAAAGTAGAATTGAAGATTTGTAACTATGCAGATCTTTTTGATACTCAAATAGCAAAGAAAGTTGAAAATGCATAATAAATACTACATAGATTTGCAGTGGGCTTTAACACATTCCGTATAGAAAAAATCTGTTTGCATTAAACTCTTTGCGCTATTGTTTATTTTTTACATGCAGAAATGACTGAAAAAGAGAGGATCAAACAAAAAACTGAATCTTTAAAGCACCCTGAATCTGTTTTTGCACATGATGTAGTCTCAGCCTTAGCCTATAACAGGTTACAGACATTTTTTATGACCGTGGTCAGGGGGTTGTACACCAGACACAGCACAAATTCTGCACATTTAAGCTAAAAGTCCGTAATAAAATGAAACAATAGGTGGTTTTCAAACATAAATCAGTAACGCTCTATATCACATTTGGTAAATGTGAAGTGCGCTTGTCGGGGCAAACATGTGGTAATGTAAGTTACATGATAACAATAGATACATGAATACATGAAACAATTTTTGTAACTCATTTGTTGCATATGTGTTGAAATGGAGTAGTCTATGAAAACTTTATCCCATTCTTCCTAAACATCTTGAAGCCTACAATAAAGCATAAATTAAAAACAATTTGAGACAAATATTATATAATTATTATTATATTATATTTAATCATATACGTTTTGTAAATGTGAGTGCAGAACATGTAAAATTGCAAGATTGTCATGGTTCGTATTGTAAATCAATTGCAAATGTGAGTGGCTATTGTGTAAAGTCAACAGCTAAAATGAATATTGCACCACCACAGATTTTTGTGTAACTATTGCGCTGAATGCTTAACTAACTGACGCTATATGCTCATTATCACATTCATGATATCACCGAGATGTATTTGGGATCTGGTTGGTGCTTGCCCCTGTGTGTGTGTGAGACACCTTAATAACTCCCTAGCAACTGTATACCAATGAGCCATGAACCAAAATCAAAATACCTCAGAAATACCCAGCAACAACAACACTAATAGGACCCTAGAATTACTCATTTTAGCAGAGAATGAATGGTTTTGACATTTTTATTTTACACATTTATATAAAGGTAGTATTACCTGTTGTATCGATTTATCTCAGTTCCTCCTGAAAAGTGTTTGTTAATATCCTCTGTGACAGATTCTGCTGATGAAATGTGGTCAGCTATTGCACCAAGCATCAAGTAAGACAACCTAAAATGAAGTTGGGCGAACACAGCTAACTCTTGAATCTTAATAAGGCGCATTCTGAATATTCATGTGAGGCTGAATATTAGATGTAATGCTGTCAAAAGAGATGTGCAAAGTGAGAGAAAATACCTGAATTCATCTATGCAATATATAATGACACAATACACTATGTGTGTCATCATTTGCAAATGATCTAATGCAATCTAATGCAAATCTAATGCACATTACAGCATTTCTCCAATGAGATAAAACATGCTCTTTTATTCAGCCGAATGTAAATCCACCTCTATAGTATAGGAGTATTTGCATGAAGCGTATCAGTAATACATTACCGCTGTGAGTTTGTTAATACTTACATCAGCTAAATGTGCGGAGATAAATGACCCGTCAAAGAAAAGCTCTCCAGTTCCCCTCTTATGGTTCTGACAGCATAGATGCTTTGTGTTCTTTAGTGACTCATCCTTAAGAAAAGCATTACATGGTACAAGTCCCCAAAATCTCTCGCTCATAGAGTCAGAGATCAGTTATGGTGGTTATTAGCCTTGTTGTTGTATCAGAAGGGTTCTCATTCATGTGACAGTGGATTTGCATGCCACACATTTGTAAGGTTATTGGTGTAAAAAAGCCCAAATACACAAACACTTTGGTTCCAGATTGTAGCTGTCCATCAGTGAGAAAATCAATCATTATTCATTAGACATGGATTGAGTCCAATAGCACACAGTGTTTTCCGGGGCTGTTTGAGGTTTATTATGGAGTGTGTTCACTTGGCTCTGTGGGATATTACATGTTTACCGGGAGAGCCACATCAAGTTAAGTGATTTTACCACTTGGGAATGAGAGTGAGAACATTATTACCATGTGTTATTTCTACATTCACACTCATGTTCACACCAACAAACAGGCATGCATACATACTTGCTTTCTTTTCTTTTCTCCTCTTTCTTTCTTATTTCTGTCTTTCTTTCTTTCTTTCTTTCTTTCTTTCTTTCTGTCTTTCTTTCAGTCTTTCTTTCTTGTTTGTCTTTTTTCTGTTTTTTCTGTCTTTCTTTCTGTCTTTCTTTCATGTTTTCTTTCATGTTTTCTTTCTGTCTTTCATGTTTTTCTTTCTTTCTTTCTTTCTTTCTTTCTTTCTTTCTTTCTTTCTTTCTCTCTTGCTTTCTTTCTTTTTTCTATTTTTACTGTCTGTCTGTCTTTCTTTCTTTTTGTCTGTCTTTCTTTCATGTCTTTCTTTCACGTCTTTCTTTCTTTCATGTCTTTCTGTCTTTCGGAATTTCTTTCTGTCTTTCTTTCTTTCTTTCTTTCTTTCTTTCTTTCTTTCTTTCAGTCTTTCTTTCTTTTTTGTCTTTTTTCTGTTTTTTTCTGTCTTTCTTTCTGTCTTTCTTTCATGTCTTTCTTTCTTTCATGTCTTTCTGTCTTTCGGTATTTCTTTCTGTCTTTTCTGTCTTTCTTTCTTTCAGTTTATCTTTTTTCTTTCTTTCTTTCTTTCTTTCTTACAGTCAGTCTGTCTGTCTTTCTTTCTGTCTTTTTCTCTCTTTCTGTCTTTTTTATGCTTTCTGTCTTTTTTCTGTCTTTCTTTCTCTCTGTCTTTTTTCTTCTTTCATGTATTTCTCTCTTTCAGTATTTCTTTCTGACTTTCTTTTTTCTGTCTTTTTTCTTTCTTACTGTCTGTCTGTCTGTCTGTTTGTCTTTCTTTCTGACTTTCTTTGTGTCTTTTTTGGTCTTTCTGTCTTTTTTTCATGCTTTCTGTCTTCTTTCTCTCTTTCTTTCTTTCTTTCTTTCTTTCTTTCATGTCTTTTTCAATTTCAGTATCTGTCTTTCTTTCTTCTTTCATGTCTTTCTTTCTTTCATGTATTTCCCTCTTTCAGTATTTCTTTCTGTCTTTTCTGTCTTTCTTTTTTCTGTCTTTTTTCTTTCTTTCTCACTGTCTGTCTGTCTTTCTTTCTGACTTTCTTTCTGTCTTTTTCTGTCTTTCTGTCTTTTTTCATGCTTTCTGTCTTCTTTATTTCTTTCGTTTTTTTCTGTTTTTCTTCTTTCTGTCTTTCGTTCTCTCTGTCTTTCTTTTTACAAAGTCTTTCTTTCTGCCTTTCTGTTTTTTCTCTTTCTTTCTTTCAATCTTTCTGTCTTTCTTTTAATCTGTCTTTCTTTCATTCTGTCTTTTTTCTTCCTTTCTCTTTTCTAACCCTTTTAATTTAATTTTTTATCCGTCTTTCTTTTTTCTTTTCCATCCCTCGCTGTCTATTTCAGTTTTTTTACAACTTCAAGAATGCTGCGTTGCATTCTTTCTTTTTTTTCTTTCTTTCTTTTTCCTTTCTTTCTTTCTTTCTGAAGCACAGTCACTGTCACCTGTCACACTGGATACTAATTGACATCACGGTGATGTCAGAGGCTTGTGTCTCAGCCCGTCTTTGTCAGGACATGGCTTGTTGTTTAATAGCTTCTGGTACTTTACCACAATAGAGATTTGATCAGTCTTCTTGCTTTTCTTCCTGGGTTTTCCTTTGCTCGGAGAGAAGAACCTTAAAGTTTAGACTTGTGAAGCTACAGCAGCAGCTTGTGAAGAATCTGTACACAAATACATTGAACCAGCAGGCGTCGAAAACGAGTAACAGAGCTCTGAAGTACCCTGTTCAGCTTGTCAGTATAATTTAAAATCATAGTTATCAGCAATAATGTGGTCTGTATTACGTTATAGGAATAGTTCATCTGAAAATGAAAATTCTGTCATTACTTTTCCCCATGTTGTTCCAAAACAGTATTGCTTGCTTCCTTCCACAGAAACAAATGAGACAACTGTTGAAATACATTAAGAGTATAATGATATAAAATGTATGCTGATTGTATAGGTAAAGTTATCTGGTTTGGGGTAAAATTAGAAGAATAGGGAAATCTGAGATCATTCTATTACATTGTTGAGATCTCTTGTGAAGAAACTCTACTGGAGATATATATGAGATTTCCAGGTCTTGTGCACCATCTAAAATTTTTGTCTTACAGATCATTTTTGTATTATACATTTCTCCATGCTGCCTAGTGTCATGATCCTGTCTAGGTCACAGTTTTCTAGTCATCGTGATAGGATCATGGCAGCCCCATGTTTTGTGTGAGAGCACTGGCTTTGTTTTTCCTAGCCATGTGCTTTTTTGTCTCGTCTCCTGACCCCGCCCTCTTGTTTCCTCGTTAATTTTCCCATTATTGTTTGATTCATGTCACCTGTTACCCTCTTGATTTCCTTCCCTATTTAATGCCCTTGTGTTTGCTGTCCTGTGCTCGATCGTCTGTTTATGTGGAGTTTGTATTGTTCCTGTTTAGTCCTAATAGCCAAGTCTAGTTGTTTAGTGTTTGCTCTTGTAATTAACCATGGTTTTACTACTAGTGATGGGCAGTCCGTCTCTTTCCATTGGTTCGGCTCTTTCGGCTCAAGCTCCGGCTCTACATTTTAGTGATGGCAGTCTGGCTCTTTTCATAGATTTGGCTCTTCTGGCTCGGCTCCCTTTGAAGAGCCGGCTCCCCTGCATGCGTCTGAAGATTCGGCTCTGCTCGTTCGCTACAAAGAATCAGCTCTTAGAGCCGGCGTTCGCGAACGACCCATCACTATTTACTACAGTTAAAACCAAAAAACTATGGTTACTGTAGTAAAACCATGGTAACCACAAAATAACCATGGTTTTGACAACCATGGTTTTCAAAAACCATAGTTAAACCATGGTTAGTTTAGGAAAACCATGGTTTTGCTGATAGTAATCAATACACCAAAAAACCATGGTTACTACACTTTTACCACAATAAAACCATGGTTAATTTTTGTAAGGGCTAGCTCATTGTTTACAGTTTAGTCTAGTTTTGCCTTGTTAGTGTTGTGTTTTTGTATTATCTGCACTGAAAAAAATACTTTGCTGCCTTAAAATATTTTGTTGAATCAACTTGGATTTACAAGTCATTTCAACTTACTATTATTTATCTTGACTAGAGATGAGTTGTTATAACTACAGGTGAGTTGTTATAACTTATAAAATTAAGTTGACTTTTCTCAACTATATTTTATAAGTTGTGACAACTCATCTCTGTGGACATGACTTCTAAATCTGAGTTGGTTTAAAAAAATTCATTTTTTACAGTGTGTTAATGTTGTTTTGCCCCCTCATGGGTTTTTGTTTTCCTTGTTTTTATTAAAGTCATCAGTGTTTTTTCCATCTCTGTCTGCGTTTGGGTTCCTTGCCAGCAAATCCTGACACCTAGTGCACTTTAAAGAAGCCAGTTGGGTAAATTACCCCAATAAATGTTTATATTTGACCCAACAAAGGGTTAAAACAACCCAGAATTTTGGGTTAGGTTATATTACAACCCAATGGGCTGGGTTTGTCCCTTTTTGACCCAACACTGAGTTGAAATTAACCCAGTATTTAAGCCTCAAACATGTAGGGTCATTAGATTAATAAAAAACAATCCCTGAAGATCCTTCATGCGAAACAAAGAGGCAGTTCTTTATGATGAGGTCTGTTTGTCCTCGAGCAATGTTGTTGACATGATGTAAGAGACCCTTATGCACATTCATTCTTCCGTAATAAACAATTTCTTTGTAGCCTTTAACGTCCTGAAAAAACTCATATAATTTGTTGTTAAGCAACAGTTAACCAAAAATGATTCCTTCATGTCATTTTAAATCCTTACTGTGGTACACAAAGAGATCTTCAAAAATCAACTTAGTATTATGTGACTCATGCATTGTATTCAAACTGATGATTTTGTGGGGTGAAGAACCGATCGAAAAGTAGTTATACACTTATAATCTTCCTCTCCAGTGATCTCATAACACAAAACCGAATAAGTCTGATTCGTGGTGTCAGATTTATTTAAAGATTTATTGTGGTTTCTCATTGGTCTCGATTATTCAGATCTTTGGTTAAGCCTGTCATTTCACTAGTTTGCATGTGTTTTCAGTATTCAGTATACTTGGCTTGCTGTCCTCAAACGAAGCTCTGAACCTGAGACTTCAGAGAGAGCCAACCAGAGGCAAGGACTCAAGCCCCAAGTTCAACCCCTGGCAACGGAACTGCATGGAGGAAGAATGAGCAATAAAGGAGAAGATAGGGAGAAGGGGGGATGCCTTAAGACTTGCAGCTGGGCACAAAGGCATTATATAAGCCTTATATATACGCCATTAATGATGACTGGCAGGCTGCATATTTAGGCTCCTCCTTAACTTACAGTATGTTTACAGTCCTTGACACAAGAAGGATGGACGTAACTTTTAATAAAGTTGCCAAAATAATCAAAAAGTTATTGTACAGCTGGATAAGCACATCTGCTAAATGAGTCGATATATATACATTATAAAATAGCAGCATGAGATGGGAAGACAGAGGGCATGGTTTGGAAGTTGCGGGAACAGTTTATAACTCTTTTTTTACAATATTTTTTACACCTCAGACCCAAAACCGGGTTTGAAGGCGTCATGGTGCCCAACATTAACTTTCAGGTTACACTTTATTTTGATAGTCCACTTTAGACATTCTACTAACTATAAATAACTTTGCAACTACATGTCAACTAACTTTCAATAATTTGCAACTATACGTCAACTAACTGTCATTAGAGTATTAGTAGACTGTAAGGGTTGGGGTTAGGGAAGAGGTTTGGGTTAGTGGAATAAGTTGACATGCACATGCAAAGATACTTCTAGACAGTTGAATGTCTGTTGAGATATCATCGCAATCAAGTGTTAGTAGATATTAAGCAGACAGTTTACTAATTATCTAAAGATTGGTAGTTGATAAGTAGTTGCAAAGTTTCTTATAATCAGTAAAATGTCTAAAGTGGACTATCAAAATAAAGTGTTACCAACTTTCAATTACAGAAAGTACATAGGAAACAACGCTCAGACCATCAAAGGTTGCATTACACATCTGGTGCTTTGGGGGTGCACTTAATCTCTATAGCGTGCAGAAGGAAGCGTCGGAGGTTTAATTAAAAATGAAATTTCATTTCGAAACTTCTCTTGAATTAACATAGACACTCTTGATTAAATCCTGCATATAAACAACCCAGTTACAGAGAATGAGACATAGCAACCTTAATAACCTAAGAAATCATGCTTTTTAATGCAGTTTTATTTTAATACTATTAAAGGAAGAGTCCACATGGTTATTAAACATCCTCTCTTTATTAACTCACCTTCATGCATTTCTATGGTGCTTTCAGCACATTGAAAGTTCATGGTGACTAAGCTCCAATAATTTCAATGCATTTTTTGGTTCATATGACTCACAGTACATCCAAAGTGCCCTAAAGACATGACCTTACTCAGTCAATATTAAAGATATCAATGATATAGCATCAGGCATCAGCTGCACAATGAGCGTGTCACATCTGAGGGGTAAGCAGTTCAGAGAACGGCCCTGTGATATCTGCACATAATGCTGTATGTTTGATGTAATGAAGTGTGCAGAGATGCATAACAGCTGTTGGGACTCACTGACAGCACAGCAGTTCATCACAGTTGAAAGCTGCTATATACTGCCCCCTACAGATCAACCTTTTTAAAGAAACAAAAACATTTCAGCAGATGATTTATTCATTACATTTTTAGTCTTTTGGGTAACTTAAAGGGGTGTTCATAAGACTCACATGACTCCTTGCATTTTAGGAAGGATTGTTTCTGTGAACCTATAAATCCATTCTAGAGGTGGGAGGTGATACAAGAAACACCCAAAAATTCTCGGGCCAGCATCATATCTCCAAATTTCAGTCAAAACCGTTCTTTTTCATCATAAACAATCTGAAAACAGGGCTTTAAGTGTAAAATACCAAACTTGTCCTTTAACAGACTTGACCAGGTTAAATAGTAAAGTAGTTTTATCTTGGGCTAAAAGTTGACACAAGCAACGTGCAATGCGGATTGTTTCATCAGTGTGTGTGCAGATGCAGTCGAATAACCCAACACATCACATCACTGATTTAACCGAATAACCTTCAGGGTTTAAAGTGCTGATGAAGATCAGAAACGATGGCTCAATTCTACACTCTCATCAGAGTTTTTGCTTGATAATGTCAGCTATGAAGGAGTGGGAAGCAGGCCACCGGGCAGAAGGTCACTGCTGTCTGCATGCTACTTCTGTGACGTTTCATTGATGTGTACAACTCGCCTGCCCTTAAGCAAACCACACATTTCTGCTCCAGATATGCGGCTTATGTTGCATTCTGACCTCTTTTTCTTCAGCCTGCATGCATGTCTTTGTACAGATTAAAGACTAGTGCAAAGAATTTCAATGCAAACCTTTGTGTCTTATTCACTTTCCACCCAGAATTCAGTTTGACCAGGTGCATTACAGAGTGCTGTTGTTTACACAAAGATGGATGGGATGAAAATTGTGTTTAGCTTTAATTTGTATACACATTAATGCAATCTTTCGATTTGTCCAATACGTGACAATGACACGTAAACAGAAATTTGTGATACGGTCACAAAAAACGCGGAAATTCGTGACAGTATCACAAATAAAAATAAAAAATGTATGTGACTAAAGGTACGTAATTTAAGACTGGGTAAGTCGGGCTTACATTGGGCGTTTCTGGCTTAAAAGACGTCAACCTGATTTTCATATCCAACTGAAACTGGACATATTCCCGACATTAGAGCTTGAAGTCAGACCGACATTGGGTTATGACGTCAACCCTGTTTAATTTTCCAGAACATCTGGCAGACGATGTTTTTTTTTATTTCAACCCGACGTTACAGCTTGATGTTAGTCTGACATTGGGTTTTACCGTCAACCCATCGTTACAGCTTGACGTCAGTCCAACATTGGTTTTTGACATCAGTCCGACATTTGGTTTTGATGTCAGGCCGACGTTGATTTTTGACGTCAACCCAATGTTACTTCTGGACATCAGTCCGACGTGAGTTTCTGAAATCTGTTTGATGGTTGTTTTTGATGTCAGGCCAAAGTTGGTTTTTGACGTCAACCAATTTTTACAGCTTGACATAAGTCCGATATTGGTTTTTGACATCAGTCCAACGTTTGTTTTTGATGTCAGGCTGAGGTTGGTTTTTGACGTCAACCAATTTTTACAGCTTAATGTCAGTCAGACGTTTTTTTTATATCAGGCGACGTTGGTGTTTGACGTCAACCCAATGTTACATCTGGACATCAGTCCGACGTTGGTTTTTTGCATCAGTCCAACGTGGGTTTCTGAAATCCATTGGACGTTTGTTTTTGATGTCAGGCCGAAGTTGGTTTTTGATGTCAACCAATTGTTACAGCTTGTCATAAGTCCGACAATGGTTTTTGACATCAGTCCAACGTTTGTTTTTGATGTCAGGCTGAGGTTGGTTAATGACGTCAACCAATTTTTACAGCTTAATGTCAGTCAGACGTTTTTTTTATGTCAGGCCGACGTTGGTTTTTGACATCAACCCAATGTTACATCTGGACATCAGTCCGATGTTGGTTTTTTACATCAGTCCAATGTGGGTTTCTGAAATTCGTTCGACGTTTGTTTTTGATGTCAGGCCGAAGTTGGTTTTTGACGTCAACCAATTTTTACAGCTAGATGTCAGTCAGACGTTTTGTTTATATCAGGCGACGTTGGTGTTTGACGTCAACCCAATGTTACATCTGGACATCAGTCCGACGTTGGTTTTTTGCATCAGTCCAACGTGGGTTTCTGAAATCCATTGGACGTTTGTTTCTGATGTCAGGCCGAAGTTGGTTTTTGATGTCAACCAATTGTTACAGCTTGTCATAAGTCCGACAATGGTTTTTGACATCAGTCCAACGTTTGTTTTTGATGTCAGGCTGAGGTTGGTTAATGACGTCAACCAATTTTTACAGCTTAATGTCAGTCAGACGTTTTTTTTTATGTCAGGCCGACGTTGGTTTTTAACATCAACCCAATGTTACATCTGGACATCAGTCCGATGTTGGTTTTTTACATCAGTCCAATGTGGGTTTCTGAAATTCGTTCGACGTTTGTTTTTGATGTCAGGCCAACGTTGGTTTTTGACGTCAAACTTACGTTACATCTAGAGGTCAATCCAATGTAGGTTTTTGACTTAAACATGAAGTTACAGCTTGACGTCAGTCCGACATTGGTTTTTGACCTCCACCCGACGTTGCAACTTGAAATCAGGCCAACGTTGGATTTGTCCTGTATGCAATGGTTGTTCCATTAACAACTGCAACATGGAAATTGAGTTCAATACTAATTTCTAGGCATGTTCACGCTATTACTCGATTTGCATAAGTTATTTAAATCGGGTGCTAAAGCGATAACACAGACAACACATGCAAAAATATCTCCAGACGTGATACATCGGGAATTTAACCCTTAGCATTTTCATCACCAAACGTGTCACAATATCCTGTGAAAAAAAATGTGTTGTTTGTTCACTAGTGGTGTTCTATGTCTTTAATAACATTATATGCTTGCCATGCTCTTGTTTGAGTTCAGCTTCCATCCTAAGTTCATAATGTGTGGCCTAATAAATAAAAAAAACACCTATTGTTCCTTCTACATCTCCCCAGAATAAACAAACTGGCAAAAGGTCACTCTTCTGCTGATGTCACTAATAGCGATCCCATTAAAGACTGACTGTTATTGGTGTTCTTTGTTCACTGATTGTGTGCCAGATTCAAAAATCAGAGACAGACAATAAAGCGCATACAGTACATAACCATAGCAAAAAAGACATGCTGTAAGTAGCGTGAAATGTAAGGCTTGAGTCACTTATTAGCTGTCATATTAAAGCTAAACATGACCCTCCGAGGGTCACGTTTTCTTGTAAATGAGCGGGGTTTTTTTCAGGCTCCCTATGTTTAGGTTCAGTAATTTTAGTTATTGTCCCTTTAGTCATTTCACTCGTATTTCACTGTAAAACCCCTTAAGTGCACGCAGAACTATTAAAAAGGTAAAAGTCTAAAAAAGCCAGTCAATATTCTAATATATTCTGTAAATCCCCTTGGGTAAAAAACTGTTCATCCATTTTTTTTCTGCGCACTTAGAGGACTTTGCTGAATAGCCTACAGCCTCAGTAAAGGATGGATTTGGTGCATTTGAAGCAAATATTATTTTTTGAAAGCTCTGATGTATTTTTCTCTCTGTTTACAAGCTCCAAGTCATTCTGCCTTTGTGTCACTGCAGATAACAAACCGAAATATTTTGTGCATGACTGCATGATTTACCTGCATTTATCATTTTATTCATCAAATTATTCATTTAACGATTAAGACTGCTGTAATATTATGCGCAACCGAGTGTTTTCCTCACAGACACACATTCATAGAACAAACACAGATTTATATACATGTGGGTGTGCGTGTGTACGGGCTTTACTGTGGTGGGGGTAAGACAATTCTAAGGGACCACAGCGCACTACTGGGCCCCCAAACAGGGACAGAGCCAGACATTGTAGACATTGGGGGCTTAGCCCAAATCTAGGGGTTTCAAAGCATGGTCCCTTGCTAATATTTTTAATCCATTTACGTCAGCTTTACAAAGTAGAATTTTTTATCCTATTACTTTTTTTATCCTATTTTATCCTATTTTTGGATAAGAGAAGCTAAAATGTCATTGTCAAAATTTGATATGTTACAGTTTCAAAATGATAATACCGAGACACAGCAGGGTTTTTTTTATTATCATTCTGAACCTGTAACATAACAAATTTTGACAATGACACTTTAACTTATCCAAAAATAGGCAAAATATGTTTGCTGTAGGCTAATCCAGTAACTATAAAGCTAAATAAGCAAGAATAACAATTTTGACTTCACTAGCAGAACAATTACTCACCTGTTTATGGAAGCATTCTCTCTCTTTCTCTTCTGCCTGTGATCTCTCTCCACCCGTCTCCCTCCCTATTTGCACTAACAATTATCACACATAAGGATATTTTAATGTAAGAGATTGAGGATTCAAATTTTAAAACTGTCTATCAATGTATTTCTGAGGTGAAATCATTGAGAATTTCATATGGAAAAAACCGTAAGCTGCCTAAGTAACTATTCTCACCTTCTTACTTCTGACGTCTTAAAAAAATAAATCGTACATCCATCTAAAAAAAACGGATATGTGCAATGAGCAAGTTTTTTTTTTTTTAGTCTTAATTCACTGTAATTAAATGCACTTTAAAATATAACGTTACCAACGACAGGGTGCAGCAGAGCAGGCAGACTAGATCAGAGCGCTAACATTAGCTGTTAGCCATGCAGATAATATATCAGTTGACGCTATTTAACAGTATTTATATAACATAACTATAAATATACACTTACAGTAATAACGAAGGCACTGTAATAATTAAGACACTTTGAAAATGCTTTTACTGTGGGGAGATTCAAGCCATTTCTCAATATGCGTTCTTGTCTGTACTTGTGTTCTTGTGGACTTGTGAATTGTAATCAGTCGCGGCCCAAGTACTGTTCCAATTCAAAGTTCGCATCAAGCCCAAGTTCACATAAAATCCCCGGATGTGTTCTTGATCCGCCCATTTTATCGAGTATGCATCAGAGGAGACTTGTGTGGACTTATGACAGCGAAGTTTCCCAGAATGCATTTCCCGTCAGGAGTTCGTTCTTCCGAGTCTGAACTTGCAAGTTCGAACTACGAAGGACACAAGTCCGAGTTCGGTGTACTTGGTTTTGAGAAACGGCTTCAGAATATTATTTGCCTTCAACTCGCATCTCTCATTCGTTTTCACTGGAGTGGGGGTCCGGAGAGTTTAAAGCTGAATGCAGCCACCTAGTGTACTGGAGGAATTCATTTTACATATCTGAAAAGATTTGGGGCTTTTGACAAAACATTCTGGGCTTGATCCCTGCGCTGCTATCAGATGCCACATTTGTGAATGTGAAATCTCTTTGGTTCTTTTCCCACTTGCATTCATTCCAACAAATAAGAAAAGAAATTCAAAATTGACCCATTATTTTTATCCCTATTGTGCAGTATTTATTTCTTCATTAAATTTAATGGCCATTTGTTTCATCTGATAATGCAAATGATTGAGTTGCAGACCACAGAGACAGAGAAATAGACACATGATGTGTGATTGTTATCTGGAAAGAAGGCCTGAGACTTCAGACAGAGCTTTCATTGAACTCTTTTAACCCTTCCACGTTCCTGCTGTCAAGCAAAAATGACATTTATAAACTGAATTTGGACTCTCCCCACTATAGTTTACTGTCACATGTAAAGCCCCAAAACTAAAAAACCCTAAAAGAAGTTTATTTGACTCATCTGGTTTTTTCAAGTATTGTAAAGCCATTCAGTTGTGTCGTGTGGGGAACTTAATAGAAATCAAAATGTAAATGGTTATGCACTGATGATTTTCCAACCCAGTGAACTTACAAACCACTGCAGATGAAAGTGTAAACCAGTCATCTGAAAATCTCAAAATGTATCATTATTTTAATGACATATTCGTTCATTTTTTTTTCTTTTCAATTAATTGGTTTATCAATAATTGGATTAAATTATTTGTTTCTGGTTCCGGTTCAACCCACCAATCCAGTCACGATCTACACTAAAGCGGAGGATTATAAGCTAGTACTACAAGTCATACTACATGACTTATGAAAAATTTGCTTCAATTATGTACTACAATATTCCCAAACAGTAACACAGAGCTTGATGTCATCTTGCAGTGCAGAAAATGCCTGTCTGCTGTGTATGTGTGTGTGGGTGCAAGCTCATGTGTGTGTGCACACGTAAGCATGTTTCTAGATGCACGTATGTTTCAGTGAAGGCAACCACAGTTTGTCACATAAATGCATCCTGACAGGAAATTGATGAAGGCCTGACTGTCAACAGCTCGATAAAATAAAGTCACGTAGATCTGCATTAAAGCAAAGCCTTGTGATAAAAAAAACACAAAAACAGCATAAATGAAGTGAATCATTTCAAAATTAAATAAAGTGTGTAAGAGGTTAAAGCGATAAAAAAACCATGTAATTCTGCTTTTGACACTAAAGTGCTCTAAGTAAAAGCATCCTTTGTCTATTCAGATGGGCAAATGCACCACAGCACTGCTGAAGTGAAACTAAATGACTGTTGATACAGACAGGCTATAGAGGTCGGTTTTGTTAGACGATGAAAATAAAACTGTTCCTGTCTCTCTGGTGGTGTAGCTCACTTCCTGCGCTTTGACGCTGTTTAGCACTTTGAGTTCTGACTGACATTGACACAGATATGGATTTTTTTATAACTGTGGCGACTTATAAACTTATTTTAATGTGCATCATACAAGGTAAGTGTGGTTTGATCTTTTTCACAAAGAATATATTCACAAATACTATAATGCTAATAAAAGCATCAGCTTATTTATATTTCATAGAATGATGCTAAATGTGTTTCTTTAGCTCGGCTGATAGAGCATTGTGTTAGCTGTGTAAAAGGTCATGGGTTTGATCCCAGGGAATACACGTGTTGATAAAATGTGTAGCTTGAATGCAATGAAAGTTGCTTTTGGAGAAAATGTTTAGAAATTTTTCCTTATGAAAATGTAAACTTGTTCATTCATTTCTATGGAATGTATTATTGTCAACTTTTTAATTAAGTAATATGTATCACCACTCACTTAATTTTTTTGGTAGGAACAAATGGCCTTATGATACATCATTACATTTCGAGAAATGCTATGAAGGGAGATAACATCAGCCTGCCTTGCATTGTGGATGAGCAAGAAAAGGTCAACATTATACAGACAGAATGGATTAAACAGAAAAGCGGAACTGATCAAAAGATCGCAGTTTTTCATCCTCATTTCCCAATACAATATCATAAAAATGGTTTTGTTGTGGAGGGAATGAACAGTTCACAAACAGGGAAGCTACTGGGCTCTGTCTTGAATCTGATTCACGTAACACCGGATGACAGCGGCAACTATATATGTGAAATGACTTCTTTTCCATATGGCTCGATTAAGAGTATTACAAAGGTGTATGTCACAGGTAAACTTTTCACAGTTATCTATTTTATCTGAATATTTTGTATACAACACAAATAATCATCAATTTGATAATTTCAGAGCCTCCAGTATCATTAGAGATGTCAAGTTCATATGAATTTGTAAAAGAGGGAGACGAAGTAAAAATGAGATGTTCAGCTAGTCCTCGCCCACTCCGTTATGTACTTCAAAGGTCAAAGGTAAGTGACAGGACATTTACAAAGAGATAGTTCACCCAAAAATGTAACATTAACATTTAGCATCATGTTGCATCCAAACCTGTATGATTTCTTTAGAACAGATGTTATGAAGAATTCAGTGATAAGGTTTTAAGGTAAAGCTTGCGCAATCTATCAAAATGATCAAAACACTGAAAATTTGCATATCACAATATGCATATGGCAAAGGTTTGCAATAACTGGACGTATAAATTATTTCAGGGTTACGTAAAGTCTAAGTTTTAGATCGATGCAGATAGCAGAAAGACTGGCATATACATTTTAGGTCCTGTGCCTGTGTGTGCATGACTTCATGTACGTTGGTTATATAAATTTTAGTTTTTACAGTATAGTAAAAAGTATAGTTTAGTTTAATATAATTTAAACAGATTTTTATAAACTGCATTTTTATGAAAAATACGTAACTTTTTTCAGTTAAAAATAAACAAAAATCAGTTGTTCAGTAAATGTATAAAAAATCAGTGTCTTCTGTACCCTGATTTGCAATGGTAAGCTTATAATAATGATTTATAATTTGCTTGGTCAGGTCATTGCAGAAACTATAAGTTAAACTTTTTGAACTTATAGCGTGATTATGTCACAAGAAAGAAGAGGACCCGGCTACTTTAGTCCTAAGTGACGATCATTTGGGGAATTTCACGTGAACGTCAATTTATTATGTCCTTACATCTGGGAAATCATCTGTTGTTAAAACCATAAAAGCTCAAACTGCAAAGAGCTTGTAATAAAACAAGAGTTAATGCTTTCATGTTTCATACATTTTGTAATTATCCTTTTAAGTCGTAGTTACGAGCTTGTTGTGTTCAGGTGCTTTGTTGTCGAAAAGAATGGAGGACACCAGATATACTTGCATGTGTATTAAAGAAATGTTATTTAAACTCAATGGGGTAGTCCCATACAGAGTTTAAATCATGGGCGTTGGAAGCAAAAGTACTTTTATAGCCTAAAACTTTGCTTACCTTGTTGTGCCACGGGAGTACAGTGTGCAAAAGTAGTGAAAACCTGAAATGGAGTTTAATTTATATGGCCTTTAAATGAGCCAAGTGGAATGGATTTGACTGACGGTGCTCTCACAAGTAAACAGACATACATTCACCTAAAGGATTATTAGGAACACCATACTAATACTGTGTTTGACCCCCTTTTGCCTTCAGAACTGCCTTAATTCTACATGGCATTGATTCAACAAGGTGCTGAAAGCATTCTTTAGAAATGTTGGCCCATATTTATAGGATAGCATCTTGCAGTTGATGGAGATTTGTGGGATTCCGTTCCACCACATCCCAAAGATGCTCTATTGGGTTGAGATCTGGTGACTGTAGGGGCCATTTTAGTACAGTGAACTCATTTTCATGTTCAAGAAACCAATTTGAAATGATTCGAGCTTTGTGACATGGTGCATTATCCTGCTGGAAGTAGCCATCAGAGGATGGGTACATGGTGGACATAAAGGGATGGACATGGTCAGAAACAATGCTCAGGTAGGCTGTGGCATTTAACAATGCCCAATTGGCACTAAGGAGCCTGAAGTGTGCCAAGAAAACATCCCCCACACCATTACACCATTGCATTAAAGAGAAATTGAACAAGTGTTCCTAAGGCTATGTTTACATTAATGCGTTTATCCTTTAAAACGCGTTACTTTTGCTACATTTACGCCTTTCATCTACACTACATCACAGTTTTCGACCCTCATAAACGGATTCGTTCGCAAACGCTGAAGACCCCGTTTTAGTTTGAGAACTCAGACGTTGCTCTGAGTGTAAATGAACATAGATGGAGTCTTATGTAAACGAACAGCTGATGTTAACGTGACAGCGCATCATTTTCAAAGTAAAAATTATTTTATTCATGTAAATGTTGGTTTGTTACGGAGGTTTTGCCAAAAATAGTAAACATCTACCAACCAGCTATTATAAACGCTATATCGGATAGTTTTAACATGTATCCTTATAGATAATGTCTGTTTTATATGAATGTTTGAGTATTGTTGGGTTTAATGTGTTTATGTTTTGTTTAAATGTAGTTAGCTTATGAAAGATAGACTGTAATTTTAAATGCCATATAGGCGTTGCAAAGGCCAATATGAAGGGAGAATTGTAATGGGTCAGACATTATTTTCCAGTTTAATGTAAGTTTTGTTTGCTACTTTAAAATGAATTTCGTTTCAGATAATTTGTCTCTTAATTTTAATCGATGTTTTGTTGATAAGTTTTGTGAATATAAATTAATAAAAACAATAAACTCAACGTCATTAATATAATGCTCGTTTAGGCGCTTGGCTTTTAGCTATTTGTGTGTTGCTAGCGGAGGACGTGCACGGACCTCGCACACTTTTAAAAATTAATGCAATAAGCATTTCTGGTAAAGGTTAAAGCAATACTTCACCTCCTACTATGTTTGATTGAAGTTTGAATTTGCTGATTTATTTTTGCTTTAGTTCGCTATACTGTTAAGTACTGTTCACTTGAATGCTTCTTTTTAAATCATAAAGACCTTTCTGTTTAGTTATAAAATAAAAATTAACCTATTAATCATATTAATATGTTGTAGGGGGGAGCTAGAACAGTATAAGTGTTTATGTTTTGTTTAAATTTAGTTAGCTTACGAAAGATAGACTGTAATTTTAAATGCCATATAGGCGTTGTAAAGGCAAATATGAAGGGAGAATTGTAATGGGTCAGAAATTATTTTCCAGTTTAATGTAAGTTTTGTTTGCTACTTTAAAATGAATTTCGTTTCAGATAATTTGTCTCTTAATTTGAATCGATGTTTTGTTGATAAGTTTTGTGAATATAAATTAATAAAAACAATAAACTCATCATCATTAATATATAATGCTCTTTTAGGCGTTGCGCTTTTAGCTTTTTGTGTGTTGCTAGCGGAGGACGTGCACGGACCTCGCACACTTTTAAAAATTAATGCAATAAACATTTCTGGTAGGCTAAAGCAATACTTCACCTCTTACTATGTTTGATTGAAGTTTGCATTTGCTAAAATTTATTTTTTGCTTCAAGTTCGCTACTGTTTAGTACTGTTCACTTGAATGCTTTCTTTTTAAATCATAAAGACCTTTCTGTTTAGTTATAAAATAAAAATTTACCTATTAATCATATTAATATGTTGTAGGGGGTAGAGATAGAACAGTATAAGACTTTCCCAAACACATTTTTATAGGTTAAAAAATAGTGTCTGTTATAGTTGCCAGCAAAGGACCCAGGTATGAATTTTTGTCAATATCGCACACCCCTAGGCTGCGTAAACGTGCAGGTAAGCTATTATTAGAGTAATAAGTTATTTTACACTTTTATGCGCATGCCCAGTTACATGATTGGTCATGTTTCATGCGTTTATGGTGGTGTATAGTGTGGATGAAGATTCTTTTTTAAATGCCAGTATAAACGAGGATCGTTTTCATTTTAAAATGCCGTTTTAAAACGCAAATGCTCTAATGTAAACATGGCCTAATAATCCTTTAGGTGAGTGTATGTGCTAAAGTAGGGAAAAAGTGAGTGGGTCCAATATCATTGATCTTAAATATAATGGTTTTGTCGCCCATGGTTTATATTTACCCAGGACTAGGCCTCAGTTATATAAGGACATTTAAGTATGTTGCCAGTACCGCTCGCTCTTCATCCTCTACAACAGTAGGAAAATTAGACCTTTCCTATCTGAGCATGCTACACAAGTCCTAGTCCAGGCTCTTGTCCTGTCCAGACTGGAATATTGCAATGGTTACTGGCTGGACTCCCAGCCTGCACAACTAAACCCTTACAGATGATCCAGAATGGTGCGGCAAGAGTGGTCTTCAATGAGCCAAAGAGGGCGAACGTTGTGTGTGTGTAATGTTTCTGTGTCTGGGGCGCACCCCAAACGTGTGTGTATGTAGGTCAGTAAAAAGGGTAAAAACATGTGACCTGAAGCTGAGCTGTAATTGGCTGGTTTTGGATCTGCCTTGGGCGCAGGAATGTGCACCCTAAAACCCTCCCACTTATTTTGTAAGTGAATCAATACTGATTTTTATGTCTTTGACCTCATGTGATTGGATTGTTCTTAAAGTCTCAAAACCGTGTTGCAGATTGCCATGGAACTGCTAGATACGGTACTGATCAGTATAAGCAAGTGAAATATCTTGAGATAAAGGAAAATATGATTTTATGCTTACAAAATCACCCTTTGCAAGACATTTATTTGAAGAATAAATAAAGGATTAAGGAGCTTGGACCAGATTTAGCAGCAAGAAAAAATCATGGTCGAGTTTACACTGTCTGCTTTTCCAGGTCTTATGGCAAACGAGGTTGGCTAACGTTAGCAGGATGCTACAGTAAGTCATTATTTTTTTTCGTGTTTGCTGTTTCAAAGTCTGCGTGATAGAGCGCATTAGAGCTGCCTTTGCGTGGACATGATGCTCAGACAATTCTGTATTTTTCGTGGCTTGGTCAACTTCGTTGCAAAGTAGCATACTGGTCTGTGATAAGGAAACTGTACTGTGTGTGTGCGTGTGTGCATGCATGCGTGTGCATACACGCGTGCACGTGCGTGTGTCTCAAATCAGTTAACCAAAGTCTAATAGAAGAGCGCGAGATCAATCTCTAGAAAGATTAATGCAGACTCTTGTCATTAGATTACCTCAGATAGACGGCATCTTGTTACATATATTTGTCGTCTATCTGAGGTAATCTAATGACAAGAGTCTGCATTAATCTGCTTGCGTTTATTACACAAGATGGTTTCAGATACAGTTTCATGAATTTAATTCAATTTAGATTTTTACACGTTTTTTTGCTATATTGATCGCAATCGTATTTTGTGATTTGATCATATTTGCCTGTTCAGCACAAAGTTGACGTGTTTTATCACCTCAGCTGTCTGTCACTGCGAGATCATTCATTAAGCTGCTTCATGTGATGTTAAAATGCAATGCACACTCTCTGTTCATCTGTTCTCTTCACAAATAAGCAAACGTATTTTAACTTGTATGCTGGTCTTGTAAGTTCATGATTAGAAATAAACATGTAAACAAAAACAATTATTATCATCAAAACATGAAATGACGGATAATAATTGATCGCAGAATTTTTACAAGTGAAAAAGTCTAACGCAACCTCTGGTGTGTGAATGATTACCTTGATTAGTTCATTACTGATAATAAACAAATATTATACTTAGATTCATGGTACATGTACGGAAAATCTGCAGAGCACCAGCTGCCGGCTTTTTTGAAAAGCGCTGTGCTTCCATTGGAAACAAATGGAAACATATGCTGGCCACCGTCATAAAAGCTTTGGTGTGCATGCCCCCTTAGAATGTAATATTGTCATGTCAATGTATAATGACAGACCAGCTATGATGCTGTGATCAAAGACATCAGATTCATCCGCACAGAGTAGCAGGGCAAAGCTCAATGAACATAAGCAAAGTTACTCCGCAAATAACTGCAATTTATATTTCAAACAGAGATGGCGATAGAGAGGCAAAAGTTACAAAGTGCAGCTTTAAAGCATTATCATTTCACATATTGTAGTATTTGGCAAATCATTTTATTTTAAGTTATCAGTTAACTAATTTTTCTTTAATATCATGCAGATCTACTTCACAGCTTGAAAAAAAAAAACTTTTACAATAATATATTGCATAGTGATTCTTATGAAGCCACATGATCGCTTTGGAAAAAAGACCTAAATTCTGCTCTTCACACACAGTTATCATAAAGCATTAGCAGACTTGGAGTATAACACATTATGTGGCTATTTTTTGAGGTTTGACAAATTTGGGTCACATTTATTGTATCTGCAAAAATAATAGATCAAAAGGTTCATTCTTAAGGATTTCTTGTTTTTGTTCCAGTTGCTTTTTGGGTGACCTATCTCTTTCATTTCCAGTACACATAATGATTTATCTTTTCTACATTTTTTTTAACCTAATTTAAAGCAAGAATAAGACTTTGATCTCATTTTCCTTATCACAGGACGAATCGTTTTTACTTGAAAGCTCGAGTGGAGAGTTCAATTTACTCAACATCACCAGAAACAACAGTGATCTGTATGTCTGTTTACCTAAATGGAGGTCTTCAGAACAACATCAGCAAGGTTCAAACGACACCATAAGACTGAATGTGAATTGTAAGTGCTCATATTAGGGATGTAAATCAAATATGCAAAGCAAATAGAAATGGTGATAATCACAAATGGATATGTATAATTTTCTGTAGAGCTCAGACTCATTCGTAATATGTGACACAAATCCATGGCTAAAACATCAAAGTTTGATTTTAATCTTTGACCTTACTCATTCAATATTTAAGATATCAACTATATATTTTCATAAAATTATGTAAGATCACTTTGCGTAGAAAACAGTAAATGCTGGGTTTTCAGAAACTGGGTCACAAATAATTCCTGTTTTCTCAAACAGTTCTTGACAGCATTGAGTGCAACACAAGCAGCCCTTTAAGAGTCACTGTTGGTGAAGATGTGGCGATTTCTTGTGAGGCAAAAGCCTCTCAGCCATTGCTGTATCAGTGGATAAAGGTAAGATTGTTGAATCTGAAATTTTAAGAGATTAATATTGCTTGATTTAAATAGAGTATTTGTATTGTGGTAAATGCCAGAACTTGTTTGACACAAATATGTGATGGTTTGCAGGGTAACACAACGGTTGCTCGCTCTGACACTTTGTCTTTGAGTTCCGTGACTTCTGATCATTCAGGAACATACAGACTGACAGCTGCTTTTCGCAACAATCAACTCCAGACACACATAGACCTTTCTATCCATGTTCTCCCAGTGATAAGCGAAGGTATGAAAAGCCAATTTTTTAATGGAGCTATTTTTTAAATATGGTAACTGAATAATAGACCATAAAACCTCAGAATGCCAAAGCAATGCTCATTGCTGAGCCAGAGATGTATATACATAAAAAGTCACTGAATGCCTTGGGAATTAATTAAACACCGTGAAACAGAGAACATTTAATATACATAAATATTCAGTGAATATATGAAAATGCCATACATAAATGTAATAACATTCTTTACTTTTCACTTTTTCCCTTATTCATGTATAAGAATCCACAACTGAGACGACATCATCCACGACGAAAAGCTTCAGCACTTCATATCTCAATCAAACCACCAAATCCTTGAGTAACTTTACTTCTGATTCATGGAGCACTGATTCTAGGGTGACAACATCACAACCCGGTCACTTTCTAACAAGCACAGAACAACCAAATGCTACAATGACCACTGATGACGGACACACCAGTGATAATAGTCCTTTCAATGGCAGCTCTTTTGCTCCCCCTGTTGGCAATGCATCCACATCACATCCATATTTTTTAAACTCGACAAGCACCTCGTATCTAATCAATTCGACAACTACAGATCCAGCTACCACAAGCAGAACAGTTACCTCTGCGGACACCACAGTGACTGTGATAATAGAACAAGGTACAGTGACACATTTATTCCTTTTGAAATTCTGGTTAGGCATTGATGATTTATTTCTGGTGAAAGTAATGCGGACCATACTAACGGCAAATTATAAAAATTTTGAGAAGTTAATGGTACCACTGGGACATTCTGAAGCACTTTCCACAGCCTGGTCAAAAAGTATGAAGGTAAATCAGTAGCAAAACTTGAGAGCTTGTATTTTAATATTGATCGATTCCAAAGGTTATCATTGCTTTGTTAGTTTTACCCACCACAAGGGGGCGATGTGGCTCTTCTGCTAAGTGACGTCATCAAACCCGGCCTCTCGCTCACCTTTGAGTTTACAAATGCATAAGTAAAAATTGTATTATAAGTCAAAAAGCAAAGATTTGACAGTTTTGATTTGAAACAATGTGTATATTTGTGTTTGTTCAGCAAATCTTATTTTTGTAAAATCTTTTTTTTTTTTGTAAATGCTAGTAAACTTATTTGTCTGCAAATTCAAAATGACAAAACAAGTTTGTGATTACTGTCTACGAGGGCAAATCTCAACATTCAACTTTAGATTTTTATTTTGCAAGTTTTCACATTGTGACTGTGATATTAGTGTACAAGTACAAATATTTATTTTTATACAAATATTATATTTAGAAGTTTTGTTATTGGTTTACCTTCATAAAAATCCTCAAAGACTTCTCCACGGTTATTTGTTCTATTAATTACTGAACAAGATGATCTGTTTACCAGCAATAAATTTGTCAACAATAATGTTGCAGGATCTAATCCTGAATAAATAAAATCAAACACCATCATACATATTTTTCCTACTAATTTTTCTGTTTTACATTACATTTTTGGAGTTAAATTGTTTAAGAACGTATTTTTCTATAGACTTTAAGTAGACAAGATTTATAAAAAGTCTCATTAATGTCAGTATAATTAATTCCTAACAATATTATTGGTTGATCATCTCTCTTTCTTCCATTTTCTTCTTGATCAGACTCAAAACGGGTATCATATATCGTTATCCCAATACTTTTGCTGTTGCTGGTGTTGATTCTTCTACTGTACAGAAGACATATCACACAGAAAAAGTAAGAAATACAAAAATTGTCCACTAAACTGTTCTTTATATCCATATTGGTCATTAATTTTCACTTATGTGTCTTTGTTTCAGAATGGATATGCCACCTCCATTCAAGCCTCCTCCTCCACCAGTAAAGTACACATCAGTGAGAGTCAAGGATATCCCCATGACTGATATTTAAGTGGGACTCTTTGTGCATTTTAGCCCCACCCACAGATCACGGGCCAGAGTTACACTGACTGTTATTATACAAGTTTTCAAATACTTTCAACATGCAAATAGAGAGAGAGTCAAATGCATTTAGTTGTGTTTATATGTAATTAGTTTTTTGCACATTTTTAATTTTAGGTCTATATAAAAATGTTATTTTTATAATTCTTTTGTTTTTTCCAATTGTACAATTTTATTAAATTTAATTCTGTGTTTAACAAATTTGCCAATTTACTGTTATATATTTTCAATATATAAGTCAGTCAGTCTTTGCAATTGAAGAGCTCAGATGCAAAAGCGGCCACATGCACCTTCATCAAAAAGGAGATAATGGGCAAATTAAAAACAACATTTTCACTACTGGAATGGGATGGTCGCTCAAGATAAAGTGAAAATGACAATGTATTTTAATCTACCAAAGTATGAGACACATTTGCACACACCTTCTAGAGTTTACACATCAAGAGTTCTGATCTTTAAAGGTAAAGGGCTTAGGGAAAGATGATTTCCGATTGAAATTTGGCCAATGATATTGACCGAAAGCTCTTAGCACTTATTATACGTACATCAAATATCTTCACTTTAAATCCTCTATATGCATAGAAGACTAAGTGGATGAATGATAGCACTCGAAGCGCCCGTGGATCACATTCAAACTCGGACCTGAATCAAACCCGAATGTGGCAGCCACATGAATCACAGCGCACCCTAATGAGTGGATCTGTTTCTTCATTTTTACATTCTGACTTTTATTATTTGTAATGTTTTAGATGCTAGTGTCTTGTCCAAAAAAGGACAGAAGTTGAGGTTTTTGTCTAAAAAGCTTGCATGCACTTAGAGGGTTTTGCAGCGAAAGACAGTCACTGTTAAATTCCAATGAAATGACTAAAGTGACATTATAATTTACTGCCTAATAACCTTTTTATTGCCATTAAGTTAAATTACTTAACATATACACAAAAAATACTAAATACAAAAAACGGGGTGTTTTGCATCTGAACTCTTAAAGAAACAGTATGTAGGATTGTGGCCAAAACTGGTATTGCAATAACAAAACTTGTGGCTAAAACTGGTACTGCAGTTACCCAACTGGTGGCCAATACACAACATGACAACATAAACATCAGTTGAGGGCTGCAACTCCACTTTTTAAATGACAATATCCTGGCCAGACCACTGTTGTGAGTGATATAAGAATTTGAAATGAAAATGATTTCTTAATGTGACATATCAGGGCCATTTTATGATTAATTGATATAAATTTTCCTTTAAATTGTCCTGCATTTTGACACTGTTTTGATATAGCTGCAAATCTAGCATGTGATACATACACATCATCACGGTCCAAGTGCTTTCCTCTGAAACATACTGTACAGGCTACAGTAGCCGCCTGTTTGAATTAACAAACCGAAGGCGACAACAACTTTTTACAGGCTCCATAAAACCTCAGCTACACCTCAGATAGTAAAGACAAACCAACTGCAAAACCACATCAGACAGAGTGACCAACAGACGGTGTTTATCCTCAATCTTATAGAGCAACGCCAAATATGGCCAGGCTATTTTTAGTCCATAGCCCTTCTTTGGTACCCATTTCTTATTACTACTGTAGAAACAACAACACAAAATTTGTAAACATAATATCACTTAGGTTGCAATTTATGCTGCTAATGCAAAATTTTACTTTTAGTTTTCTTTTCTTCTTTTTGTGTAGAGACGTACTGTATAGAGAGAAGATTAATAAGCATATGTGTGCGCAAAACTAGTGCATGTGTTTTAGGAAGAGATAAAGAGATGAGTTTTGTACATTGTGGTTCTTTGCTTGAACAACAGCTTCATTTTCACTCAAGAGGACGTTTCCTGCTCTTGCTTTTGTGGCCGGAAATGGAAAATTCAAAAAGGATTGATTGTGTCAAAGTTGAGATCATCTGTATCCTGTACCACGTCTCCAGTCAATGTTGTACATAATATTGGGTAATTGAATAAATGTAAATACAGTACATTTATTCAATTACCCAATGTATGTGAAACTCAATTATTGTTTAGTAAAAGTTTTTATTTTTTATTTTTTTTATTCATTTTTTGTTATTTGTGTGTTTATATCTTTGCATCATGAATACAGATCAGCTTTGGTCTGTTTAATATGGGCTTGTGTGGTCCTTTTATAAACATTACCTGAACGCAGTGTTACAAGAAATAGTACATTTAATTTTAGAAAATATTGTCTTTAACTACATTTTTATGTATTAAATATTGTGTCATCCTCAGAATCACAATTTCAGTAAGGTTTTATATTTAAAACTTTGCACATGATTGTGAAATTATTTGTTTTATTTTGCATTACATTATACAAGCTGTATTAGCTTAGTTTACATTAGTAGGCTATTTGATTCCTGTATACTTAGTTTTAAATCAGAATTTTACTGATGACCTAAATCAATACAAACTTTCAAAAATTGCTAAATAATAATTAACTTACGAGGAACTCATTTCACAAACTTTACAAAACATGGTAAACAACAACAATAAACTTATAAAACAGAAAGTCTAAAAATATATTTTAATTATATTACATATAATTATATTATAATAAAACATATTTTATTCATTTTCTTACGTTATGAGGAGATCAGTGAGACTGTTTTAATGACACAATGTGATTCGTGTGATGTTTGCAACGAATAAGGTGGCCGCCACATTTCCTGTTTGTAACCGTAAAAGTCTAAAGACGACAAAAATAGCTGCAACACTTGTGCACCTCGTCTTGAACATGCTCGCGCACAGGTGAACGCGTTTTTATCACACAAAGTGTTTATCGGACATCTGACCCTAAAGCAAGATGTCAGGTAAGTGGTAGAGGATGTTTTAGATTTTTTGAATACATGAGAACAATTTTTTCTGTATTTCAGCAAGTTTTTTAATCTCTTTGAGTAGGTGTTTATTGTTATATATTTTTAAGGTCATCCATTTTTGTATTTAAGATATAAGACAGAAAATTAATTCAAATGAATTCAAGCCTCTTTGTAATCCTAGAGTATATTAATGTTTATTGGAACATTTCAATTGATAAAGAAAGTGCATAAATGATTGTTGATAATCATATCTGGGTGATTTTAGAAGCGACTTTTATTATTTGTGCTGCTTACAAAATCGAAGTAATTTAAGTTTGCATTATCTCCATGCCAATAATAATATGTAACAGAAAAGTCCTGTATAAAATCTATTATAAAGGTTTTGTCAAACAAACAAATATATGGATCAGTATAATATATATTGATTTAGATTTAATATCACTGATATTAGTGATTATTTAGAGAGTCCATAATATCCATTAAATCTAACCTGTAATTTAAATCTGTCTGTAGGTGATGCGTGCACAAATTCATATGTGGCTATTGCTCTGATATCTCTTGGACTGGTGATATCTGTTTGTTTAAATGTTACTCTCTATTTATTAAGAAGACAGGATAGATATAAAAGAGGTAAGTGCTATTCAGTAACACTAATGTGAAATTTGAAAGAACGCATTAAGTAATGTTACATTTGATCAAACTGAAACATTTTATCTTTTGATTTTATTTTAGCTAATGAAGACCCTTTTGACTATGGAGAGGAGGAATTTCGTAGAAATTCAATTGACAGGTGACGATCAACACACTGTTTCCAATGAATTTTAAAAAAAATGCTGCAACTTGACAAAAGCAGTTTATTAATTTTATTTTTTTGACATAATCATACTCTTAACCCACAACTCTTTACAATAGATAATTGACAGCTTGGTTATCTGTCATGCAGGTTTGAAGACGATGAAATGGAAAGACAGGAGAATCCAATTTATGGGAATATCTGTTTAGAAGTAGGAGGTGGGTTTATCTCACAAATACACTTTGGGATAATGCTGGGATATTTTCAACACAGCATTGGATCAAAAAGGCACAAGCCCAGCCCATTCGGTTGTAATTTATGCTGGGTTGTTTCAACAAATTGTTGGGTCAAATATAATTTATTTATTTTTTTGTTTAATTTAACCCAATAGCAGGGCTTGTCCCTTTTTGACCCAATGCTGGGTTGAAAATAACCCAGCATTTTAAGAGTGTATTTAATATTTTATTTAATCCAGTCTCTTATTCATGCAATTTTTCAGATGAAACACATCCTAACATGGCACCTAGACAATGACATTACAAATTATTTATTATTTATAGTCACATCTAATAATTCATAAAGGAAGATATTGGTATTTATTCATTCCTCCATCTGATTCTTCTAATCAGGATCTTTCAGAATGCCTGAAGATGTGTGCTATGAACAAATGTCACAGGCAAGCACATCAAAAAAGACTTTAAAGGTATGCTTTTCTCTCGGATGACTTGGAAGTTTGTTTGCATTTGTCACATTTTCCAAATAATGCAAAATATTAATTCTTGATTTCAATGTTCACATTTTTGCTTTCCTAATGTAAACACGAAGATCTCCAAATAACTTAAATAGTAAACATTTCAGGTTTTAAAAACATTTTATCTCAATTACTGCACTGATTTATTATTTATTTATATATATTATTATTTATTAGATGAACGCATCCAATCAGCATTTGGATAGTGTGTCTTTATACGAGTTAATGTATTTTTTAGAAACCATTGCATGGCTTGCAGATATTTTAAATCCTTAAACTTATAAAACAGTTATATACCAAAGTTACAGAACTGCATTTTTAAAATTACTTTATGACATCTGATTTTATCAGTGTTTTTTTTTTAAACATCAGCAGATAGCTATCTGTGAAAGTACACATGAAAACTATTTCAGGCATCCCCTCCCACGTATTTTTATATAGAGCAGGCATGTGTGTACTAGAAACATAGCTTTTAATGAATGCAGCTGTGGTCAGAGATCTCAGACCACTGTGCAAAAGTAAATGCGTCAAAGGCTTCATGCTTATACCACAATAATAACTTGCATGTGAAACATTTAATGTCTATCAGCAAAGATCTTTTGCAAAGAACTAATGGAGTCTTATTTAGTAAAATTTACTTTGACATTGCGGTTTCGATATTTCGAATACTGTTTGCCAGTACGCTTACTGTAGCTCAGGGATGCGAGATATTATATTGTCAGGTTTATGCTGAGAGATACATGTATTGTATACATAAAAAGGCCTTCAAGTAAATGTCACAATCACTTTACGTAAAGTTATTGTGAAATGTACTTGAAGGCCTTTTTTTATGTTGTAATTTGTACATCAATGTAATTCAGGATCAAAATTATAAATAAGTCAATATTTATAAAAACATGGCTGCTATACTTTTCTGTGACACATTTTGACAACTTCAGCTACATCAAACCAGTTATAATAATAATACCAAACGTAAATAATTATTCCACAGGTCCATCAGGGAGATGTGTCCTATGCTTCTCTTGATCTTTCAGCAAATAAAAAGCGTAAGAAGAAACGAAAATTCCAAAAACAGGCTCAGACCCACCAAGCTCAGACACATCCACAACCTGTTTCTCAGCAGAACTGTGAGGACCAGGACATTGACGCAGACATCACCCTCCCATCACGAACCAGCAGTCTCACGGTTTCACGGCATAGTATCTACCTCAACAGCCATCAAGTAGCCCTGGAGGCAGAGGAGAGAGAGAGGGAGAGAGAAAGGGTGAGGGAGTTAGAGAGGGAGAGAAATGAAACTGAAGAGTTTGAGTTAAGAAATTCACATGAAGACTTTGACCACTCACTCGGCAGATCAAGACAAAGTCTGGAAGAGAATAGTTAACAAAACTTTTGCATCCTTAAAGATGAAACATCATACTGTGGGCGGAGCTGTCAACAGCTCAGATATCACAAATAAGAACTCATAGTATAATGCAAAGGTCACAAGGTTTTGGGTGAGAAGTGAGGAAATTGTCACACAATTCTCTGCCTTTGCAAAAGCATAAAAAGGAGACCTTTTATTTTGAGGATGTGTTAATAGAGTTCGCTATAATGATGAACTTTTTTGTTGTTGTTGCATGTGGAAACTTTTAATGTTGGTCTGTTATGCAATTGTACATATATTAAAATGACATGCTAGCACATATTTCTCTATTGTTTAACAGTTAATAATTAATAAAAAATAATGAATGAATTAAAGATTGTGTATACATTCATGATTAAAGGCTTAATTCAATTTAAATTATGGTTATGGTGGATGTGTTTTTGTGCTTTTTTTACTTTAAAGGTCTTAACGTTTAAAAATGAAAAAGCATAATAACCACAGTTCGGAAAAATACTGAAATGAGACACATGCAATTCAATTAAAAGTCATATATACAGACCAAATATCTTAAAGCAACTTTTAGTCTTTACTATAGTAAACTGTAGTACATCGTTATATAATGTAATATACTACATACTATATGTGTATATTACTACACTGTATTAACAATATGAATTGATACTATGAAGTATTACTTTTATATTTAATATAAATTCATAAACACTTTAGTTTCTTCTACATACATTTTTCTACAGTTAGTTTACTACAGTATTTTCATTTAGGATGACAAACAAACATAAGGCGTTTCTCAATCCAAAGGCTGCAACCTCTGTAGCTCGCATTTCTCGGCTCCTTACGTCATAAAGACTGTCTTATTTCAAAATATTAACAATTATAAACTTGACTATTATTTTAGTTAATCGTAAATTGTTGTAATATGCTTATGAATTACGAATTTAATGCTCAGTTAACTTAAATAAAGCTTAATTGCATATACGACCTCCGCAGGCTGCAGTCTTTGGATTGAGAAACGGCCATAAACTAATAGGCTTGTTCGACTTCATGCGGCGCCCCAAGAATCGGCACGCGGATGACGTCAAAGTATCGCGAGAGCAAGACGAAATATGATTTCTTGAATCATTCTCGCGATACTCTGACTCTGCTTTCGGTTCTTGCGGCGCCGCATGAAGTCGAACAAGCCTAATGTAAAAGGACCAACTTCCGCCGAACCTTTATGTGACGTTGTTTGTAGTCACGTGATTGCAAACATGGCCGCGCGCTGCTGAAAGTCATGCGACAGTTTTTGGACATAATTTTGGCTTTGCTTGTCTGTTTGTATTTGTAGTATATTGCAGTATATTTAAACTTAAATATATTGTGAATTCGACGTATACTGTAAGCAATATTACAATGGATCACGATGGACAACTGCGAAACGTGAGTAGATATAGCGCGTGCAGCACTTCTCACGTTTCACCATTTCACAGTCATTACACGACAAATGCTGTATAATGTTATTGTTGTATTTACAGTTGCGGGACTTCCTCCTCGTGTACAATCGCATGACGGAAATCTGCTTCCAGCGGTGCACGAGCAACTTCAACTACAGAAATCTGACAATGGATGAGGTGAATGGTGTCTGATTTACTAAATTAACCATTATGTAATGCAACTGTAATAAGTATATTTTAAATTACTATGAAAAAGCATGCACTAAATGACAGGCAGCTTACTATTACCTTTCATTCTAAATATTATAATATTTTACATCTCCTACATATTATTTAAAAAACAAAAGAAAATATCCATTTATGTAAATGCGTGTGTTAATACAAATTCACATTTTCTTAATTTGTTCCACCCAGGAGCGTTGTGTGGACAGTTGTGCGGGTAAATTAATAAGGACCAATCATCGTTTAATGGGGACGTATGTGCAGCTGATGCCTGCGATGGTGCAGAAACGCATGCAGGAGATGGAGAGCAAGGCTGCAGAAGTAGCAAAAGCTGAAGCTGCAGCACATGGAGGTGCAATAGAAAACCCACCTCCTGTAATGATGGACACACAACCTGTGCCTCCATCCATCCCTGGTATCCCAGCCACAACATCTTCAGTAGAAATCCCCTCAGCCTTCGATCATGCATCATCAGGGCTCACTATGCCATCAAATATGACTCCTCAAATAGCTTCAGCTCATAATCATCCATCAGAAATCATCACATCACCTTTGGTTTTTGAGTCAGCCACACAAGCAACAGAAACAGCCAAGGTGTCTCTCCCATTCATGTCTACCAGTGAAGCATCATTGCCAGCGGTATCTCCTAATGCACAAACTGATCCTTTACAAGGAACCGTAACTGTGTCACCAGTAATATCCACATCTACAAGTTCTAGTGTAGGTTCCCTCTCAAGTGCAGTGGCAGGTATCCCAGTAGAAAAATTAAATCTAAACCCCAGCAGTTTGACAGCTATATCTGCATCTGAAACACGGTCTACAGCCGGAACAGCCCAGATTTCCCCAAAAACATCCTGATGGCATGCAGAAAAAGAAAAAGAGAAGACAGAGATGTTATTTATGCTGCACTGAGCATATGCAGTCTTAACCGACAGGAATCATAGAAGCCTTTTAAAAGTCTTGATCACTTTCAGTTAAATGAACTTTTACAAAACCTATGTATTGCTGGCTTACAAGTGAACTCTGTCTTTTAATTAAAATGAATTGTAAAATCTGAAGATGTTTTGTCCTCCTGCTGTATTTTTAAATCTCTATAGTGTATTTCAAAAGAACTGAGCATATTTAGACAGATTTTGGTGTATTCAAAAATTTGAAGTGACCTTATGTGATTTTTTTTAAGATGCACGTTTGCTTAAATGCTTAAAATGTCCATAGATTTTGTCTGGGCTTTATCACATCATGTTAGTATTATGACTTGTAAGACAAACATCAAAGTTTAAGCCCTAAACGGACAAACTGTTCTTTAGAGTGTGATTCGTCCCTACGTTGTTTTAGATGACAACATGTTTGTCCTGTGCCAGCTATATAGTCCAGGCAAACTAACTCATTTTGGAGCAAAAAATAGAAGTAATTGTAAAAGAATTTTTTTCAGCATAGATCATTTCTATGAGGTGTCCAGAACAACATACTAAAAGTCCTAAGAAATCCTAGTTGAGGAAATATGTTAATTTCTCATCAATCCGAAATGTGTGCCAATAAGGCCAGAATACAATACACCCCAATGGGGCTATTTTTTTCCTTTACTCCTATCAAAATGAAACTTTACACAATGAAAGTACCCATGAAAAGTAAATTTTTTTGTATTACAAGTTGCTTTGAAAATTAAATTTAATATGCATATGAGCTATACACTAATCGAATATGCCCAAAATACACCCAAAAGTAACTTTTTGGTATTACAAGTTTCTTTTGAAATGAATTTGAATATCCACATGAGCTTTACACTTATTTAATATGTCCTAATTTGCATAGGCAGAAACATCATTCATATGTTTGATAAATATATCAGCCCAATGTTCATCCAATCATCCTGCTGCTTTTAGACTGGCCTCTAACCTGAAAACTGCCTGGCTTGGTAAGTCCTGCCAGCTGTATAACCCCCACCGGTATAATCTTCAGGGTCACGGAGTAACACAAGCCTGAACAGAAGGGGAGAGTTGTGTTTTTTGTGTGTGTTTTTGTTATTACATTTTTTTATGTTTTTTATCCAGCCTGGATCCTCAACCCCTTCTGTGTGGCTTTTGGTTCGGGCACCCCCATATCATTTCCTGGTTTGTTCTTTACTTGGTTCTTCCACTCTGGGTTATATTCATCTGATAAAATTGCCTCACTAAAGCAATCTGAATTGCAGCACTAGCAAAATCTGTACAATTTAAATGCATGTTAAGCTAAAAAATAGATCAATACAGTAAATTTATTAACAAAACACAAGAAAGACTGATTCCTTTTTTCTTAAGGTCACTAGTATAACAGCATAAATGTACCTGAGGTTTCCTTGCAGCATTGATATGGGTAAAAAAAATTGCATTACAAAATACATTCATAACAATGCAGTGCAATTGGCCATTTATTTATTTTGTTCACTATTATGAGTCAGTGCTGAAACAATTTATATAAAATCCTCTTATGTTTCAGAATTTAAATGACATTTTTATTAAGAATGTGTAATTGATTGTTTTCCATACTTACATTTTAATTAGGGAACGAAAACCTATACCATATTATAGATTTTTATTTAAAAGCAACTAAATGATTTCAGACTTTTTCCATTCAAGATGACACATTGAGCTCTTCAAACAATCCAACCACAATCATTTTGAGGCTGTAATTCTACATCTCGTCTATTTGGCATAGGAAAGGGATGGCACTGAAAAAAGTAAAGAATGACACGAGCTTTCTCAAACAAGCTAAGGTGTTTAGCCAGTCACAGGAAAATGTGGGAAAAGGCATCATCATTGCAGGTGAAAAAGCTCTAGTATCACTGTATGGGGGCAAAAGGATGAATCACTGGACATGCTGAGATAACAGGCAATTCTTTATTAAAGTAACTCAGAACTCATCTCCAGTGGAAGCTCAATCTCTTCCTCCAACGTCAGCAGCTGCAAAGTTCCATAGTCGTTGGGTCTTTTACCAAATGATGAAGTGGAAAGGGGGAAGTGAACCTATGGACCCAAAACCTTGGGGGTGCCATGTTTTGGATGGGAGATTAATGCCAATAATGACTGATCAGCCAAGCAGCGTAACGAGCCAACACCATGTCAATTTTTTCCCAGGCTGGGAGGACCAGCTTAAACCAGCTACTGCCACCTTAAATCAGCAAAAACCAGTTACCAGCTTATGCTGGTCTTAGCCGAATTTTTGTTAATCACTGCTGTGACTAAACCAATACGCATAGGTCTAAAAGGTACCAAATTGTGAAAAGCGCTATATAAATAAAATTGAATCGAAAAAAATTAAATACATAAATAAGATGCTCACTTACATTTTAGGCTATAGCGTTACATTATAACCACATTATACTTTATAGCGGCATTTTCCAGGCTTCAGATCTGGATGGCATGATGCACACAGCAGCTCTAAACTTCAGCTCAATCATTACATTTGCAGAAAGATTGATCCATACCATTTAAAATCATGTTTACTTACTGCTGCACTTTTGGAGTTGATAGTTACGTCCACTGTAGTTGCAAGAAAGACTGCAGCACAAAGAGATGCACATGCAAAAAACATGGACCCCCTTGCACTAACATTTGTGGAAAATGTTGTGGTAATAGCTGTACAAACTCACAGTTGCCTGATTTATCAGATGAATATGACCCAGAGGGGAAGAACTAAGCAAAGAACAAACCAGGAACTGATATAGGAGGTGCCAGAACCATGAGCCACAGAGAAGGGGTCGAGGATCCAGGCTGGATTTAAAAAAAGATGTAAAAACAAAATCACCAAAAAACAAAAACACGAAAAAGGCCTCCCCTTCTGTTGCTACCTTGTTGTGGTGGGGAGGCTTGTGTTCCTCCGTGACCCTGAAGATTATACCGGTGGGGGTTATACAGCTGGCAGGAACTACCAAGCCAGGCAGTTTTCAGGTTAGAGGCCAGTCTAAAAGCAGCAGGATGATTGGATGAACATTGGGCCGATATATTTATCATATGAATGATGTTTCTGCCTATGCAAATTAGGACATATTAAATAAGTGTAAAGCTCATGTGGATATTCAAATTCATTTCAAAAGAAACTTGTAATACCAAAAAGTTACTTTTGGGTGTATTTTGGGCATATTCGATTAGTGTATAGCTCATTTGCATATTAAATTTAATTTTCAAAGCAACTTGTAATACAAAAAAATTTACTTTTCATGGGTACTTTCATTGTGTAAAGTTTCATTTTGATAGGAGTAAAGGAAAAAAATAGCCCCATTGGGTTGTACTGTAGTATGGCCTTATTGACACACATTTCGGATTGATGAGAAATTAACATATTTCCTCAACTAGGATTTCTTAGGACTTTTAGTATGTTGTTCTGGACACCTCATAGAAATGATCTATGGTGAAAAAAATTATTTTACAATTAGTCTGTCGTAAAACGCTATTTTGCCTGGACTAATATGTGTTTTGAAATTGAGGGGTGAGATGTTGGTTGCTATTCTCAATCTCACCACTAGCTGGCGCAAAAATGTACACATACCACCTAGAAATCAACATAGAAAATATGAAAAAGAACAACCCAGTAACTTAGTTTTGGTAAAACATTCTTTGCAAACATGTAAAAACGGGGGCATTAAAATTGGCTCCCCTTGTGATGTCAAAAGGGGATCACAATTGAGTTTCGATTTTAACAAACCACCATTATGGTGATCAGTGTTTGCATTTAATTTGCATTAAAAAGGACACACCCATAAATGGCACAGCAATTTTAACATGTTATAATAAATTATCAATATGGTATTTTGAGCTTAAACTTCACATACATACTCTGGGGTCACCAAAGATTTATTATATATCTTAAAAAATGTCTTGTGAAATGTCCCCTTTAAGGCATATAATTGATTTAGGGGCACCTTCCCAGGACTAGGCCTTAATTATATTAGGTCATTTAAGAAGTTTTTATAAACATGACAAAACAATGGCACTGATATGTAACAATATGTCAGTGCAAGATGTTTTTAAATAAAGGCAACTCAAACCTGCATTTTAGTCTGGGACTGTGATAAACCCAAGGGGGGGGCGGTTTCCCGGACAGGGTTTATCCTAGTCCCAGGCTAAAATCCTTGTTTAAGATGCCTTAAAGGCGGAGTGCACAATTTCTGAAAAGCTTTGGAAAAGGGAGTTGGGCCGACTACCAAAACACACTTGTAGCCAATCAGCAGTAATGGGCGTGTCTTCTAACTGGCATCTTTGCCTGGGTTGCTTATGTGTGGGGCGGGTCTATCAAAAAAAGGTTCAGATTCTATTGGGGTAGGGGCATTTTGGTTAGGTGATTTCAAATATCAGCACTGGCTTTCAAACATTGTGCACTCCGCCTTTAATTTAAAAACACCTTGTACTGACATATCTTAACATAAATCAATGCCATTGCTTTGTCTCGAGATGCACACCAGTATTGTTTTTTTTTTGTAAGGTATGTTTATAAAAACTTCTTAAATGTCCTAATATAACTAAGGCCTAGTCCTGGATTAATCTAAGGCGTGTAAGGGAAGCTGCCCCTAAATCAATTATATGCCTTAAAGGGGACATTTCACAAGACATTTTTAAGATATATAATACATTTTTGGTGTCCCCAGAGTATGTATGTGAAGTTCTACCATATTTTAACATGTTAAAAATTTTTTGTTGTATGTTGTTTAAAAATAAAATGTATTGTGTCCATTTGAAAAGTTTGTATACGCAGCCATTTGAAAACAACACATTTAAGTGTTGCAATTGCAACACCGTGAAACCATTAATTTTTTTCTTTACTTTATCATATCGCCAAAATCTCATACCGGGCCATGCATAATTGTATGTTATCTAAAACATTCATGGCCACAGGCACTGAAAGAAAAGCATGCCCCGGGGCGCATGTTTTCCCCTCTAGCCGGCAGAGAGCGCTGCAGTGATGCTTCTCTGCGGGGAATGAGTGAGTGTCTGGCGGGGAGGAGATCACACAGTCGGGCAGTAGTAGGGTGTGGACGCAGGAAGAGTGTCGGTCCGGACTATCCCAGTCATTACTGTTGGTCCAGTGCAGCTGAAAGCGGTCATATAAACAGGTAAGTTAATGAATGTTATTATGATCGATAGGGCGCGAGGAAATGTGTTGAGCGTATAACGTTAGTGAATGACGGTGGGCGTATATGACTGCTAACAGAATTAGCGTATTAGCTTCGTGGAGAAAAAACTGTAGCTAGTTCATCATAGACAGAATGTATAGTGTCTAAAACTTTTAGTGTGAATGGGCAAGTTAGTTACGAATCAGACTGTGTTTGTTTTATTTGGTTTTTAAACACTTGGGGGTCTTCTGGTCTCTTTTTTGGCTGGAGTGCCTGTTAGCTGCCTGGCTAATGTCACAATCACTCCTGAGAGAACACACGTACGAGTCTGCCTGTCTGTCAGTTTGAACGTGAATTATATTTGTTTGCCTCTGGCTGGCTGTCTCTCTCATCTGTCTTACTGTATGTCTCTGTCCATCTTTCTGTCTGTCTGCTTGAACATTAACGTTAACTGTCTGTCTCTCTGAACAACTACACGTCTATCTCGTTATCCGTCTGTCTGCTTCAGTATTTATTTGAACAGCTGTCTTTCTCTCTCTTATTTACAAACCTGTCGGTATGCACGTACATCCTATCTCTCCGTTTTGGACATATGAAGACAGACAACTACATGATAAGAGAGATGTATATGTACCTGTCTGTCATTCTTTCAGTCTGTCTAATTTTCCAACTTTGTTTGAACATACCTCTCTCTCTCTCTGTTTGTTTGTTTGTTGGTTGGTCCGACCACCTACCTGTCTGTTTAAACTAACTTTATTACAGCCTTTCTTAATATAGGCCTGTATCTGTTTTATTTTTATTTATGTAAAAAAAAGTTAACTTTTACCGTCTTCATGATTCAGTGCATATTTTACTGAATCAAAATTGGCCACTAACCTGCAACCAGCAAGTTTTTGCCAAGTGAACACATTTGTTTGCCTCTGTGTTTGACTTTTACATCTTCATAATATCAACACAGTAAACTTAGCATTTACCTTTAAAGTTAATCAAATGGATCACTTGCATCAGTGCATACTTTCTATTTTGTTTTTAATGAAAGTAACATTTTGTTTCTTTTATTTCTGTATTAAAACTGTATTTGTGCAGACATGTTAGCGGGAGATTGCTTTCAAGAGCATGACAGGTCTTTGCGAAGACCTTTTTAACTAAAGTCTGATTTGGAGTGATGTCAGGGAGTGTTGAAGAAACACACAGTCATGCCAGAAAGCTGTTTTGGTCTGTGTGTTTTCTGAGGGAGTGTTTTCTCATAATTTCAGGAAAAAAATTTAAATTGTGCATAACAGGCCGAGACCTGTGCCATCGCTTTAGTTATTTAATGCCTATCAGTGATATACCATTTGCACCCTGTTTAAAAGTGTGAAAACTGATGGAATAGTTCACCCAAAAATGAACATTTCATCATCTACTTCCTGTCATGTCAGTCCATCTATGCTAGAGCTGTAATGATTTCCGGCTGAATGGTTACACATGATAAAAATGGCCAACGCTTAGTATTACTGCTATTGATGGGCGATATTCCATTTTTTTCAGATCGTCCTATCGTCGGCCTGTGATATCGCGATACATGATAGCTTGCTAGTTTATTTATTTGTTTGGTGGACAACAAAGATTGGTTGGTGGACAAAAAAGAAGCTTATTTACTATAAGGGCAACACTGTCATTACCGCAACTTTCTTAAAACCATTAATCATTATTAAAGCACAGGCACTCCGAAATTTCCTTTGTGCCAGGGACGGGAAGAACAAACTTGCTCGTTTTAAACCCCTGTGTGCCTAACAACCTTTCTAGTGCAAGAAAATGTCTGAAAAGTGTGCGTGCAAGAAGGAATCCGCGCACGTTACAAGCTATCTCGCACAAAGTGAAGCCCACAAAACCCTATCATGCGAGAAAAGCATGCAATGCACATATCAATGTGAAACTGTGATGATAATAATCTTTCGTCATGAGACCGCCATCGGCCATATATCTGACGATCGTCGATACATGATAGTATCGTTTATCGGCACAACCCTTACCGGATCATTTTTTAAATTAGTGTTTAACCGTGCCACTGGCATGGCTCGAAAATGCCTTTCCAGCATCAACCAATTTAACCAGTAACGTGAGACAAACACATTCATTCATGTCTGCTCCCATGTGTTTGAGATGACCGTGCTTCGCTGACTGAATTTAATAAAAAAATACATTTAGGGAAATCTAGTTGTACCGACACGTGTTTACTAGGAGTAGTCCACTTTAAAGTTGGGGCCCATTGACTTACCACAGTATTTTTCCTAATATGAAAAGTCAATGGACACCTTTTTTTTTAAGTGGACTACTCCTTTAATTTTCTTTAGACAGATCCATCTGTTCTATTAATTTCCCATTAAATGATGTGATCTGATGAGTTTAAAGCTCCTTTGTTCTCTGTTTGTTTTCTTCGGCGACTGCTGTGAGCGCAGGTGTTGTGCAGCTTACTTATGGGTCCTAAAGTACACCCAATTTCTCACAACATACGCAGACAGATGACTTGCTGATTTGTCCGGTTTATATAAAAATCTGATTTACTCAACTTTTGTTTTATCTGAACCTCAAATGTGCCATGATTAATGTTAATGTTGTTTGTTTGATGTTTATGCTAAGAAAAGTGCACTTACATATAAAATCAATTTTAAATTTGGTTTGCATCTTTACTTTTTTTACATTTCTAGAAATTGTTCACAATTTTGGTCATTATAGCCATGATGTTAAATCTTCATAACAATTCATATCTAATTTAAACCTGTATACTGTTGTTTTATCATTATCTGAGTGCATGAGTCATATTGACTAGACTACTTTTTTGGGCACCTCCTTGTCACTATGAACTGTCATTGCAAAGCAGGAACTACATGCATTTAGAAACCGAGTACTTTAGACTTAGTCTACATTCCCTGTTGACTTTAATAGTGTCGAGTCAGTTTCCCTCTGCTTGTCTTTGCAGCACAGACACCAGACGCTTGCCCTGAGGTTGCAAAGAGACTTTCCCGTCGCACCCATCCCTTGGCTGGATGTTCTGTCATCCCGCGATTCCTCTTTCGGGTACATCAGCATCAGACGTCTCTCCCAGGACGCTCCTGGTAGGGGACGAACGACTCCATTAGTTTGAGAAGAGAGAGGGTTCTCAGATGGACGACATCTTCACCCAGTGCCGCGAAGGCAACGCGGTAGCTGTCCGCCTGTGGTTGGACAACACTGAGAATGATCTTAACCAAGGGTGAGGGAATTGTGCACATGTGTGCATCTACATACTTGTCATTTAGCATTGATTTATTCTTTGCTCTTGCTATGGTGATTACTGTGGCTTTTACTATTGTGGTTGTTAAGACTTTCACGGTTGCTTATTTGTGGTTTTGTAGAGTCTTGGTTGAGTAAAGGGCGATTTATAGTCGTGCGTAGGTCCTACGGCGTAGCAGCGACGGCGTAGGTTCCGCGTCGGTTTTCATTTATACTTGTGCGTCGCCGTCCGCGTCGACGTGCAAAGACACGCGAAACCGCTGGTTGGCAGTAATCACGCGTGTAACCACAGTAGCAGCAGAAGTCGTCACAGAAGAAGAAGCTAAGCAAGTTAACCCACAAACGAAAAAAAAATAGCAACTTGTTGTGTATAATTTGAGAAGACCAGCAATGATGTAAGTAAATAAACAGCGACTTATGTTGCAGTTTTAGTTAAATCACTCCTCAACTTGGCTCATCTTTGTTTTCACCGTCTCAACCGGAAATACCTATGACGCAGTTTTTTTTACCTGACGGGAGGGGTTCTGGTGGACCAATCACAGAGCTTGCGGTCCGCGTAGGTCCGACGCGCTGTTAGGAATTTTGTGAGGTGCGCGTCAGGCTACGCAGAGCTACGCACAGGCTACGGATAGCCTACGCCGTAGCTACGGCGTAGCACCTACGCACGACTATAAATCGCCCTTAAGAGTACGGTAAAAGGGCACGTGGTGTTTTGCAATTGTAATTTCATCAGCTTCGACAAATTTCAGGCGCTGCGAAGTGAAGCGTATAGCTGAATTTCTTTTTAAATGCATTTTCTCAATTTGACGTTTGAATCCTTATGGTGTATTTAACAAACTTAGGGTTATTTGCATTTTGCACTCGTTGTATAGAAGAATTGCATTTTCTTAGTTAATTAAATGTTGAAGAAAATTGGATGACCTAAGCAACACTAAAATTTCCTTAAAAATATATTAAAATAGAAAACTGTATTATTTCGTTATTGCAGATTTGTAATGAGTTGTAAAAACTATCTGTCTTATGTCTTTTATATGTGCACATGCATTCTGCTTTGGTTGTGATCCAAATGAATTACTATCTTGGAGACACGCCCCCTCCAAACTTTGGAAAACTCAGATTTTTTTGTTGTTGTGCGATGTCTTGTGCTTTAGTTTACTCATCACCCTTTTATCCGTTTTATAATCTCTGGGCACAGTCGAACATTAACCTGCAGTAAGATGATGAGGGTTGATTTTATCACAGTTCGTCTGTGTTGTGGATTTCATTCAGTTATTTGGCCGTAGCATACAAAGAGTTCAGACAGTTGAGACATGGAGTGCATTTACATGCACAAAATAAGCAGATATTTATAAAAAAATCAACTTTAAGAAACCGGTTTTCATGTGTTTACATGCAAGTCAATAAACCGTCTACACAGAAAACTCAATTTACAAGAGATTTGGAGATGTGTCAGGTTTCCCTCAAGCAGTGACGTTACCACATACAGGGTTCCCACGGGTCCTTGAAATCCTTGAAAGTTTATAAATCTGGGCGGGGGGGATTCAAGGCCCTGGGAAGTTTTTACAAATATACATACATACATATACAGGTCATTGAAAGTGCTTGAATCTTTCCCTTTGTAGTGTTGGATAATATCATAAATTCTAGACTTTAAGCACACGTGCTAAACTGTTCTCTTTAAATGCTTATATCTTCTGTATGCGAATGTTGATTCTTACCAAAATGCTTTTTTTGCAAAGTTGTGTTTCACACATGAAATTGTCTCGGGCTACGTATGTAACTGTTGTTTTCTGAGAAGGGAACGATACGCTGCGTCTCCCTTGCCATACTTCCTGCATCCTTGTAAGGCCGTCTTCGGCAATATATTTTAGATAGCGATACACTTCCGGGCTCCCGCGTCACCCTGTCTTTGTCGTTAAGGCTCATCATTGGTTGAATTTGATATACACATTCAGACGCACTTACCACTGGAGGCGTCCCCAAAGTGTCACAGCAGTGACGTAGCGTGAGTTCCCTAGAAAGGGAACTGTAACAATGTATCTTAAAAGGTAACACGATGTAACCTTGCTCTCACTTGAAATGTGCCCCCCCCATTTAGTTCTTGAATTTGAGGGTATTGGACCTGGAAAGTCCTTAAAAAGTCCTTGAATTTAAAGTTAACTAAGGTGTGGAAACCCTGCACATAGTCAATCAAAAAGCCGGTGGGAAATTTTTTCTCATGTCTGCATAACCTGTAAATGTAACATGATGTTTTAATTTCACAGTTTCTTTCCCCCTTAACTGCTTTGAGAGTCGAGAGCAGACTTTTAAGCATTACTTTACACTTCCTTCCGTTGTGACTTTTTTTCTTTAACACGTAAACTGTGAGAAAGCCGGTTAAGGCGTTTACATGTAACACATGATAGGGGTTATGGACAGAAATCTACTTGTGCCAATCTGATTTTGCTTTAGCTGTTTATGACCTATCCCTTATAACAGAAAAAGTTTTGCTTGTTTTCATGGTCTTACGAGTTATCAATTTCTATATAAATGCTCGTATTAAAGCATTTAATAACCACAGGTATAGACTGTTTCAGGCCTAGTCAGTTACCTTCGTTCATATATCATATCCAGCGTATATCAACTATTACACTGAGTTGTGTATGAATGTATACAATTTTTAGCTACAGGTCCTTAAATTCTTGAATGGCTGCCAAACTTCTCTGCATTGTTGTGATCCATGCTCGTCATCTCCCCTCGTCTTCAGCAAACCAAAACATTTTATTTTCGACGAGGTATTTGTTTCAAAGATCAGTTTAGCCACTAGCCAGACCGATAGATAAATAAATACAGACCATAAGTTCACCCTGGTTCAGGTGCATTACGGGTGCGTCCGATGTAGGGATGCATGACGATTATTCGCATTTAATCTATAGCAGAATAAAAGTTTTTGTTTACATCATATATATGGTGTGAACTGTGTATAATATCTTGTATAGATAAATGCACACACATGCATGTATATATCTAAGAAATGATTACATGTTTGTATATTTAGTTACAATTTATATTATATATAAATATAAATACTTACTTTTTTATGTAAATAAATAAATATATATTTTTCTTAAAATTATACATTCATGTGTGCATATTTATATATACATAATAATTATTCACAATTCACATACATATATGGTGTAAACAAAAACTTTTATTCTGCTATAGATTAATCGTGATTAATCGTTATGCATCCCTAGTCCGGTGAAACGTATATAAGTATTTTAAAGATTTTACATTTTTAATTGCAGGTGATCCAAAGCTTGAATAGGGAAGCTAAAATGTTACGTTTTATCAGCGTATTATCAATTTGCATCTTTTACGACATCAAAAATGTTAGGTTACAGTAAAAGCAAACTGTTGCCCAAGTTCCGCAACGAATCACGACCTGTAACATGTCATCGTCTTTGTCTTGTAAGCATAACAAATAACATTCCATTGTGTCATAAACCAGAACATCAATTGTAGCCCTATATGGTGCAAGAAAAACACAGAGCTGATCCATGCACCCACTTCAAATACCTTTACCTCTGCCAAGCTCCCTCTTTCAAGCAGCCTTGGCCTTGCTTAGCTAATATGTCCCAAAACAGCTGGGAAGTACAAAAACCGATGAGTACTTTTACGGCAGGGGTCTGGAAGGCAAAACTCCAGGATACACAAGTAACCTGATCCAACCCTTTCTCTTGCTGTCAGCCTTGTGAATAATCACATGGAAAGATTGGATGGATGGTGGCGCAGATTCAGCACGAAATCAGCAAATTGCTGGCAGCGAGTAGTTACGTTAACAACTGTCTTTAAACTAGGGAGGCACATCATCACATCCGAAGTAGATCACTATCTAGGCATTTCCTGTGGCTTGAATTTGACTACTGTGCTCAAGTTGACTTGGAAATGATTTGATTTTAGTAGATCACCATACATGGGGTGAAAATAGCACTAAACTTAAAAATATAAAAATTCCATTCATTTTTGTTTTACTAGTACTCACACTGCCTGCTATATGTCACGCAACTACTATAAACAAACAACATTAGACGCTTCACAAAGAAGTGCGTGTGTCTGGGTTGGACTTAACACATGAGATTTATTATGTATGTCTTATTCGTGATTCAGAAAGACTGGAGGAGGGAACGGTCTGGCCCTAAACGAAATGGTTGAGACGAATAGTTTCCATACGATGAGCTCACCAACCAAAGCATGCTGACTTGAGCCATACCAGTTCTGTGACTCTTAATTTTTTTCTCCCGCTCTCTGCTCAACCATTTCAAAGTGTTTTCCTTTTCCCGAAATAGAAAAACTCCAGCTAAGGGATTTGGTTTTCCCTTTGTCTCAGTTTGGCCTGATGTAATAGTTTGCTGCCTTTTTGGTAGTATTTCACATAAATGGCAATTTCAAAGTGTAGTGTGTAGTTTACTTCTTCTATAAGGCCATGTGGAGTTTTAGCATGGCTTTAGATGTCACGACCTTACATGTTTGAGGGAGGAGACAGGAAATAGCAGACATACACGGGTGTTGTTTATGCTGTGTTATAATGAGATGTCAGTTAGGAAACTGGACTTGGTTTAAACACATTAACAGACTTGTATGTATAGATCTAGATATACATTATGTTCTCAATGGAAAGTTATGCATATTTGGGGATTTATATTTTAAGTTTAAATGTTTGATGTATCTGATGTATCTGTAGTCAGTGTAAAATTGACCATATTTGTTTTATAATTTCATGTTACTGGTGTGGTCTGTTGGATGATTCATTAGTGCATAATATTATAAAGGAAAATATAAATCATTGGGACACACGGCTCTGTAAATGATCTTAAGAACAGCCAAACAATACCAGATGTTATTGTCATCATCATTTTTCATTATGCGATTGATTCCTAATGAATATAGATTTTAAGCAGTTTGCTTTGTAGCTTGGTATTTTCTTACACAGACCTTTTTGTCATCCAATTGTGACTCATTAAGGAACTGACACATTTTGTGGTTTTTGTTCTTTTATTCAAAGTCTGGACAGAGTTCAGAATAGCTCATCATAGTAGAATAGCAGAAATGAAAGTAAGCTTAAAGCTCTGTTAATGCTGTGTTTATCTCTGTGTCTTTAAAATAGACATTAAACCTTACAGCTTTACCTTTCTAGAATAGAACTTAAGGATATTAGAAGCAGATTTGCTGTGTTTTGTGTGAGTTAGGGCACGCTCACACTATCCAAACCATGCACGGGCATGTTTGACTAGTGTGATCCCTCTGTACCGTGCCCGGGCATGGTTTGGTTAATCGCGCCCTGGCCGGCTTGCATAGGTGGGCTCGAGCGCAGTTAACTTGGGCTTAGGCGCAGAACGTGCAGTGTGATCGCACCAGAGTGCGGTTCAAAAGAAGAGACCTCACCTTCATTTGCCTTCGTTAAAACATTCTGATGCACGCAGCAGGGTTACGTGAATGTCTAGACTGCACACGCGACAGATCAACTAATCAATATGATAGGCATGTGAGAGGGCTGTGTGTCATCGTGCACTAAACACCTCTCAATTACAAACACAGACTGAACATAACGAGGGGTTCCAGTGTTAAAAGAGCTTTCTGTTTTCTATAAAGCAACACTACAGAGTTTTTGCTCTTTGCTCCCCCTACAGGTTGGAAGCGGAATTGTCCATTACCATTGTTGTAAATCATGTAGCCTACTGCAGCAAAGCTGGCTCTGATTGGATTGTAGGTCTGCCGTAAAGCAAGATTTTGTAGTTTTCACTTGAACTACAGGACCGCGACCAAGCGGTTGGAAACTTCTTTAGTGTGGTTTTGGCCGATAGAGTGCTGCAAAGCGAAAGTGAAAATGCCGTTCACCCTGTTTCGAGTGGATGAATGACTGAAATTTTTTTATGGTAAAAAAACTCTTTGGTGTTGCTTTAAAACTATTGCATCCTAATGATGAAAGCATGCCCGGGCTCGGATTGCGCAAAGTTCAGTGTGAGTGTGTGCTTCTGGGGAATTAGAGAGGGGGGACAATCGCGCCTGGGCACGGTTTGGTTGGGTTAACCCTAATATGAGTGCCCCCTTAGTTGGTTCACTAAAACCAGTTTTGTTTACTTTTTCTTGCTTTACAAATGTAACACTCATGGTTCCTTTTTAACTTGTGGTTTGAATTTTAATTTCATGTCATTTAAAACACATGTTCAGTACCATTAACATCATCACTCAAACAAGATGCTCAAACAAAAAAGTACCCCAGTATTTCACTTTTCTCTGGAAATCAACTTTAGATCTACTTAAAGTTTTATCTGCATACTAAACTAGTGTGAGGAAAAGTTTTTTAAATGTGACACGCTTAGCATTAACACCATCTTTTAATGGCACGCGTCACAACACACAATAAAAGTTATCTTGTCCATGTCACATGCTCCTCCATTTGCCTCATGCTACATACACACCAAACGCGGGGCATCACCTTACTCGCTCTAGATTGCTCGTGGGATTTAACTTCGTGCCATGCAAATTTTTCACTAGAGTTAAATATTTAAAGACACGTTTTAGGCGAATATTGCGCGTTTCCGTAGTAAACGCGCCACCCATATCGCGTCACTCGTATCGACTCACGCGAGGGACACGTCTGATTGCGTCTGTGCATTGACTTTGTATATAATCTACTCGCGCAAATCGTTGAACTCACGTCTAGTGTGATTCCACAGTCATAGCTGCGCTTTTAGGCAAAAAGTAGTTCTCAGAAGTCAAGTTGGGCAGAGAATCACCAATTCCCCCAATGCTGCAACGAGTTTCTCAAAGAAAAATTGCAAAGAGTTTGAAGTTATCATCATCTACAGTGCATAATATCATCCAAAGATTCAGAGAATCTGGCGTATGCCATTTTTGGCTTTTGTGCATAAGTAGACTTTTAGCACAGTTTTATAAATGAGACCCCTGGACTGCAGGCTGGCCATTTCAGTACCTGGATCCGTCTTCTACACACGCTTTATAAATGAGGCCCCAGATCTTTCACCCATAGAAAAAATGCGACAAAGAAGACCTAAGACAGTTGAGCAACAAGAAGCCAGAAATCCTAAAACATTCCTTTTCCCAAACTTGAGCAACTTGTCTCTCCTCAGTTCCCAGACGTTTGCAGACTGTTATAAAAAGAAGAGGGGATGCCACACAGTGGTAAACATGGCCTTGTCCCAACTTTTTTGGAATGTGTAGCTCTCATGAAATCCAAAATGAGCCAATATTTGGCATGACATTTCAAAATGTCTCACTTTCAACATTTGATATGTTATCTTTATTCTATTGTGAATAAAATATAAGCTTATGAGATTTGTAAATTATTCCATTCCTTTTTCTACAGTGTCCCAACTTTTTCTGATTTGGGGTTATATATGTTTAACTCTTTAAGATTCATTTCCTTTTAACATAAGTATTGTTAATGTTATGTCAGCGTGTCCAGCTTTACCAACATTTCCAAACCAAATGTTTTCAGATCATGGTGTTTTGCAGCGATTTATCTCCTTATTCAATATAGTCTTTCATAGGGGTGTCACGGTTCTCCAAATCCTCGATTCGATTACATTTTCGATTCTTATGGCACGGTTCGATTCGATACTCTGGGGGGGTTTGAAAGCGCAAAAAAATGCTATGCCACAGGGTGTCCCGCAGAAAATTTGTTAGTCAAGGTGGTATGGTTGGTCGGGTGGGCAGGGCCAAGGGCGTGGCAATCAAAGGGGCGGGGCATATGCGTCATGATGAAAATTAAAATATTTTAATAAAATAAATAAAATATTTATTTTTAAAACACTCAAATAAAACTTATTTTTGAAGAAACTATGACAAAAAAATGAACATATACTAGATTATTAATGAATTTTAATATTTTTAACAGATACCTGTAATGGGAATAGCTGCATTATGAAGTGAAACTAAAGGGTTAATAAACACAAACTAAAGCAGATGTTGTAGATCATCTCGCGAACGATAATAGATAGCGCAAAAAGGGTAAAAACTGATTATTTCCCACTATTAATAACATTATCTTAAAGGAGTGTAACTGTAGCATGTAAATAATGCACATGAATAAAGTGAGCAAGAGCGCTCAACAATTATATCTAATCAACAGACACGTGAAACCTTAGCAGGTTGCTCAAACAACAAAATCACCAGCTAACTTACTTTAAAAGTAGAAGAACTATAGACTAATACAATAACAGGCTTGAATAACCCCAAAACATAAGTCCACTTACAGTTCTTACGGACACGTGTTTTATCAACTGACTATCCTCCAGACATGACGGAGCAAGTCTTATCTCATTTCGGCCGTGTGGTGCGTGTGCACGCTCGCGGTGTGAAGCACGTCCGCGCTATTCTCCGAGATGTTTTATCAACTGGCTAGTTATCCTCCAGACAGTGACGGTCCGGACCACGTCTTTCTCATTTCGGCCGTGTGGCGCGTCCCCGCATGCGGTGTGATGCGCGAACGCGCTGTTCTCCGAGATGAACTTGACGGCCTTTTGTGCAGCTAATTTTATTTAATTTTTTTTGACAAGTTAGTTAAGGCAGTAGGGTTTTCAAGCTTAGGCGGGCCGCCTTAACTGAAATATGCTGCGGGAAACCCTGTGCCATTTTAGACTAGACTTTTATGAAATATAATATCTGACCTTGAACCCGGAGTTGTCCTGCCAAAAAAATGGTACATGCAAACTAAACTAAACTTCCTGTCAGATGAACATTCCTGTCAGTACTTTGCACCTTAAAATCATGCTTTTATTACCGTCAGATGAGATTGTAAGACTATACCCCAATAAGTCATGTTTAAATGCTGTTTTCTTAACTCTTAAGCAACTGAAATAAGTTGTTGTCACAGATGGTTTTGACCATCCAGAGCACTGGGCATAGGTTGTCCCTGCCAATGACGAGTTTTTACTACAATCGATATTTCCGCTATTATCCACTATAGGTTGTTACCCCACTTATGAAACACTGAAGCATCCACTGATCCAAAAACAGTAACAAGTCCGTGTATGTTTTGATCATCATTCTAAATCTGATCTCTAACAAAAGTCCTTCACAAAATGCAATTATCTCAGCTTCTTCTTAAAAATGTTGTATTTTTGAAGAAACCTACCCATGTTTGAGAGGTGATAAAAAGAGAAATAATGAAGATAGAATGAAACAGGGTTTTTTTTAAGCTGATGGTCTGTTTTTTCATTTGATTTATGTTTAAATGTTTTCTGGAAGGCATTAAACCTTTGTGAAAATCATAAAAAATGCTTTTTTAAACGATGTGAAAGAGTTGATCAGATATTTTCAACTCTTTAATATTAGGGATGCACAATTAATTGAAAAACTAATCGGGAATACAATTACGGGTGAAATTACATAAGCGCCAAAAGCCTCAAATACAACTGTCCATTTGTGCTCACTTTTGTGTGCGTTTCACCAGTATGTTTGAGCAACAAATACAGTGAATCAGAGATTTTAAAATTGATAAGTTGACGTGTCCTTTAGCCATTCGTTTTTTTACTAACAACATAACTCCCATAATTATTTGTGATTACGTAATATTATTTACTTTTGGATGTTTAGAATTTACAATGCAGATGCTTCACAGAAAGTCATAAAACACTTTAAAACGTCAATGTACAATCGCAATTACAATATCAAGGTGAATAATTGCCAACTATGATTTTTGTCATAACCATGCAGCCCTACTTTATTATATGACCACAAACTCAAGAAGTAATCCTTCAACTGTGTGACTCCATTGTCAATGTTTACATTGTCTTGCTTTGTATGTTTGTAAATCTGCACAACGTTTCTTTTCTCTCAGTGCTTCTGTGTATGTGTATGTGTATGCGTTTGTTAACAGTGCGTGCTGCACGCCCATACAAGGAAGAGGAACTAACTCGCTCAAAAAATGGGCTCACTTAAAACAGCCAAGAGGGCCGTGCTGTTAACTGTGGAAGAAAGAGCGTGGAATATCATTTCCTCTCTTTCCAATCTTGTTTCCGTTTTTCAACACATGCTCCTTAATTTTATGATAAAGACTTGTTGTGACGGTTTAAAAATGTATTTTTTGCCAAAGATAGCATTGTTTTTTTTTTCATTCTTTTTTCTTTTCCGTCTTTCGCTTACTTTCACTACAAATTTAATTCTTGAATAAAACATTTCTCTGAACTTTTCCTAAATTCCTGACCTAGTTTTATTTATATATTGTATTTCCTGTTTGGATTATTTTGTACCATAAAGTATGGATGACAATGAGTAGTGTGCGCGTGTGTGTGTGTGTGGTCCGTTCTAGCAGGACCGTGTGAGAAGTTTCAGCAGCTATCCTAAGTTTAGCCTCGCTACTGGCCGGACTATTTACCAAGATGTTTCCTTCTTTATTGCACACACCCAGGCCTGACCGCAGACAAACACTTTCAGACGAATCGCTTTCAGGATGAGCACAGGAGAATCGGCCACAAACGTAAACGTCTTTTATTTATAATAATACACCCACGCCTGGTTGCGCTTTGAGGTCATTAGCAGAAGCAGTGGTTTTGATATTATTAAAACCACATCTGTTTAGGTACTGTGTGGTCTCCATAGCAACACTAATGCGCAATGATTGCTGCGTTGCTGTTACTTTTGTGTTACGGTCGGCCTTAAACAACCGAGTTTAACTGCGGTTTTGAAGAGGAAATGGGGCCTGAGAACGGATCCTGGAGTAAAATAGAAATCAAACGATATAGTTCGGGACAGTGTGTCGCAGAGAGGGGGTGGGAGGATATACATAAACTAAAAGGAAAGGGCTAGTTAACGACAGTTTATATTTAACTGGCTCTAGAGAGCCATAGAGACTGACAGCTGAGAACCGGATCACTAGCCTGACTGGAGACAGTTTACCACCACCAACCACAGAGACAAAAATGCGCCTTCATTTAAAGGGACAGTTCATTCAGAAAATAAACTTTATAACAGCATACTAATGACTTTGTCTCTCTCTCTTTGTTTCTCTTACAGAGATGATCACGGTTTCAGTCCGCTACACTGGGCGTGCCGCGAAGGCCGTTCAGGGGTCGTGGACATGCTCATCATGAGAGGGGCCCGCATCAATGTTATGAACCGCGGGGACGACACACCCTTGCACCTGGCTGCCAGCCACGGCCACCGTGAAATTCTGGGCAAGGTGTGAACACATTGTAACGTATAAACACTCACTTACAAACACACACACACCTGCATCTGAACAACCACAGTGACCACAACGGTCATGGAAGGCGTAAACAAGCACAGCTATAACAACAGCACTTAAAGCTTATTGACACTTTTAAGAAAAGTGAATAAAAAAAATTTTTTTTGGTTGCTAAATTTTGTTTATATGTTGTCCAGCTGATTCAGTTTAAAGCAGATACCAATGCGACTAATGAGCACGGCAACACCCCTCTCCATTACGCCTGCTTCTGGGGCCACGACCTAGTGGCTGAGGTAAGTCCACAGCGCCCTCTGCTGGAAAAATTACGAATTTTGTTCAATTGTTAGTTCATTTTTTACTGTCATTGCGTGGAATAATATATTGTCGTTCTTCTTATTTGCAGGATCTGGTCACTAATGGTGCTCAGGTGAGCATCTGCAACAAGTATGGAGAAACTCCTCTGGACAAGGCCAAGCCACCGCTTGCAGCGAATCTAAAAGGTAAAAACTTTGAAGTTTGAGTCGCTGTTGTTACCAAAAACTGTAAAGTTCAAAAATCTGTTTTTTGTTATGATAGTTTCCAAGTGCGCTAATAATGCTGTGTTTGTGAATCAGAGCTGGCAGAGAAACAGGGGCAGAGCCTGACCAAAGTTCCATTTAAAGACACTTTCTGGAAGGGAACCACCCGAACACGACCACGTAAGCATCTTCCTCCGATCATCTGATTTTAATTTACATAATACTTGTTTGAAAAAGTATCATCATTGGTGTATAAAATAATACTAAATATCCTTAAATATAACTTGGGTTCATTATATTTATTCCTCATTGCTGCAGGTAATGGCACACTAAACAAACATTCTGGCATAGACTATAAGCAGCTCTCCATGTTAGCCAAGGTCAATGAGAACCACTCTGGCGAGGTGAGCTTGTTTTCCACTTTAAAGGATTAGTCCATTTTCTTTAAAAAAATCCAGATCATTTACTCACCACCATTTAATCCAAAATGTTGATGTCTTTCTTTGTTCAGTCGAGAAGTAATTATGTTTTTGAGGAAAACATTCCAGGATTTTTCTTATTTTAATGGACTTTAATGGACTCCAACACTTAACAGTTTTAATGCAGTTTAAAATTAACGTTTTAAAGGACTCTAAACGATCCCAAACGAGGCATAAGGGTCTTATCTAGCGAAACAATTCTCATTTTTGGCAAGAAAAATAAAAAATATGCACTTTTAAACCACAACTTCTCGTCTTCCTCCGGTCCTGTGGCGCGCCAGCGCGACCTCACGTAATTGCGTAATGCCGTGGAAAGGTCACGTGTTACATATATGAAATGCACATTTGTGGACCATTTTAAACAATAAACTGACACAAAGACATTTATTAATATCATTCAACATACAACAACGCCGGACCAGTCCTCTTTCTCCACACTGGTAAACACTGGGGCGTAGTTTCGCATACGTCTTCAGTGACCTCTTGACGTGATGACGTATTACGTAAGGTCGCTCTGTCGTGTCACACACCTGGAGGAATAAGAGAATTTGTGGTTTAAAAGTGCATATTTTTTTATTTTTCTTGCCAAAAATGACAATCATTTCACTAGATAAGACCCTTATGCCTCATTTGGGATCGTTTAGAGTCCTTTTAAACTGCATTAAGTGTTGGGGTCCATTAAAGTCCATTAAAATGAGAAAAATCCTGAAATGTTTTCCTCAAAAAAACATAATTTCTTCTTGACTAAACAAAGAAAGACATCAACATTTTGGATGACATGGTGGTGAGATATTATCTGGATTGTTTTTTTTATCCTTTAACTGTACGAAACTTAGTCTGATTATAGAAACAGTGATGTCTCCTTTCCCTCTGATAGTTGTGGCAGGGTCGTTGGCAGGGAACGGAGATCGTCATCAAGATGCTACAAGTGCGAGACTGGACTACCAGAAAGAGTCGTGACTTCAACGAGGAGTACCCGAAACTGAGGTGTGAAACTGAGTCAACTGGTAGTCTGATCAAATAATGGATGCAGCTACATAAAGTTGTTTCATTTGTGTGTGTGCCCATTGTTGTGTTTCCCCCACTGTAGAATCTTCTCTCATCCAAATGTGTTGCCTGTTTTGGGGGCGTGTCAGGCCCCTCCCGCCCCTCACCCCATTATAATCACACACTGGATGCCCTATGGCTCCCTCTACAATGTGCTTCATGAGGGCACCAGTGAGTAAATCACATTTTATTGTCACAACATGTGTGTTTTCCATGGAGATCTGTCTCTGTTGTCAGTTTTATTCAATGTTTGTTGTTAAAAATAAATGTGCGATGCTGGATATGAAAGGAGTTGCGTATCCTTATATTTTTAAATAAACTTAAAGAGGAAGGTCGAGTTTGGGGACTTTTTTGCATGATATCAACTTGCTAGTTTATTCACAATACTTCTGTCTTTTTTCCTCACTATACTACTGCTTATCCGACCATCCAGACTTTGTTGTGGATCAGACGCAGGCTGTAAAGTTCGGTCTGGATATCGCGTGTGGAATGGCTTTCCTGCACACGCTTGAGCCCATGATTCCTCGTCATTATCTCAACAGCAAGAGCGTCATGGTAAGCAGTACAAAGAAACTTAACGTGCAACTTTTTTTTCATAACCTTTTCTCATAGATACTCATTGGTCAATGTTGACCACAGTACAATTTACATGTTTGTTTGACACGTTTGCTGTCACAGCATGAGAAACCATTGCAGTGTAACTTCCCCTCTACAGATTTCTGTGTTTAACATTATTAGTGAAACTGTGGTGGCCCACCAGAGTATATTTTGTCCCACCATAGTTTCAAAATGAAGTGTTTTTACACATAATAACATAAAGATCCCACAGTCTTACAAAATCATGTGGAAAACGCTGAATTAAAGGGACCGTAAGTAAGATTTTAAGGGTTTTATTCATCAAAATCATTTGATTTGATTTATTCATAAATATGTCCTCATTGGTGTCAAATGACCTCTGGCAATGATCTGACTTTCTTTGTAAGCTTAGAATTTCTTCTCTTTACTTACATTGAACTGGTAAGTCTTAAAGAAGCTTAAAGTAGGCATTGCCTGCTGTCGCCATCTTGGCCATGCATCACCAAAAATAACCAAAAATAGTTAAAGAGGTGGGACGTGGGTAAAGTTGAGGTGACTGGTTGCTGAAACCACGCCCCCCCTCGCTCGATTTTAGTGACAGCAGTGGCTGTTCAGCTGTCAGTCAAGTGGCCACGCCCTTAATTATACATTGATTATTGAATTGACTTCATCAGAAAGTTTGGAAGGTTGCCCCCTTGGGTACAGGCAACAAATCGGAATTGGGCATAAAGACTACCGTTTAAAAGTGCTGCTAAAATAATATGTGTCTGCTCAAAAACAGAAGTTTTTTATTGTGGAGTAAAATTTGTTGGTGATACAAAAAAAGAAACAAAATTTTCAATTGCATTGTTGGAAATACAAGTACATCCAAGTTCATACTACATGACTATAAAAATTACTGTACTGCTAATGCACCAATTTTTGTTTTTGTCAACCTTGCTCGGATATCCTAATAAATGTGTTTTTTTAATTTATGTTAACAGATTGATGAAGACATGACTGCTAGGATAAGCATGGCAGATGTGAAGTTCTCTTTCCAGTGTCCCGGTAGAATGTACTCTCCGGCGTGGATGGCACCTGAAGGTACAAATTTGATTTGTCTTGGTCACTCTTTGTTCCTCTTTTTTCTACTTTCATTTCTAAATCTTAATCTTCTCAGTTCTGTACTTCTCATGAAGGGAAGGGGAAAATCCACATTTCCTATTCAAACTAAGCTTTTGATCCATTGATACCTCAATATCTCTTGTTCTTCGCTCCTTGGTCATCTCAGCCTTGCAGAAGAAGCCAGAAGAGATTAACCGGCGTTCGTCAGACATGTGGAGCTTCGCCGTGTTGCTTTGGGAGCTGGTCACCAGAGAGGTGCCATTCGCTGACCTCTCAAACATGGAGATTGGCATGAAGGTGAGTCGTTTAAGTCTCTTATTCTGCACAGACAAATACAGAAGATGAACTTTATTGGAGTTACTACTTAAGGGATACTTCAGCCAAATATACAAATTACTGCATGATTTACTCACCGTCAAGCAATCCGTTATACATATGTCCATCATCTTTCAGACGAACACATTCGGAGTATTTATATTTCGTCCAAGCTTTATAATGATAGAAAACAGGGATCAGGAAACAACAACTGACTTTAAACCCCAATAAAGTGCATTCATCCTTCACAGAGGTCATCCAAATGGCTCCAAGGGATTAATAAAGGTATTCTGAGGGTAATAAAGGTGAATCACATGAGTCCAAGATGGCGTTGTTACCGGAAGCTAGTTATTATAGTAAATAAATTGTAAAATATATGGATATTGTTCTTATAAAATCGCATCGATTACCCACAAAAGATCTTTATTAACCCCTTGGAGCCTTGTGGATTACTTTTGTGAAGGATGGATGCACTTTTTGGGGTTTTCAAAGTCAGAAGTTGTTCCCTGATCCCTGTTTTCTAATATTATACGCTTAAAAAGCAAGAACATTTACTAAAATAACTGGTGATTTTGATAATTGGCTGCAGTATCGCGTTAACTGCCATTATCAGATTTTTTTGTAATGCAAAAAATTTAATGATAACATCATAGCCAGTTTATAATCAGTAGCAATCTGTACCCAATGCAGAATTACAACCATGAGGCTCACCCTAATTTTCTCCACTAGGTGGCACTAGAGGGACTGCGGCCCACTATCCCACCGGGCATCTCTCCTCACATCTGCAAGCTGATGAAGATCTGCATGAACGAGGATCCTGCCAAGAGGCCTAAATTTGACATGATCGTACCCATCCTAGAGAAGATGCAAGACAAATGAGCAACCCTGCTGAGGCGTCCCCTCCCAAACACTGAGTTCACAGTATTGCCTTAAAAATTCACCACTCACCAAAGTGCTATAAGCCACTGTAGCCCTCTGCTTTATTGAAGCACTGTTGAACATTTTAAAGCCACATTCTCTGTAACTCATATATGGTTATATGCAATGGATAAATGGCGTGTGTTTATGCATTTACGTGTTTATCGGTCTGTCTTTTTCTCATTGTGTTTATGAAACAACGCGCGCCTCTCTCAGAACCTCTTTTCTGTAGCCATTAAACAGAAACAATGGTTGTTGGATGCAGTGAATGTACTGTAAAGTCCGTTTTCAACTAACCATTCCATTTCTGTCATCTTTACTCCTTCATTGAAATCAATTCATTTTGAAGGGCATTGTGGCTTTCATGTGTGTGTCCTACCTAAGGGGCATTTACTATGGAACAAAGAGGGGTTCATATCGCTTTCTGTGTTAGCTGTATGCAAAAAGCATGCAGCATCAGCTGTTAGTATTTATGAGCATGGTGCCATTGTCTAATACCGTGTTTTCCTCTGATCATCCCAGATAGCAAAAGTCTAAAGGTTAAAGACTGAGTTTGCCTGAGGTCTGTATTTTTTCATGGTCTAAAAAAAGCAGTGCAATATTATTAGCTAATGCCAATTTTAAGCCTTATCATATAAACCAAATTCAAAAGTGCCCATTGTATCACCCTCTCAGAGCAGGGAGATACGTGTTATATAAACCAGATGTGTTATAGAAGGTACCATAAGCTAATGGAAAAACCTTTTACAGATCTCACATCAAATGTGAGAACTCTAAAGCCGCAGGTTGACATGCATTAAACGTCATATCACACCCGTCATATCAGCCCTTTTTTTGACACATACACCCACTGTATTTACTTGATAACCTTATAAGTGCATGATTTTACCCTGTGCTCTATCCCCTTTTATGTAACTAACAAGTCCTGCTCATCTATCCTAATTTGCATTGTACATGTTAAGCATGTTAGGTGCTGTAAGGTAATGTCTGAAAGATTTTGATACTGTATACATGTTTTTTTTTTAACATGGGGGAAATACAACGCCCATGATTGACTTTATTTTATTTTGCTTTTCTAAACACTACATCTGTTTACTTCCTCGTTTCTCTTTAACAGTGTTCCTCTTTCAGTTACCCCGTGTGTTATAGGAAGCCAAGCGAAAAGAAATATGTACTTGACATGCATATGTGTTTTTGTTTTTACCTTTTTAAAGCCAACAGCTGTAATAATGCAAGCAAGACTGTTTATCTAACTTATGCTCACTGTTGTTTGAGGTTTTTAATGAAACATTATGTGGCTTTTCTTTGTTATTTTGGAGATTTGGGCTGTTTATATTTTATTATTGTAGCAAACGTTTGCTAAAGTAAAACAAGAACAAATAAAAATGTTTTGGTCATGCAGAATGTGTCTGTATTTAGAAGTTAAACATGCAAATGTGCTATCAAAATATTTAAATATTTACTTAAAATCTAAGGGGTTAAGCTACTTTAAGCTACTTTAAGGACAAGGGGTTCGACTGACAAAGAATATGTATATGTATATATATGATTTTTTTGTGGGGTGCAATACGTAACTTTTAACTTTCTAGATTTGCTTATATATTCACATACTTGGGTTAAAGTCCAGTGACGTCAAACTGACTTTAAAAAAAAAATTGTGCTCTACAGTTAACATTACAATTCATTAAATAAGCTTTATAATTAATTATATTAATTAATTAATATAATTATATATTATATTAAATAAGCTTACAGTTGTGTATCAAGGTAAGGTGGGGGTGATAGCTTTAAACACATTGTTTAACAAAAAGTTACAGATTGCAGTTTTAACATTCTTTAACCTCCTAAGACCTGGTTTATGCTGACATCACATTTTTTGTCGTTTGCACCATAATAATTCTGTGTAACTGAAACATGTTGTACACAAACGTGGACAATTACACTGCTTAATGTTTAAAGAAAATATTTGATTATTTTATTTATTGGTTCTTCCTAACCCCCAAATAGCTGGAAGAATCTAAAAAAAGACAAACCAAAGCTCGGGTCTTAGGAGGTTAAGAATAAAAGATACGACAAAGTTAATACACGCAATATTAATTCATAAAAATATTTTTAGGATTTTTTAAAAATATTTAAATGTGTTTAATATTTAGCATGTTTACATAATCACATGATTTGTCAGAAAGCACGATCGATTTTATGCAACGCTGCGCAGTTCGACAGCACAGATTGTCGTTTGAACTCGCTCTCGCGATACTATGACGTTATAAGTTGCTTAGTCTACCAAGCGCCTTATGAAGTCGACCGCAGAAGTTTCCGAAGACATCCGATCACGTGATTAGTCAGCTGATCCGCTGTATAAATTCGTCAGGTCTCCCGGGAGGGACATAAGGGATGGTATTGTTATTGTTAGAGGACGTAGTTATCAAGTTAGCCATCAAATATCAACATTTACTGTTTACAGGACGAGCTTTGGTGCTGTTCGGCTTTCCGTTTATCCGCACAGATCCAGTAAGATTTATTTCACGGTGTTGGATAAAGGAAAGACACATCGATATTGACTTTGTCCGTAATGTAAGCTGATCGAAAGTGTAAAGAAGTCTGAGAAGTGACACAATGTATTCCAGTGTCCATATATTCAGCATGAAGGGTCCAGCCGTCGGGTTGTCCTTCATCTCCGCTCTTCTCATAGTTTGGACATGTGTTTCAGCACCGTTGGGTTCGGCATACCCTCTCGAAGGAGGGACAGATATCCCACAGTTGAGGTTCGTGGATAGGATCGAAAAGTTTAAGTTCGGAATCAACTGGCACAACGTGTCGTGTACGGTGTGTAAGGTGTTGTTCACCACGGTTGATATTGCGCTTCTGGTGAGACCTTGACCTTATTTTGATTTGAATTTATTTATTTTTTATCTAATTTTCCAAACAATCTTAATGATTTTATCATTGTTATTACACATGCAGTATTTGACTTTATTAACATTACTTAATTTCCAGTGGTTTCTATTACATTTACCATTATGCACCTGCTGTTTACCATTAACACTATTAGATAAAATATTTATTTAGTGTATTTTGGGTCTTATTCCAACAGGATTCAATAAAACCCAACAAATTACCAGTGGAGACCATATAGTTCCCATTATGACCATTAAATCCAATAGTAGTGTTCCAAGATGGTTTGTATTGTTTTCATTAGCTGCATTATTATTGTTGTTAACAGAGTGACACAAACATGGAGCGTGTGGCACATGCTGTGAGAGAAGCTTGCATCCGACTGCATTTCGCCAATCCACATGTGTGCCAAGACATCACTGAGCTCTTCCGAGAAGATTTCATCCGGGCGCTTCAGAAGTCTTACCTCTGGCCCTCTGAGGCCTGCGCCATACTGGTGGGACCCGAGTGTGGTCATTTTGATATTTACGCCCCCTGGAACGTATCACTGCCACGGGTACCCAAACCCCCTGTGACTCCACCAACCGCTCCCCAACAGGGTTCTCCACAAAGCAGGATCCTCTTCCTTACGGATATCCACTGGGATGCAGTGTACGCTGAGGGAAGTGCAACCAATTGTGACGAGCCCCTCTGCTGTCGAAACCAATCTGGAAGGGCCATCTGGAGACACAAGGGTGCCGGATATTGGGGCACCTACAGCAAATGTGACCTCCCTTTGCGCACGATTGAGAACCTTCTAAAAAACGTGGCCAAATCGGGACCCTGGGATTGGGTGTACTGGACGGGTGATATTCCAGCACACAATGTCTGGTCTCAGACCAGAGCTCAACAGCTGAACGAACTCATCACTATCTCTAGACTCATACTCAAATACCTGGGGCCCAATGTAACTGTGTATCCCGCGGTAGGAAATCATGAGAGTACACCGGTAAATGGTTTCCCACCTCCGTTTATACATGGAAACAGGTCTTCTAGCTGGTTGTATGACACCATGGCAAAGGAATGGGGACATTGGTTACCTGCAGAAGCCCTGAAGACTGTACGGTAAATTATCAATGGCAAGAAAGCACATACCCAAGCACATGTAGTACTACTTCCTAGATCAGAAATTGCAGAATCTGGCATATTTGTATCAAAGTGTATTGTAATTTATTTTGTAAATGAAAATACATTAAACTTTCAATATAAAGAAATTAAGCAAACAAAATATTTTCATACATTTTGTTGCATATTATCATAAAAAAATACATTGCACTTTTTATTTTCATTTTTAAAGATGTGTTTTTTTTAATCTCTTGTTATTTTAATTTCTTCTCTAGGCACGCTGGATTCTACACAGTGGAAGTTCAGCCTGGTTTAAGGGTGGTGTCTTTAAATATGAACTTCTGTGCAAGAGAGAACTACTGGCTGATGGTGAACTCTACAGATCCAGCAGATCAACTCCAGTGGCTCGTTCACATACTGCAAGAGTCAGAGAACAAGGGCGAGAAGGTCTGTAAATGATCCATGCTAGACATTTAGGTTGAAATGAAAGTACTTAAAATCACACGCTGAAGATTCTGCATGCTGCAGCAGTGTAAGAAGTTGCAACATAGCTGTTGGTGTTTGTGAATTTGAGGTTGGGTGCCCAGGCTGATCATGAGGCTTGCGTGTAAAAATAGAACGTGTGACTGTTGTTTTTCTCTTTTGTTATTTGTTGTTTTAACAGCTTTGCAAAAAATTGAGGAGCTAAGATTAAATATTCTTCTGAATCTTAACCTGGTTCTGAATCTTCTTCTCAGTCTTTTGAATCTTATACTGAATATTTACTCAATCTTCTACAAAATCTTAAGGAATCTACTTCTGAATCTGGTTCTGAATCGTCAACTTAATATTCTACTGAATTTTCTTCTGAATCTTTTACTGAATTATTTACTGAATCTTCTACTGAATATGTACTCAATCTTCTACAAAATCTTAAGGAATCTACTTCTGAATCTGGTTCTGAATTGTCAACTTAATATTCTACTGAATTTTCTTCTGAATCTTTTACTGAATTATTTACTGAATCTTCTACTGAAAATGTACTGAATCTTCTACAAAATCTTAACAAATCTACTTCTGAATCTGGTTCTGAATCTTCAACTTACAGTTTTTTTCGATTGCTAAACGCCAGTGGGCACAACTGGAGTCACATGTGCAAAACTCTAACTACAGTCTGCACAGCAGCAGTTCATGTGGACCAAACTCTAGTTCGTTTTTCATTGCTTGAACACAGTATTCAAAACTTTACACACTTATTCCATGACTTTAACCACAACCTGCACAACACTGTGGATTTACAGCACTTTGTTCAAATGCTAACACACTGCTGTCAAAACTGTGAATCACACATTCAAAACACAATTGATTTCAGCATTGTGCCTTTCAAACACTGCTGATTGCAATTTCATATCAATATAAATTCCAATTTCATATATATATTTCATTTATATATAATATTACCTTTCATGTACTTTAAGTTTCTACCTTTTTTCTCATTACTGTAATTCCGTAAATTACTACAGACAACTGAAGCAAACTGCTAATTTTCATTTACCCTAAAAAATTATGATGTTCTAAAAAAAATATTGTGATAAATCAATAAATAAATCATTCTTTAAAGAAAACATTACTTGGTGTGACATCACTGAAATTGTTAAAACTGTAAAGATATAAAGTTAGTATTTTGTGTATTGGTGTTTGATGTTAGTGTTTTTCCTCTCAGTGTGTTGTGAGTGACAGTGTGTGTTATCTCAGTGAGGGTTGTGTTTAGTGTTTGGCTGCACGGAGCTGTTTTGAGCCATATGTTAAGAGTTGTGCTCAGGTGACTTTTGGTAGTGCAGACTGTAGTTAGAGTTTTGCACATGTAGCTCCAGTTGTGCCCACTGTCGTTTAGCAATCGAAAAAAACTGTAATATTCTACTGAATTTTCTTATGAAACTTTTACTGATGTTTTTACTGAATCTTCTGATTTTACTACTGAATATGTACTGAATCTTCTACAAAATCTTAATCTACTTCTGAATCTGGTTCTGAATCTTCAACTTAATATTCTACTGATTTTTTTTCTGAATCTTCTACTGAATATGTACTGAATCATCTACAAAATCTTAAGAAATCTACTTATGAATCTCGTTCTGAATCATCAACTTAATATTCTACTAAATTTTCTTCTGAATCTTTTACTGAATTATGTACTGAATCTTCTACAAAATCTTAACGAATCTACTTCTGAATCTGGTTCTGAATCTTCAACTTAATATTCTACTGAATTTACTTCTGAATCTTTTACTGAATTATTTACAGAGTCTTCTGAATCTTCTACTGAATATGTACTTAATCTTCTACAAAATTTTATTGAATCTACTTCTGAATCTGGTTCAGAATCTTCAACTTAATATTCTTCTGAATTTTCTTATGAATCTTTTACTGATTTTTTTACTGAATCTTCTAATTTTACTACTGAATATGTACTGAATCTTCTACAAAATCTTAATTAATCTACTTCTGAATCTGGTTCTGAATCTTCAATTTAATATTCCACTGAATTTTCTTCTGGATCTTTTACTGAATTATTTTCTGAATCTTCTACTGAATATGTACTGAATCTTCTACAAAATCTTATTGAATCTACTTCTGAATCTGGTTCTGAATCTTCAACTTAATATTCCACTGAATTTTCTTATGAATTTTTTACTGAATATTCTGAATTTACTACTGAACATGTACTGAATCTTCTACAAAATCTTATTGAATCTACTTCTGAATCTTCAGTTTAATATTCCACTGAATTTTCTTCTGAATCTTTTACTGAATTATTTACTGAATCTTCTGAATCTTCTACTGAATATGTACTGAATCTTCTACAAAATCTTATTGAATCTACTTCTAAATCTGGTTCTGAATCTTCAACTTAATATTCCACTGAATTTTCTTATGAATTTTTTACTGAATCTTCTGAATTTACTACTGAATATTTACTGAATCTTCTACAAAATCTTAATCTACTTCTGAATCTGGTTCTGAATCTTCAACTTAATATTCTACTGAATATTTTTCTGAATCTTTTACTGAATCTTCTACAAAATCTTATTGAATGTACTTCTGAATCTGGTTCTGAATCTTCAACTTGATATTTAACTAAATGTTCTTCTGAATCTTCTACTGAATTATTTACTGAGTCTTCTGAATCTGCTACTGAATATGTACTGAATCCTCTACAAAATCTTTACGAATGTACTTCTGAATCTTCTACTAAATATCAACATGCTTCCTCGTTTCTTCGCTCCAACCTACAACCCGGAAATCCAGTAAGCTTCGGATTCTTGTAGGATATCTCAATTCTTTAATTGCACTGCAAGGAAAGAGGAGTTAGGAGGGTTTCTATGGATTCTTGAAAAGGATACACAAGTATATTAAGAAGGACCCAATGAATCTTTTCTGAATCTTTTTAATCTTCTACTAAATCTTAATGAATATATTTCTGAATCTTCTGCTTAATTTTCTTCTGAATCTTATTCTCAATCTGTTAGGTCCACATCATTGGACACATTCCTCCTGGACTCTGTCTGAGCAGCTGGAGTTGGAATTACTATCATATAGTCAACAGGTCAGTTAATTCTTTTGTTGACCGTCTTACTGTTCAAACATGGCAAACTTTGATCAGTTGTAACCCTCAACTAAGTCAACATGTCTGCGTGACTTCAGCCTGATGGATTATAACAGTTCCTGTTTTTATCAGTGGACTTTTATGATCCTAAAAGCCATGTTGTTAGCAAAATCGGGTCATATTGACCATAAATGACTGTTTCTATATGCATATTATCAAGACACATGTAAGTCTATAGATTACAGTATTAATGATTCACTTTTACATTTATCAGGTATGAAAGCACCATAACAGGTCAGTTTTTCGGACACACGCATATGGATGAGTTTCAGATGTTCTACGACGAAGAAACACTGACACGTCCCTTGGGTGTGGCTTTTATTGCACCAAGCGTAACCACGTATGTCAACCTGAACCCAGGTACTAAAAAAAAACACACTTGGTTAAGTCACATTTATGCCTATCCCAATGCTTTTTGCTTTAATAATCTTTCCTGACTAGGTTATCGTGTGTATTACGTGGATGGGAACTACCCAAACAGTAGTCGAATGGTGTTGGATCATGAGACCTTCATTCTTAACCTGACACTTGCCAACAACCAATCAAACAGCCCAGGTTTACCCACGAATCCTGACCCTAACCCATCATGGACTCTATTGTACCGTGCTACTAAAGCCTACGGTCTGTCCACCCTCTTCCCGTCAGACTTTGAAAGTTTGATCAAAGAGTTTATAAATGATGATCGTGTCTTCCAGCGGTTCTGGTATCTTCATCATAAAGGCCACGTATCGAAGCCCTGCACGGAGATTTGTAAGACTGGACTTATTTGTTTCCTACGTAGTGGACGAACTGACCTCTTTAAACAATGTGACGTTCCCTCTTTTAGAAAGACTATGTGTTGAGCTGAGACCAGACTAGATGTGTTAACCTGGATTGTGCTATTGGTTTCAAAAATTGAATTTAATACCGAACCAACATCACATACTTAATTTAGCACTTTTCATTTTGTTTAATTTTCAAGTTTGTAGCAAATTTGTTTATTATCTGTCAGTCTGTCCCTGTGCACTTAACCTAAATCTATAGGCCAATGACCGCAGTTGATATTCAAAGCTGTAAAGTACATGGTCAAGGGCGATTGTTCTTGTAAATCTAGCATTTTAAGGTAGTGACCTACAGTTTATTGAACAGGAAAATGTAGTGGTTAAAAACAAAACTAACATCACAACTGAATCATGTGGCGTGTTAGCGCTTAATGTAAAAACCACAGCTGCTTAAACTTAGTCCTATGTTCTCACTTATCTGTGGTTTGAATGTTTTCGTCACTGTGGTCAGTCGCTTTAATGTTTTTTGTTATTTCCTGTGACTTTTGTACACTGGAGCCTGTACAAGGCAGGTTGTATGAGAGTATGGTTTGTTGATTCAGTCCAAATCCCCTATTGACCTTATGAATTAGGTCAAGATAAAAGCTGGCACAGATAACATGTAAAAAAATTGTCATGTGACACTGAAATGTCTTGCAAGTCTTGAAATACACTTGCGATTATGCACGAAACATAGAGACTATGAATGTTAAAATGATTTTGTGATGCAGGGTTTGATTTGCTGCCTAATGAAATATTTTGCAGAGACTATTGTTGTTGCATTGGTTTGTTTTGGGTTTTAAATGTAAGGATTTGTTACACCCAGAGCTGTAATTTTAAAGGGTATTAATTTATTATGAAGGGTAAAATGTCTACAATTTGCTTATCAAGTCTTTACTCAATATACCAACAAACCTTTTGTCTACAAACCATTTTATAGTCAAATGTTCTCCAGATCACATGGATGCAATGCAGGAAATGACCACTAGAGGTCATTACAAAACCTATATTGCAGTAAAGGGAAAATATTGTCATGTACTCACCCTCAAATTGATTTGATGTTCTGCAGTACACAAAGGAAATTTTTTTATAAAAAAAACAGTGACTTCCATAGTAATTTTTCCTATTATGGAGTCAGCGGTGCTCCAAAATCCATTTCCTCGAAATATTTTTGGGTACAGCAGAGCTAATATATTATTAATACAGGTTTATAACAACATGAGGGTGATGGGTAAATGACAAACTTAATTTTTGGGTGAACTATCCCTTTAACATGAATATTGCACCATTTGATACTGAATATTTCCCATTAGAGTGCATTTCTATACATGGAAAAGACAAATGTATATTTGTTTCCTATGTAAAAATGGACACACCTGAAAATATTTCATACGGAGAGAAAGTCCCATTCAGATCTTTGTCATATTTTAGGTTTATTTGGAAAGCTTGACAACAGTACATCAGTGAAACCATCCCTTTTTTATCCTTCAAAGTAGGAAACTACAAAAATATCAGTTTAACAATAACAAGTTATCCATGGCACAGTGAATAGCATTGAACAGAAAAATATTCTCGACTTAAGGGTCTGTGAAAGACAACGTCACACCAAAGTCCTCCTTGTAGATGTCCCAGGTCTTAGATTTGTGTGGATTGTCCAATTCTTCCCTTGAGAGAAAGAGCCTACGATACATCAACATAAAAAAATCTCATTGAGATATACAAAGAAACTATAACTTCATACATCCTTCGAATGTAAAGCACCATGTAAAGGACAACAACTCGCAGGTATCGCAGACTGGATGTGCACATTAAATAGTGCGAGCTTAGTCTGAGTCTACGTAAAGATGCAAAATATGCATTAGCAGGTTATCTTATTCGTTAAGGATTTTGGACTAATATGATGTTATTTAATGTTAAACTATGTAAGTGGCACGGCAGGGATTTGAACCGTCAGACGCCGCCGGTGTGTACATTCATAGAAAATAATGTGTTCGATTTATGGCGCAACGCGGCGCTTTTCAGCCAGTGTGTGACCCTCATATGTCCCATCTGCTTAAAGACCTACCTGTTATTCTCTATAAAAGAGGTATTAAACCAGAAATAGAATGGACAGTCCTCATATCCCTTTGGTAGACCCTAGTCAAGAGAGAAAAAAAGTTCAGTTTAACCTTTCCAGCCAGCAGCATGTGCGTCAATGAGCATCCTATAATAGATACAAGAGGTAAAGTAACTTACAGCACTGGATTCAAACATAACCTTGACATCACCAGTCACAACCGGCCCTTCCTGTAAACTTATGACCACTGCATTGTTGCCAATGTCAGGAAACAACTAAAACACACAACAGCATAACAGCACAATTTGTAAGTAACAAATGTTGCTATAAAATATTGGTTTTGAATCTACTGGTTTGAAAATAGTCCCCTTGTTGACTTTCAATAGCAGGGGACTATTTTCGGGCACTGCGTAATATCATTGCGCCTGCAGCAGCCATGTTACAGCAGCAAAGTCCTTGATTAATACGTCAGAATTAGAGTATAGTTCCTAGCCATATCTGCCTTTAAAATCACAACGTTTAATTTTACGTCAGTCTAAGTACACAATGTAACTACAGAAGAGTCAAGTTCTAAATAGGAAAAATATCGAAACTTTTTGGTTATTTTTGAGCGCAATGCTATTGATTATGCTAAGCTATGCTAAAAGTGGTACCGCCAGACCCGGAGATCAGCTGAATGGATTCCAAAACGGAAAAAATCAAATGTTTAACTCTGGGGGAGCTGGAAAATTAGCCTGTTTAAAAAAAAAGTGGAGTTTCTGTTTAACTAATGTTGAATTGTAAAATGTTATAGGTTTATTTAAATCAATGGTTGTGTTTGTCCACATTTTACATTTATCAGTTTTTTAGTTTGTAAAGAATGGGTACTGAAACAAAACAAGCAACTTTAGTGACACCCACCGTACAGTTCTCATGTTTGGCACAAACACACTGGAAGACAAGTTCTCGCTTTACTATGATCTTCACCTTCAGATCACTCCCATTACTCTTTCCCACACCTGCAGGATGACAACAGCATACATACAAATTACAATTAAATTTTTTTATTAAAATTTCTAAAAAGTAAAATTAACACTCATCTGCTAAATAATAAGGATATTTTTTTGTCCATTTTAGGGCTCCTTAATGATTAGTCACGCCTATTCGTTTGCAAAATAAAAGTTTTTGTTTACATAATTATTATACACAGTACATCAACAAATATTATGTATATATAAATACAAACACATGTATGTATATTTTTAAGGAAAAAACACATTAATATAATAAATATTTATATTTATAAATAATATAAATTATATAAAAATATACAAATGTTTATACACATGCAAATATTTTTTAAATATATACATGCATGTGTGTGCATTTATAAATACATAATTATTATACACATCACACACACATTTAATATGTAAACAAAAACTTTTATTCTGTACACGATTAGTCGTGACGCAAATCTAATTTATTATAAAAGCTAGGTCTGACCTGCAATGGAGTGAATACGAATGCTTTTAATCTTCAGAGTCTTTGGAGGTGGCATCTGACGGTTGTACTGATTCTTCATGATCTCATAATAACCAACGTACCTGCTCTGCAAATGCAATAAAACCCAGACCATTTATTTGCATATGACTTCACCAGTTTAATATCAAATTCACATTCCAGTGCAGTCACTCACCTGAGAGGGAGTTTCAACACCCTGAAATTTTGAGCTCATACTTTTATCAGTTCTTCTTTCCCCAAAGTAGTCCAAACTCTCCTGTAAGAAATAAAATAATAATAATTAAAACACAAGACATGGAGAAACACTATATATAATCTATACTATCTCAATTCTAACAGTGTACCTGTGCGCTCTCAAACTGGTCACTGTCAATAAGCCATGTGCACACCATTGTACCCGTTCGTCCTGTTTATCAGAAACAAAGCATTACGCAGAATTAATTTTAATTTAGGATAAACTCACACTATACCAAGTAAAACCGATCAATCGGTCATTCATAACTTATAGAGGCACAAAAATTAAATATTGTGCCTTTAAGACGAAACAAGTACAGTATGTTAATGAAGATGGAAAGCTAATCTCAAATTCAAACAATTCAGCGCTATTCAATTCATGCCCTTAAAGAAACACCAAACCTTTGCCTCCTTTGCAATGAATGGCGATCACATTCCTTGAGTCCGCAGACATCCAATCCCTGACGCACGCTGTGTATCGCAGCATATCCCTACAGTGTCAAGGACAGACTGATTTCAATAAACTGTACATAATACAAAGCTTCGAGCAGATTAAAACATACGTTTTAAAGATCAGCTGTGAATGATGACAGCAAACTTACTCAAGTGATGGTACATTGTGATCATCTATCATAATGCGCTCCACTCGATAATGAAAAAATTTGGAATCATATCCCTTCTCACCTGCAACAAGAAGTAAGATTAACCATGTGTATATGAAATGTAACTTGATCAGTAGGGAGAGACCGAGGATAGTTGACCATTCTGTCTGTAACTTTATTGCAAAATTTGTTTTTCCTCTCTATAATGTACTGTCTGCACAAGGATCTACTTTCTTATGTGTAGAATAAGGACTGAGCATACGTCAAGTGCACGAGGTGATTTGTAACTTACTCCTGATTGGAGACGCGTGTTACAACCATCCTCGGTCTCCCCTACTATTATGCAGAAAAGCATATTGTCAAAGTCGAAAAAATAAGGAGAACTTCCACTCACTACAGAGATTAAAGACTTTGTAGTGATCCTGATGTTTGGTGTCCAGGAATCTGGCAACCTCCTGCAATGCAAAGTGTCATTTATATTTTCAAGTCAAATTTAGATAATGCTTTTTAGTTCATTTAGTTAATTATAGATTTTTCTTTTATGCCCAAAATCATTAGGATATTAAGTAAATATCATGTTCAATGAAGATATTTTGTACATTTCCTACCATAAATTTATTAAAAATGTATTTTAAGTGGGTGGATGCAGTTGCCAAGGACTTCATTTGGACAACCTTTTTTCAATATTAGGATTTTTTGCACCCTCAGATTCCAGATTTTCAAATATAGGCCAAGTATTGTCCTATCATAACAAGCCATTCATCAATGGAAAGCTTATTTATTCAACTTTCAGATGATGTATAAATCTCAATTTTTAAAAACTGATTCTTGTGGTCCAGTTTATTATAATTAACTTACAATTGTAAATATTAAAATATAAAAAAAAACCTTAGCTGTTATAAAATGCACTGTAACCCCACTGCTTCGCGGGGGTTATTGCTTTTATAAAACGGAAACTGCATATGCATAACGTTAGTGTGATTTTATGAAATAAAACACAAATAAGCTGTAATTATATTAGTACAAAAATTACATATTTTTTTAAAATATGTGTTTACCTTTTTTTTAATCATACAATTCGGTGTTTTGTGTTTTGTCATTAACTTACTCTGATAGGGTTTCTGTAGAGCGCCTGCTTGCCAGAAGATGGAAATGACATGGCAATGACTCTGTCTAGTGATAAAACAACAATATAATGTAATCTTAATAAAATGTTTACAGTGTTTGATGCAAAATAAATGAATATGACAACTAGGCAAAACGTATAAAGCAACCAAACCTGTGACATATGTGAGATCCAAATCAAATCCATCTTTTTGGTACCGCCTTTTGTTCTCAGACACCTGTAAATAGCACAAATGAATACAGCAATCTAAAAAAGATTTGAATAGATATTATCTTGAGATTTAAAACACTCACCATTCTTCTGGTGACCTTTTCAAGCTCCTTCTTCTGAGAGGCCAATCTGAAGATCCGTACCAGTATAAGAATCCTCAGAGATCTCAGGAATGACACCAACCTGCAAAAGTTTTATAATCGGACATTTATAAACTATATGTGATTGATATAAATAATAACAATTTATCAGTAGATCAAATATACAGATATGAATGTTTTATGAAAATTAAAATGAATAATAAAACTTTGTGCTATACCTAGGAATCAAACTGGCTCCTGAGAAATCTGAGAATGTGTAGATCATGGTGACCACCAGGGTAACAACCACGATACAAGCATCTATTATATTCAGTTTTGAGCTGAAGTACACCTTGAATCTGAGAAGCAAGGTTTGAGAAGTTCAGAAAATGCATTTTGTGTACATACATGTACGCTTGCTTAGGACTTTGAAAAATGTTGCGATATAACATTCATAAATAATGCATTATAGTAGCAGATATCTTTCTTGTGTTGTGTATGCTCTAGTCTAGGACAGTGTTTCCCAAATTTTGTTTTGATAAGTAAAAAAATCCAACGGCACACCACTTTCACAATAAGCATTACAGATCTGCACAAACCTGTATTGCAATGCTTAAAGGCGGGGTGCATGATCTCAAAGCCAATGTTGTTATTTGAAATCACCTAAACAAACATACCTCTACCTTTATAAAATCTGGACCTTCTTTTGATAGACCCGCACCACACTAACGCAACCCAGGCAACGATGATGGTTAGTAGACACGCCCCTTACTGCTGATTGGCTACAAGTGTGTTTCGGTACTCGACCCTACCCCCTTCTCCAAATTGTTTTTTTAAAAATCATGCACCCCGCATTTAAATAACTTGTTAAACTGGAAAATTATACTGTATTAAACGTAGTATTCACATTTAATGTGAAACTTGATCCTGTTGGAAACTTGATGATATCCTGGCTGGAATTCATGACATTGACACACGCAGCTGTGACCAACTCAGCAACCTGATAGCTAGCTTTGAGTGCTTTTTCAAACACTGTGGCAGTGTTATTTTTCCACAACACACCAAACAAGTGTTCACGGCACACTACTGTGTCGCGGCACAGTGGTTGGGAAACACTGCTCTAGGAAACGGGTCTATAAAGATAATCCCATTTTGGAAAAGCAGAAACTATAAAGAACCACTGAGTTTAGGGAAAATATGTTTCCTGTAGATCACTTCCTGTAATGAAGGCCACATGCCATTTTTTGTCCTGACTTTAAGCATGTGCAGTTGGAGTGCAGATGGATGTTTATACCAGAGTAACATCAACCGGATAACATGTGCTCACATGTGACAGAAAACCACTGACCATGACTATTAGCGATGTCCTTCCCTCAAAATGACCCTTTATTATTTTTTTAAATGATTGTAAGAAAAAATCCTCAATACAATCTCACGCTGATTAGAATATTACAATTTATGTTTAAGTTTACAAACCCCTCCACAAAGACACGGAGTAGCACGTCGATGAGGAAAAAGAAAGAGATGACCAGAGAAACAGCCTCCAGTGCACTTCCTACATCACGACTCTTGTTTGATAGAGACAAGTCCACTATCACCAGAATAATATCCACAATGATCAGTACCAGACCGAACACACTGGAAATTAGAAAAAAATTTGTCACATTCACAAATGTTTTAGTACATAATATAAACAGCAACTTTATGTCCACACAACACTGCAAGTTATTGTGTCCAAAATTGCAGTGTTTTGACCTTTAAATGTCAATAATAGATCTCCATTGACATGTAGGTTAATACGTTTACAATACTGTAATTTGCGAACAAGAGCATACGTTGAGGACATTTATTATTTCTTATTTTCTACAGGTCATCATTTGCAACAACTGCTAGGATTTTGGCAGAGCAGCTCAGGAACTTGAGACAATTACAATGAAATGATGCCACTCACCGAAATCCAAAGGACATCACAAAAGGAGATATCATTTTCCGGACACGACTACAAAACAAAGAGTTATAGTAAATAGTAAAATTCAAAGCCACATGAAGTTTTAAATCAAGACGTCATGCGTGTTACTTACTGGTACATGGTGTCTGGATCTGCTCTCTCCTCCTTCCCATCATCAATTTGCACTTCAGCCTCTTCTTTAATGTCATTACTAAAACAAATAAAACAAAGAGATTGATTAAAAGAGAGAAACAGACAGGAGCATAGCATAATAAAAACATTTTGATCATTTATGTTTTGTAGTTACCATTTGCATATTTTATTTTATTTTATTTTACAGTGCATACTTTTAAATATTCATTATAGCAAGATTTAGCCAGACCATTCACTGTCATTGATATGTTTCAGATATTTTGGTCTTCGTTTATGATTTTGTAGACAAATCATAATTGTGCCAACACATTTTTTTTTTTATTAGCTACAAAACTAAATAAAAAATAAAATTATGTAAAAAGATATTTTGAAATGGATAACTTGGACTGAATAGTAAAACCACAAATGTGAGGAACTCTCTTAAAGGGGTAGTTCACCCAAAAATGAAAATTCTATCATCATTTCCTCACTCTTATGTTGTTACAACCCACATAAATGTATTTGTTTTGATAAACATGAAGGAAGAAATTTTGAGAAATGTTTGTTACCAAACCGTTCTGGGACCCCATTCACTACCATAGTAGGAAATAAAGAATACTACAGAAGTAAATAGGGTCCACGAAGGGTTTGGTTGCAAACATTTCTCAAAATATCTTCCTTTGTGTTCAGAACAAAGACATTTATACAGGTTTGTAACAACATAGGCTGAGTAAATGATGACAGAATTTTTATTTTTGGGTGAACTATTACTTTAAAATTGTTTTATGAGTTTGCATTCACATGTAATCAATAGGGAATGAGATAAAGCATATTTGGGGTGCTGTCTGAGGGGAGGGCTTAGAGATCGAAATTTTTGCCTGAACCTCTCTTTTACTGGGATAGGTTTACTAGCTGAGAGTGAGGTGATGGGGTGGAGGAGGGATGCTGCAAAAACTGTCCCGGATCAGAGGTAAGGGACAGCTATCTATAGACACCTGTTCATGCTGATTGGTTTGATCACATGTCCATGCTCCTGCCAAACTTAGTTAAATAAACTTTATTTAAATTTGGAAAAAAAACATCAAAATTAGAAAATATTTAAAGCCAAAATGAAACGGAAGCAGTAATTGTCTTATTTTTCCAGTCGTGACTTATATCCAAGTGAAATGGATTCTGAAATGAGTGAAAAGGTAGGGAGGGACTTGAATTCATCAATTGAGAATTGAGTGAACAGTTGAAGTTATTCTGTGTAAGTTATTTTTAGGTTATTTTAAAAATAACCACTCTGCAACATTATCTGAACGTTATTTTATGCTTGAAAAAAATTAAATCTAAAAAGATAATTCTCAGAGCGTTATTATTTGGTTCTCAAAAAATAACCAAAATAAAGAACGTTAGGGGTTAGCGTTTCAGTAAAGATTATGAGAGCACATTCATTTTATATTAAAAAACCCCACAAAATTAAACAAATCAATATCAATTTAATTGTTTCTTTAAAAAGCATTTAAAAAGTTTTAAAAGACCTTAAAAAGACCCCGTTAATTCTAAATAATATTCTGGCAAAAATAAAAATGGATACCGGTAAGCGAACCCTAAACTTTTGAGAGGTATTGTGTTAAAGAATGCAACTAAATTACTCATTTAATATGTAGGGAGTAAAGGTGAAGAGTCTGGTGAAGTGTTAGTAATTGAATTTTAAACACTTACCCATTAACTTCTTTGGAATCGAGCCCAGGGTTGAAATGGACAGATGTCATTTTGAAGGAAAGCTCTGTAAAATGGCAAGAAACAAATCCACATTCCAGGGAAAGTTGAGGATGTGCACAGTTTATCAAAGACAGACACATGCAAATCTCTAAATGTTTGCAATAACCCATAGTCAAAAAAGTATGAATCATAACCACAAACATGAAACAAACAGTACTTACTTTAGATTTATAAATCCTTAAAAGGTTCCAAATCGAAAATTCGTATGTGGATTAAAACATTTTCTGTTTAATATCCCATGAAGTAACTCCAAAAAGTGGACAGACAGAACGTTTCTAACTCTAAGAACTAAACGTGTTTTACACCGTAGTTATTTGGACAACTAAAACAACGCCAAATCATGTATTTGTCCAGTTCTAACCTAGTTGAAGGATTGTCAGCGATGGAAAACTGAGAAAGCAGTCGGCGCATCCGGGAAAACTGGTTTCCTTTGCTTTAGCTTGCAGCTTTTCTGCTATCTGCAGAATTCTTCAAACATTCATTCCTACATGATTCACTTTACGACTAATGACTGTCCCGTGATTTCTCTGGGATAACAAAGGAAGAAGGTTCAAAGGTCGCCTGCAGTTTTCTTATTTCTCCATCCGCGCTTACGGCGCCCTCTTCTCCTGTTGCAGACGTAGCGGTTTCTCGACTCTCAACTTCCTGATGCGCGCTCACGTGAACATGCACATGAACTCGGTATTTGGAGTAACGAAAACAGATGTGCTACCTTTACATTCATTGATCTGCTATACAGCTATGTAGTTTAGTTTCAAGTTGCATTTAGTCATATACATAAAATTGAAAATTAAATTGCTCAGATGCTCTTTCCAGATTTGATGTTAGATGTTGTTTCATTTAAGTATCAACTTATCAGATGTTTCGACCCAGGTAAAAAAAATGATATACTTGAATGCTAAATAAAAGTGTAAAAATACAAATATAGGCTACTAATTTAGTTCTACTTAAGTAATACCTAATTGCACTTGGAAAAGGTTTACTAAATAGCCTACCATTAAACTGATTTTAATTGTATTGAAATAAATGGTGTCTCAAAATAGCACAGTTGAGTACACTTAAATATATTCTTGAGTTTACCTTAAAGGGTTCACCCAAAAATGAAACTTCTATCATTATTCTCATAATTTTCACATGTAGGGAGATATTTTGAGGAATGTTTGTAACCAAACTGATCATGAGCCCCATTCAGTTCCATAGTATTTTATTCTTACTATGAAAGTGAATGGGGCTTATGATTGTGAATATGTATTCATCAAAACAAAAACATTTTGCAGGTTTGTAATAACATGAGTTTGAGAAAACTATGACAGAATTTTAAATATCCCTTTAAAAGGTAGACGCATTTTTTGAATTATCCATATTTGTCCTTAGTTATATTAGGACATTTAAGTAGTTTTTACAAACATACCTTACAAAAAATACTGGTGTGCATCTTGAGATTAAACAATGACACTGATACATTTTAAGATATGTCAAGGTGTTTTTAAATGAATTTTACATGCATTTTAGTCTGGGATTAGGATAAGCCCTGTCCTGGAAACCTCCCCTTAGTGTTAGTGTACTTAAATAAAGTGAATTTTAGTACACTTTTTTTCACCTTGGGTGTCCAAAGCTGTTGAGCTTACTTCTGAAAATCACATGTAGACATTTGTGAGACTCTGGGTCTTTCTCCCAATTTATTTAGAAATAATTGTGATACTAAATAATATACTGTATAGAACTTGCAGCAACACCAGCATTTTCAAGACTTGATTCCAGAGCAAGACCTGCCAGTCTACCAACCACGCTGTTCATTTAAATTTTAAATAAAATGACCTCCAAAATCATGATTTAGCCTATTTGAAGCATGTATTTGTTAATCAACAAACCATAATCCTCAATTTCTCCAAAAACAGAAATTGCACAACTTATAAGCAAAACATTTTTGAAAAAAAAAATGTTTTCGGTAGTACCAGAATTTGTGGAATGGGGAAAGATAAAACGTCATTCTTCATGGAAAAGACTAATGTGGACCATGCGGAACCAACAGAGCCTATAAATATTAGGCTAGTAAAGAAAGTCTGGAGGACATTTCATTGAACAAACCAGCAGACAACCAGCACGACTTCTGTGTGTATAACTTTTTTAAAAATTGTTATTATAATTTCTTAAAACAAACATTCTTTTATTATTAAAGCATTCACATGTTAAGTCTTAAGTACTTAATTTAAAGTATTTTATGCATACAGAATTCCAACAAGATTCTTTTTTTGCTTGTTTTCATGTGAAGAACATGTCCCAGCTCCTGTTTATTTTGATGTTTTATGCTCTTTCTTCGCTTCAGATTTTGGTAAGTTGAGATTTCTGGTAAGTAAAATGTTTGTGTTTCATTATTTAGCATTATACTAATATGAAAAATAAACCATGTTGTCTTTAGTTTATTAAGGCAAAGGAAGAATGCCAGATATCTGAAGTGTTACAGCTCAAAGAAGAAATACGTAAGCTTAATAATAAATTGTTGGTCGGGGAGTGGAAAGTTATGCATCTGCGTGATCACCGTCGATTCAAGTTATTACCACAAGACAGTAAGACATATGAAAACAACACTGAACCATTACCAACTTTAATGAAGACTGGAGGCAACTTACTAGTTCATGACAGAGGTATTATTTTTATGATTAATAACCCCTTATTTGTTAACACTATAAAAAGTGAAAGCTTACTTTAACTGGTAACATTAAAAACTTTTAAAAAAATAACATTTTCTCACTTTACGTAAAATAATTAAGGTGAAAAAACTTTTTAAAAATTACTTCAAAAATGTACTTACATTTTTTACTTAAAGTGGGAAAATTTGAATAAAAGTTGAAAAATGAAAAATGTTTAGGTGTTATAATTGAAGTAAGTTCAAAAAGTTTTACCACAATGGATAAAACAATCTGGAGGGCAACATATTTTATATAGTCTAAATAAAATCTAGATTTTATTTTATTGTATTTGTTAATATGTTTTATCATTGTTTAAAATGTTAACATAAAAGAAGCCAAGATAATTAAAAAATATGTAATAAATAAATATTCAAATTAAGGCTATTAATAGAATATGCATTTGAAGACTACTGGTGTAGAGTCTGATAATCCTTAATCCCCTTTGTATAATTGTATACAATTAATTATAAACAAAATAAAGTTTTATAATAATAAAAAGTTATCAAACAACCTCAGACTTTATTTCAAGAATATGAGGATTAATTTTTTTTTATTTCTGTAATTTATATTCACAACAGATTGCTCTGAGTTATATGATAGACTAAAACCAGAAACTGGATTCTACAGAATTAAGCCCAAATCATCAGTTGAACCGTTCCTTGTGTACTGCGATATGGATGATGGTGGGGGCTGGACTGTGATTCAAAAACGTGTCAATGGTAAAGTTAGTTTTGACAGGTAGGTTTACCACAAATTTATCATCTTCCCTTAAGTTAGTTACATTTAGACACACACCAACAATTTGTTAATGCAAGCATTTGGTTCTACAGAACCTGGGAGGAATACAAGAACGGATTTGGTCACTTCCAGTCGAGTAAAGACGAATTCTGGCTTGGGAATGATCATATTCATGCCTTGCTTAAAGACGGTAGGATTCTGCATTGGTATGAGTTGGTTGTTTGGCAAATGTGTATGAAAATTATTTTTATTTTTAGGTGAGAATGTGATGAAAATCGATTTGATGGATTGGAAAGGACAGAGGTCCTATGCAGTGTATGACAACTTCAGAGTGTCTGCCGAAAAGGTGAGCTGTTTTCGCTGTCTCTTCAACAACAGTGCGGGGTTAAAGTTTTCTCACTTCAATTGCAAAATAAATCTCTCCGCTTACATATTTACACAGGACAAGTACAGGTTGCATTATGGGATGTACAGTGGTCAGGCGGGAGATGCCCTGTCTGGAGGAGCCAATATGGTAGAGCAGTGGTCAGCGTCTCATAATGGCATGCAATTCAGCACTCGTGACCAGGATCACGATCGATACCGGCATGGCAACTGTGCTGTGGAAAACAGAGGAGGATGGTGGTACAACAGGTGAGTCTTACTAATGCTCCGATGATTTCTGTTTATTATGGGTATTTAATTGAACTATCCATCTATTTTCCACTCCTCTTATCACTACAGTACGTAGCCCTGTGATTGCATACCAACAAATAGGTGTCCACCATAATTAATTTAAGGGATAAGTATTTTTTGCACATCAACTCATTGTCTTGTGTTGCTGACATGTTTGTGTAAACGCAGGTGTCATGCTGCCAATCTTAATGGGAGATTTTACAGAGGTGGAGAGTACAAAGCCAAGTATGATAATGGTGTGGTCTGGAGCACCTGGAAAGGGCTGTGGTACTCTCTCAGACACACCACCATGAAGATCCGACCCAGTACCTACATGGATAATCTAGGTAGTGGAGCAGGACCGGCAGAGTAAAAAGGCACACTTAAAATCTTTATACATTTATGTACTTTACAGTGTATTAAAGAAGCTATATGTAGATTTTTGACTGTACAACGTATAAAAAAACCACTATATTTTTTACAGATATGTTTGAAACATGTTAACTTCACATTTCTGTTTCTCAGTGCCTGTTATATACTCTTGAAGGTCCAAATTTGTTTTTGTTTTGGTCTGTGTGATCTTGCCACTGCCAATTTACCCAATAGGGTTTGTTGATAGCTCGGTTCCAGTTATCACATTTACTTAAATGTGACCTCTGGTGGACGCAACCTCCAAAATGAACAGATTGAGGTATAAATAGGCCTTTTTGTAATTTCCAATCAACAAAAACATTGCAAACGTAAAATTGAGCAAATAAACATGTGCTTTCCATAACAGAACTCCTGCAGGTGTCTGGCAACCTGAGAGGTATATTTTGAATTTCGACTGCGATACCAAGTTTAGTGTCAAGAGGTCAATCTTACATACAGCCCCTTTAACTGTGGCCATTATTTACTGTGGTTATATTATAAAAATGCAGCAAAATGTGTGGCAAAAGCCAAGAAGGATTCATTGGGGATGAAGTAACTCATTTTGTGAATTTCCTGTATGTTTTCCCACTAACTAAATAATAAAATGAAAAAAAAAGATCTCTTTCTGCTTAAGCTACATTTTGAATGTAACCTTGGGTGCATGCAGTGTCTTTTTATATATAATACTTCATATATAACTTAATAAAGCATCAAAACATACTGAGGCATCATTTTAAAAGTGAATTTGTTTTTCTTTTTGACTAGTTTTGCGTCTTTGACTAAATAAGCAATGACAGAAACTTAAGAAATGTATAAACATGTTTATGTTTTTCCCAAAAAGCCCTTTCCAGTGTACAAACTATCCAAAACATTTTTGTTGTCCAAAATATGAATGATTCTGTGTCATTTGTGTCACTTTCAGATGTGTAATTTATGTAAAAGAAATATATAATGTTTGTGAATGTAAAACTAAAGGCACATTTTTAAATTGATACTAAAATGCGATGCATGAATCACAATGTAAAAAATATTTTTGCACTTACGTTTGTAAGTTTAATCAACTAGGATTTACCAGTTATTTCAACTATCTTGACAAGTGATGAGTTGTTGTAAATTATTGAATCAATTTGAATGTGCATTAGTTATGTCAACTTAATTTTATAAGTTACAGCAACACATCACTAGTAAATACAGTTAAATGACTTGTAAATCCAAGTTGACTAAACTTAAAGGGGCCATGGCACAATACTTTTTTAAGATGTCAAATAAATCTTTGGTGTCCCCAGAGCACATATTTAAGGTTTTAGATCAAAATACCATATAACTAATTTATTATAGCATGTTAAAATTGCCACTTTGTAGGTGTGTGCAAAAATTTGCCGTTTTGGGGGTGTGTTCTTTAAAATGCAAATGAGCCGATGAAATTCGAACACTGATCACAATGATGGTGGTTTGTTGCAATTGAAACTCAATTGTGCTGTTGAATTTTCTCTCTCTTTATCTCTGCACTAAATGGCAGTGCTGTGGATGAATAGTGCAGATTAAAGGGTGGTGTTATTATAATAAGAGCTCCTTATGACATCATAAGGAGAGCCAAATTTCAACGACCTATTTTTTAATGTGCTTGTAGAGAATGGTTTACCAAAACTAAGTTACTGGGTTGATCTTTTTCACATTATCTAGGTTGATAGAAGCACAGGGGACCCAATTATAGCACTTAAACGTGGAAAAGTCAGATTTTCATGCCATGGACCCTTTAAAAAATTAAAGTGAATAAAGATTTTTTTACAGTGTATATTTCAGTTGTATCAAATTATTGTTCCATTACAAATAGCTCATAAAACTAGGCTGTGATGTGCCCACATGTCCTCAAAACAAAATTAAAATCACAATTATATCACTTTAAAAAAACTTCAGACCCCTCCAACTGAAAATTTTCTAGTCACTTGTTACACAATAGTTTTCTTTAGTAGAGTCAGAGTGTAAGAACCTTCCCAAAACTTTGATTATGTAAGTTTATGAATATTCAGAATTTCTACTCCATCTTCTTCACCCAAGTATCCAGAAATGTCCATTATTCGCTGTTCTGACTCAGTAAGTATATAAGGGGAGTTGCTGTAGTCTGCAGAGAGAGGAAGACTACGACAGCGCCCCCTGCGCTGCTCTGAGGTAGAAAATGTGGAACTGCGTTGCCTTTGACAGGAAGATGAATTCGCTTCTTTTAGCTTCCTGGCTAAGATGTTCCTCTGGATAGGGGAGGGTCCTCTTTTGTTCCAGTTTTGTTCTGCCCTTTCTGCTCTGTCCATTGGGGAAGACGGGCTCCGAGCAATCCTGTGACGATCCATCAAGGGTTCTTTTGTGGGTGTCACTGGAGCTGAATTGGGAACCACTAAGGTATTACCTTTACAGTTTGACTGGGACGGGACTGCGTCTACCCATGGCCGCCTCCTTTGATCACCTGACCTATCAGTTATTTTGGGATTGGGGCAGGACCAGACCTCAAATTCAGGTAGTGTATGCTCCCAGGTTCTGTTTCTACAACTCCCATCTGGAAGCTGTCGAGGAGTCACTTGGGTCATGCTTCTCTCTCTGAAGGGTCGTGATGGAGGCAAATGTTGGTTGTTGTCGTGGAAGCTTGATGTTCTCCTGAAATTTGGATTCTTTGGGTAGTTAACTCTACTGCGCTCTACCATCTCCACCCAATCTGCCGTGCGCTCAAGACGACGGGCGCTGGCACTGAACGCAGACTTTGGTGGACCCAGCAACATGTCTACTTTGTGTTTATCTAACAGAGCTCCTGTGTTTTTCGGAGGCCATGTCGGTTCAAGAAAAGGAGACTTTATTCGGAAGTGACTGCTGCTGGCTTCCTCCGGGCTGTCGACTTCCTGAGGCACTGGAGTTAAACCTGTATGGCTTGAAGGTGTGGCCTCCAGCATGGTGTCATCAACAGGACTCTGAGACACATGGTAGACTTGAGTGGCCTCTTTCAACCCCTTTTTCTTCATCTCCTTCAGCTGCTGTTGAGCCAAGCGGTATCCAAAAATAGGCGGAACGATCTTTTGGCCAGAAGGGGACATCCTCTCAGGGTCTTGAGGGAGGGGAAGAGACATGCTTTGCTGACAGGCCAACACACCTCGGTCTAACGGCTCCTGTTTTGCAGGCAAGGTGAGCCCCTTCTGCGGGGAAGTTGCTTGCAAACTGTCAGAAAAACTAGGTCTTTGCAGGCTGTGACCAAAGATTGAAGCTTCATCGGAGTTCTTCCGGCCACTGGGAGAGTGTGTGGATCCACGCCGCATGGAGCTGCACTTCGGAGCACGGCAGAGTTTTCTCCACACCGTGATAAAGATGGTGGCCAGGATCACAGCCAGGCACAAGGTGATCCCAGCCACTACCACTAGATTCCCAGCAAGGGTGGAACTCACAGCCGGTGGAGGAGTGAGGGATGGAGGGGGAATCTTTTCTAAAAAAATTGAAGATCAATTAGTAGTCAAGAAGACACAAACTATACTATTATTGTTATAAAATTGATGTATTATGAATTGTTCATTAGAAGGTTTGCAAGTTTTGTTTTCAGGATTAATAGGATAATAAAATGCTTACCAGTGCAGCCCTCTAGCCAACAGTGCGACTGCTCCCTAACCATGCCAGTGCATCGCATCCCACCTCCAGATGGCAGCAGACATTCACGAACACGCTCTCGAACCCCTTCCCCACACGTCACACTGCAACCACTCCATGGCTGCCAAGGACCCCACATCGCTTCAGAGCAATAACAAAGAATTAGAAAAGAGAAAGGCGTTTAAAATGATAAATAATATAAAAAGTCTGACAACTTTTCAAAACACTTGCTAGGCTGTTTCTAGGTTGTTTTGGGTGGTTGTTTAAATGTATACTAGATAACTAGATGAGAAATTCTGGTAACTAAATACTGGCTCAGTAAGGTCCAATCTTTAATGTAACTTTGCAGGGTTATGCTATGACCAGATGAATAAAGTTAAAAAAAAGTAAATTGCTTAGAGGCACACCTTTCTCCAACATCCTTAATAATGTTGTATCATCATACATTTTCAGAAATAAAACTACAAGAGAGGTACCCTTTTGAATACTACACCGTTGTACATTAAGGGTACATACTGTATTAGTACCTCAATACTGGTACCTCAAAGGTACATATCTGTACCTAAATGTTACATATTAGGACCTATTATAGGGTACCATCCCAGTGACACCTATTGTACCTTTATTTCTGACACTGTACCACAAACATTTTGGGATGAGTTACATATGCCAAACTTCAATAATCCAGGTCAGGGATTTAAACAAGTATTTAACCATTAGTCAGCACACTGTAAAAATTCCTTGTTGTGCTTAAATGTTTAAGTTGAAACAACTTGAATTAATAAGTAATTTCAACTTTTTTGACTAGTTAGAAGTTGCTATATATTATAAAAAAAAATTTTACCAACTCCTCACTAGTCAAGAACGTTGAAATGACTTGTTAATTCAAGTTTTTTAAACGTACATATTTAAGTGCATCAAGAGTTTTTTTTTAAAATCATCTTTGTTTTTCACTGTAAGTTGCTTAATGTGTAAGGTCTTAAACATGAACAAGCAAGACACAAATCCCAAAAATCCTGACTCACTTGTATGCCGTTGCACAACCACACAGGTTTGTGCTAAACTGGGAGCTTGACTGTAGACCAGCGTGAAATTGAAGCAGTATTTATTCTTGCCGACATCAAAGAGAGAGCAGTTAAATTCAGTCTCATTCTCCACTTGAGTGAGGAAGTTGAAGGCCAGATGAGTGGAATCAGGCTTCTCTTTCCCATCTTCCTTATACAGTAGAACTTTTCCATTAGTAATCATACAAGGAGGAGCAATTCGACGGACAGATACGGTTTCAACGCAACCGCTTTTGTAGATGTCATCCACGAGAAGCTTGTAGGAAAAGATGCTTGACAGGTACAACGAACCAGAGGATGTGATGTCTTGTTGAGTATGTGGTGACTTTATGGAAATCTGAATAAATCCATGTTCTGTCAAAGAGGAAGCACACACCATGTCCACATGCTGAGACTTGACTAATTTGATGTTGTGTCTTATTCGGTTTTGCACCTTGTCAATGGTTTTCCTGCCTATCTGGACTTGCTCCAGGTAGCTGACATCAAGGTCGAGAGAAGAGGCTTTGCCGCTGGGACAAGGGTGGAAGTTGTCATTGGTGTGCACGCCAATCCTAAAGCCATTAGAGCTTTGGTTGTTGTTGGCACGTTCAACAGTCAGGTGAAAGGTTGGCCAGTGCACACGGAGAACCGGGCTCCACCGCAAGATGGCGCTCTGGTTAGACACAGCCTGGTCGTGTTTCTGCTCCAGTCTGAATCTGAAATTACCTGCAAACAGGAAGTAGGAGCAGTCAAACTCCAGTGACCCTTTTGATTGGTTAACAGGAAGTGGTCTGGTGAATACTGTAACATGTTTGTCGATGTCAATCAGCGACAGGGTCAATTTGTAGTCGGTGGAGTTGCCGTCAGCACTGTAATTCACAAACACGCTGGCATTGCTCAAAGCAATGTGCATTGATGGCCAGAGATGGATACCAGCCATTGCTACAAATATAAAACACAAAAAACTATTTGGAAAGAGGTAACATTTGCAGAATTGAGTTAACAGTTTGCATTTATGCCAGTGGCGGCCAGTGACTTCTTTTTTTGAGGGTGCTCGATGCAAAGTTCGTCACAACATGTAGGTAGCCCATCATTAAGTGGTTCGTAATTTCAAAATATGTGTTATGTGCGTCGAGTGATCCTATGTGCATCACGTGTCTTGTCAAAATAAGTGCCTGCTGCAGATGCGTCTAAAGGGTTTATGATAAAAGAGACACTTGTGTTTGCCAGATACATAATCTCATGCATAATCAGAGTTTACTGTTAAGTTAGTGTCTTGCGTGTATTTTGTGAACGTGAGCGTCTCTTTTATCATAAACGGTTTTGGCGCGTGTGCAGCAGACACTTATTTTGACAAAACACGTGATGCACATGGTTCACATGACGCAACAAACACATATTTTGAAAACGCAAGCAACATATATGACACTCCGAACACATATTTTGAATGTGCGCCCCTCGGATGAGCAGTCACGAGCCGCCACTGATTTATGCTATAAACATATTTCATTAAGGCATAAACAGCAAGAAATAATAACGTATAGGTGTTTATAACTACTAGATCTTTACATTTTTTTTAATGTAGTTAAAGTTAAATAAAGTGAAAGGTGTTTGCCTTCGCAAAGCTCTCCATAACTTTGCTAGCTTTTAACTTTGCCAAGTCAGAAGTTAGACCCTCTCTCTAATATCCATCAGGTGCTTACATTTTTTATTCATTTTTGTCTTATTAAAAGTATAATTTTATATTGGTGTTTATTTAAGTCTCCCGTATTGTTTATTAGTGCATTATAAGAACTTAAGGAAGCCATTGTAATTTACTGTGTGTGGGTCACTTCCTGCAGAAAAAACATGCATGCAAGGGAAGAGAATGCACGGAAGAATCAGTGACCCTCCCTTCCCTCTGCCTCTATTTTCCTCTCCGACCGAGACTGATTTACTGTAGTGCACTCCACACCGCCAATCACAGACTTGCATGTTAACCTTCATTTGCATGTAAAACTGGTCATGTAACTATACTGATTTCTGTCTTGATTCCTGTGTACACTGAAATTTTTTTTTCATTCAATTTACTCAATTATTTTAAGGTAAGTGGTCGCATTCAATTTATTTAAGCTACATTTAAAAAAAAAACCATTGAAATACAAAACAAAAAACTTTTGTTTAATTGTAGCTAAAATAAATTGATTGCGACCACTTAATTGAGTAAATTAATGAATCATTTTTTTCAGTGCAGCATGAAGTTAAAACAATTTGGTTTTGCAAGTCAATTTAGCCTACTATTATTAAGTTTTTACCTGTGATAAGTTGACATAACTTAAAAATAGAAGTTGAAATTGTTTCACTTATTTTTTTAAGTTAAAGTAACATAAAAATATATGTTGATATGCATTTTTTACAGTAATAATGGGAATTGAATGGATTCATTACACCTGTTTTTACAAAGTGTTGTTGTAAGTATTTAACTAGTCTTGAACTAGTCTCCATACCAAATCCCATCAGGAAGAGCAGCAGAAATGGGGTCACTGTAGGAAAGCCCTGTGTCATTCCGGCTCCTGCAACCTCTTATCTTTTTTGTCCACATCACTTTACTGCACTACTTTTGACTCTGTCCTGAAAGTCAGATAAACAGGAGAGAGAGAGAGAGAGAGAGAGAGAGAGAGAGAGAGAGAGAGAGAGAGAGAGAGAGAGAGAGAGAGAGAGAGAGAGAGAGAGAAAGAAAGAGACAATAAAGGACAATAATGTACAAATTGTATAGATATACAGCCTAAAAGACATTTAAAAACTTGCCCTATCCTTAAAATTTAGAAAATCAGAAGGAGCTTTATTCGTAGTGTGCAACACACACAAAGGATTTGAGAATTTATATACATAAGAAATAAATACAAATGTATAAAAACAATGTAATAAGAAGAGTTCTTTACATGCATGGTAAAATACTGTATAACTGTGTATCCAACTTTTAATTGCATTTTGTTCACAGTTTTCCATCAAAATCTAACTTCAAAGTCGACTCCTCTCTGAAAGGCTTTTTGTGGTTTTACTGTGTTCACTTTAGCCAACAGCTATTACCAAAATATCTTAGCATAAAAGTGGATGATATAGGATTGAAAATATAGCTTTGAACAAGGAAAACCCAACATACAAAACTACTGCTAGAGAAAATAAATATTTATACAATTGGACTTATAGCTCAAAATCCTATAAAACTTTCCTGTGTGACAACTAGCCCCGGCCTCCACTACAATATAAACACGCCTAATAATAACCTACTGCTGTTTCCTGGACAATCACAAAAAATACATTATAAAACCCTAAATCATTGTGTTGTGTACAGTTACTAACATTTACAAAATTATACCCTCACGCATCATTGTTTCCGAGCTATTCCCAAGTGAACTTGAATGTGGGAATTAAATTGACTAGTAAAAGTACACAGACTATTATGGGTAGCAGAGACAAATAAATAAACTTACATGTGACATCGAGACGCTTGAACAGCCTATTTCCTTTCAATGAATACGTCCTGGTCGGGCTCAAAGGCAAGATGATGTTACCATAAGTTTGTTTCAAGCGTAAATGAATGAAGCGTCACGGAGCGAAAACTGCGCAATGACCGTGAGCGCGCATTCCCTTAACTGTCAGAGAGCCCGATAGTGAGCGCGCATTCCCCTGCTTCCTTTACTATTGTTTGGGAAATAAATTTAGCATGCGATCTGTCCCCGTACATCTCCACCAAAATCTGTTTAGTTTTCAAGTCTAGCCATCGCATTACAATTAAATGCAATGATTCATAGATGGTACGAGCAATTGAAGAGATTATTTGCAGGATTACAGGCAGTTATCAATAGGTGAATCCACCTAAATAAATCTGCACACAATAGGGAGGTCTGTCTAGATGAGGTTAGCATGTCAGACTACCTTAAACATTATTTAATGCATTAGACTATACTATAGGAACATCCCATTTGTGATTTTTGGCTCACAAATTTCTTGGAACAGATCTTGGAAAAACACAATAATTCATCACTAATACTAGTTCATATAGAGACCACCAATGAAAATAATTTACAGTAGAAAGTTTGCAGCAGCTATGCATGAAAAGAAAAACCACATTAAACTCAACGATACAAAATATTTAATAATTTTTACACAACAGTCTGACATGAGTGTGTGGTAATGTATGTTGTCATGAAAAAAACTAACTTTGACTGGCTAAGACATGTAACAATGCTCTCACAAAATATTCAGATGTCAGATTATGTTGGCGAGATTTTAAGTTTTACAGAGTTCTCTGAAATCCAAGAGCATGAGAACACATGATGACGTATAAAGTCTGCTTTAGGCCAAACAGTCCTATGGATTGCAGATAAACACGCAAGTACTTTAACCAACATTTATGAAAGACGCTATTGACATTAAAACAGTAGAAAGTAGGTGCCTCCTATGTCCACAGCAAGCGCTTATCATTTTATCAGCTCTGTTCTGAATGAGATCTGAGTCCGGCAGGAAGAACCCCAGGGTCACGGTTGATAATATATCAGCAGCATGCGTCAGAACAGGTTTGGGTAAAAACGCAGACCTTCCACTGAATCGTCGCGGCATAAGTGACCAATTTTTTCCGCTAATAACAACCTGTGAAAGAAAGATATACTGACATAAATAATATTATACATAAACAATTATTTATTACCTCCATTAGCAATGAGATTTTTGCACATAAACAAACAGTAGCCTACCGCTCTTTAGCAAGAAGAACTGAGAGTCCTAACAACTTGGCAAACTCTTCAGCTGTAAGGGAGCCCTTATCAGTCACCTAGGATACAGAAGCCAAAGTAAACCGCAGTTAAATCAGATGGATGTCCATTATAATCACTGACATGTGCTTCTGGATTATTGCGAGAACTAAAAAGTCACTACACTTGAAAAAATGCAGCTTTTTTGTCAATTTTTTTTGTACATGTTCGTGCCTTGCTATATGAGATTCACCCATTTATTTAGTGAGTAAAGCAATATTTGCTACTCCACACTGAACTCTCAGTAATCTTTGAATGTGTTTGCTCATTTGAACGTTTCTATTTTTTACCACATCTGTCTTGGACTCTTCAGGGATGGAAATTTCTAATCTGACACGCCTCTTGTTCCAGCCTTTTGACCTAAAACACCACTACCACCCCCAACACATCTGCTAACTGTGTCTTGTCCAAGGTAGTTCATTTCATATAATGAAGACTTCGAAGACCAGCGATTAGTTTCTATTAGTACTGTGTCATCTCCTAACAGTAACTATTCAATTGACGGGGAAGAATTGGCTGTACTGTAAGTTTGTGGTCGAAGATCTGCTCCAATTTCCACTCCAGAAACCCACAGTAAAAATGACAAGTTACTGCATGATGTTTGAAGGGCCACAAGTGATTTCACAGATGAGAGGTTTGGATATGATGGCATGACACTCACATTATCTAGAGCTGAGGCAATCATCTCCTCCTCACTGTGGGATTGGAGCTGAACAACCATCACCCCGCTGTCGAATATTCGCAACCTAAAGAGATAGAAAACACTGTTGTTGGTCGCTGAAAGACCCTAAAAGAATTGCAACCAAAATGAAATTTAATAGTAAGCATTGCGGTCGGTGACTCAAACTGTTGCTTTCTATTGAAAGGTGAAAAACTAAGACAGAGGGCGGACATGGATCCTGAAAACAGGAAGTCTGCCAGGAAGTGGCTGACCGATCCCACACTGACCTGCTTTTGCCAACAAAGCCTGATCTACACACATACAAATGTTCATAGCCTTACCGCAGAGGGAGCTTAAGTGATTCAAACATCTTGCAGGCATTGACCAAGTCCTCTGGAGAGAGAAGCTGAGAAGAATATTCAAAGTTTGACTTTTTAAAATTAATCACCAGATATATTTTGCATTACATTATACTCATGTCTCATGTGTTACTGAAGTCTAGCAAGTTTCTCAAATATATTACAAAAAATTTACTTAAACATAGGGTAATGATGACAGAATGATTGTGTCTCTCCAGATGGCTGTCATACTTAATGCCGCTGGACAGGAGATTACTGTAAGATTGGCTTGGATTAACTCAGCACTAACCAGCACTAAACAATGTTACCCTCTGCATGCAGTTCAGAAATCTTCTAAAGGTTATAAAGACGCTGTGATTTATCATGTACGTGTGAAGGTGCATCTTACCTCCATCCCTCGGGCTCTGTTCACCAGACAGTACACCTCAGTAAGGGACATCATACCTCCTTGCTCCTAAGAGTGACCGACGGACAGAGAGCAGTCAACAACACAATATATCACTTCCTAGCAAACAACAGCCGTCATTTCAACGTCTAGATAAACTATAGACCCGTGCTATGAGGAAATTATGTCACGTAAATCAAACACCCTTCAGTATAACAACACACATACCCAAATGAGCATGCATGGCTTCCTGATAAACATGATTGCTGTGCAAGTATATAAAACAGTAAGGTCATTACCTCCAGTGGCGCTTGCAACATGTCCCCGAGCTGTTTGGCGAGCTGAATGTGGTACTGTGTGCCTGAACCGTGTGTTTCTCTGGTCACTGGGTTGGCTATGCCCATGCTTAGCAAATATGACTTGAAGCGTATTGTCTGTCAGGTAGCGGACATAAACAGGCATGAGAAAAATACTTTGCAGTTCAACAATAAACACATCTCCTAAACTTATTTGTAAAAAATATTTTTTAAGTATGGCACATATTCAGCAAATCCAATTAATAAATGCAAAAATGTTATGCATCCATTTCATTATCATGTACATAGTGTGCACCAAATGTGCTCGAACCTAAAAACCAGCCTATTGTATTTTAATTTCCTTATTGTGAAACACCCAAGTGTGTGTTGTAAGCAACCAGGATTGCTGAGCTCAGTGCGGATTATGCTGCTAATGTTTGCCGAGCTTTAAATGTAAAGACACTTGCAGTGGCACAGAACATGACACATAACAGAAATATGCATTGTAAGACAGGAAAGGACTGATATATCTGCTATGAAACATTTTGTGAAGATCAAATAAAACACAAAACAAATAAAACCTTATTAACAGTAACACTGGATAGCCGAATGTTATCTAAAAAGTTAGTTCAAATAAACCAAATCAACTTAAAAAGGATCAACGGATTGACTTTGCATGAAATAGCCTCTTTGAAGGGCAAAGTTGTGACTGGCTAAAATAAATCAAATGTTTCAACAGGTGATATACTGTTTTACTCTTTCTTCCACAGTGGACCACCAACAAGATGTCACAACTTGCAACCACTCCCCAAAGCTCACCTCATCTTCTGTGATGTCACCCTGTTTGTCTTTGATTTTATTGGCAATGGATTTGGAGAGCTCCACCATCTCTTTGGCCTGCGGGGGGAGATAGTGAGTCATAAAACATAGATAAACTTGAATTTGACTGACCTACTGGCCTACTGAAACTGACCTTTTCCATGAGTTTGCTGAGATCCTCAAAGGCCTGACAAAAAGAAGAGAAATAATGAAATTATCACCACATCCTGAACACACCAGTGCCACTCTTTTATTAATACCTTGTATTTTTTCCTACCCCTTATCAGAGGTTGTAATCATTTTTAAATCACTCTGTGTACCCACACCTACAGGATATCCCAATGTACTTTGGGTGCCCTGCTGTCCACTCTCTTTTCATCTCTTATTATAGCTGTGCCAGGAAGCCTAATCAGAGTCATGAGGTCATTTAGCATTAAAAGCAGGGCCCCACTTGTAACATCAGGGTCCAATCAGAAGGGGGGCACAAGTTTCCTGCACATTTATCTCAAGCATACAGTCATGTGGATAATATTTAGTATGCTTATTCTTAATTTCTTTATGTAGGTCTTTCTGAATCTCGCTTACCTCTGAAATATTTTTATCTGTCTCTTTTCTCTTCTCCTCCAGCTTCCGTTCAATACCCACAATTCCAACAGCGCGTGTCTTTCCTGCCTACAGAATGACAAAAAAAAGGTACCTTTCACATTGTTAAACACAAACAAAAACAATCAGTCATAAAACATACATGAAAACAAATAACAAAGGCAAAGGAAGGAAAGGGTTTGCCCAAGACTGACTTACAAGCCACAATCTTTAAGTGCTGCATATGCAATCTATTTGCAATCCATACAAATACTGAAAACTGTCTATCATACTGATATCATAACAGACTGACAAAGCAAAAGTAAGTAAACACCAACCTAATATTTGTATTAACATGTGTAACACAGTATTCTTAAAGTAACCTGGTAGTCAAATGGCAGAGTATATTACAGTGCCACCAAGAGGATACAAATGATACTACATGATTATTTATTCAAAATCATTACAAATGTTTTCAGATATCGATGGCAGGAATTTTGATTGTAATGTCATTTCGTCAATTTATTTTACATTTATATTTTACTTGTGTTATCATGAACTTTATTAATATAAATATTGTTATAACAGACATTTTCAAATTTCTATTACATACAATAATAATAAAAAAGTTATAAAAAATAACAACCATTACCATACAAAATAAAACTCAATATATTCAGGTTTAATTTAGGGCTGCAAAACGATTAATCGCGATTAATCTATTGCAGAATAAAGGTTTTTTGTTTACATCATACATGTGTGTGTACTGTGAATAATAACTTTGTATAAATAATACACACACATGCATGTATATATTTAAGAAATTTATATATATATATATAAATTAATTTATTTATCATTTATATTATATATAAATATAAATACTTAATAATTAAATGTTTTTTTATTAAAATTATACATGCATGTATGCATATTTATATACACATAATTATTATTTACAGTTAACAAACATAGATGATGTAAACGAACACCTTTATTCCGCAATAGATTAATTGTGATTAATTGTTATGCAACCCTAGTCTTAGTCAAGATGACACTACTGAATAATTTGACCTCTGACCTTGGGTCCTGTTCCTGTGGGTATCGGCTGTGATACAGGTGTATTCTCCCATCGTTTCTGAGTCAACTCCTCTGTTAGACGTCTGTAAAACTACATATCAAACAGCACACAGGTTACATGTCATGACTGCAAATTGGATATTGTGCTAACAAATGTATAAGCTCCATATACAATGAAGAAAACCTATATCTAAATTCAAATATTAATGCTTTATAAATTACTGACCTCAATCTGCCCATGTTCCTTGAAAGACAGCTTTATATAAGAGTACTTGCTCAGCTGGTATGGGCCTGGCTCCTTATTTTCGGGGGTCGGATGCAGGTGGATGACAATTTTGGCACTGCAGGGTTTAAAAGCAACAGTTTACACTACACTGAAAGTTATAATACATCAATCACATAATACTATTACAGTCAGTGGAGATTCACCTTTTACCAATGCCTGCTGCTTGCTCTTCAAAGAATATAACCTGTGATAAGGGTATGCACATACAGCATTCCTACAGTAAAAAACAAGTGTCAGTAAGCACATGCTCTCTGGCTTAAATATTGCACTCATTCATTACTGATTCATCAATCAAACTGGGCATGATCAAATTATCAGAAGGGTGAAAGATACTTAAAATGGCATTACATTGTTCTTTTGGTCTCTCCAAAGTAAGCGATGTGTACTGAGAAGAACAATTCCCACATCAAGTTTAGCCTGTCATTGAAGAAACAAATGAGACCTGTAAATTATACAACATTTGCCCTTGCTGTACCATTACCAACTACCCATGGACATTTTTATATATCTTTAAACAGCTTAAATCAAAACGGCAACATATGCATTCATTATCTGCAACAAATTAGCAACATAAGAACTACATAATCTAACATGTTTTTGCAAATTTATGATTCGCTGACAATCTGTCACTCACTTTATAACTTTTTTCTAGGGTTAACAGTCCAAATCATAATTATTATACTTTGATCAAAGTTTTTTTCAAACACATTTTTCCAATTCCAAACCACATCAATCTTAACCACCACTAAATTTGTCATGCATAAATACTGACTTATGGTTATGCCCGCAGTGTATGAACTACTGAAATACCTTGTCTTCCCCATCGTAAAGTCGCACTCCTCTTTGCTGAATTACTAACGTTTCGTTCATCTCAAGAAGTCCATTTGACCAAGAAAATCGGTCCATTTTATCAAAACAATTAAATATTAGTAAATAACCAGAGAACTAGAGCATATGACATATCAAGCTACAACTGTTTACTTCCGCTTAGGTGTCTGATTATGTGCCTGTCTAAAATGTGACGATTCATTGAAAACTTTTTTTCTCTTCTTTTTCTCTATTTAATATGTATTTTATAAATCCATTAACAAGAATGAATAAAAGGTTAATCTTTAAAAATAATTCAACGAAATAATATATTAATGTATTGTTTTTCTTATTTTTAGATTTGTATACATAACTCAGCCTAATGTGTCCACTATTCACGAAAATAAAAAATAAATTTTAAAAATAGATACATACCTAAATACTTTAAAAATAACAGTGTGAAAATACAGTGTTAACTGATCCTAAGGCGTATTTATGAACATTCCCTTTAATGCCGGGGTCCTGACAAATAAAGTCGCACACGACAAGCATCCTTTAGCATCTCTGCTAAACACCAACAGACAGCGAAAATATATCTTACTGAAGGAAATCAACGAAAAAACGATGACCTTGCGCAACAGCGGAAACACTATTAATCGCGCAGATATGATGCAAGACATGCACATATGTGAAAAATTATGCATTTGAAGACTATGTGGATTTAGCATTGGACTATTGTTGTTCCTCATGTCAGTGATGCTTGTCTCTACTTAAAGAGACCACAAACCCTGTTTTACACACTGGGGTTTTCAGATATGCACTAATATTTGCTAAAAGGTAGTATTGGGCCCCAGAAGCTGAATTTTATTTAAAGCTGTGCTGTGGATTATACTAGCAGCCAGGTACTGTATGAAGTTGTCATTGAGATGCTGTAAGAGGTATTGGTAATCGATTGAGTGATCAGATCATCGACAGAGAAGATGGACAAGAAATCTTTTGACATCGTCTTGGACGAAATCAGAAAGGTAACATTTCATTCAAGATTTGTCTTTAAATTATTTTTTTATATAAATAAGATAAACTTTAATGTTGTTGTTTTTTCTTAAGTGTGTTTTGACAGATCAGCGAATCAAAGCTATAGAACAGGTTCATGGGTATTTTTCCAGTGAGCAGGTATGTAAAAATACTAATACAAATCACCTGCATGTTAGTGGTAAAAAACAAAATAATGCAGAACTTTGCATCTCATTACCTGTCAAAACCCACTCTCTCCCTCTCAGGTGATTGACATTCTGAAATACTTCTCATGGGCGGAGCCACAAATTAAAGCAGTCAAAGCCTTGCAACATGTAAGTTCTGCTTCACACTCATTTTAAGTACTTGCATACTTGGACTTTTTTTTATCAAAAATAAAAATACTGATTACCTTTGTTTCCTCCAGAAAATGGTTGCAATTCCAACAACAAAGGTTGCAAACATCCTTAATACTTTCACATTCTCAAAGGACAGACTTGTGGTGCTGGAACTCATAGCTTTGTAAGTTGCACCTTTTGAAATTACAAATTAACAAATATCTGTGCAACTGTTAATACATTAACGGTTGTTTTGTTTTTTGGACAGAAATATTTGTGATGCTCAAAACTACCGTCCGGTGGAGGACGTATTTCGTATTCAACTGTCTGAGAAGAAACGAGCAAGAAGGATCCTAGAGCAGGTAAAACTCAATTTACTTCTTCATGTGAATTTACATTACTCTGGTCAAGTGCAGACTTTTGAATGAATGTGGATTTAAATGAAGTACATTTACAAATGGCACTACTAACATGAGTGAAATTGGAGTTTAAGTGATCAGATCACAAAATGTTTTGGATTCCACTTAAAGGTATGTAAGGTGGGATGTAAAGCTCCAGTAGCTATGATTTCATCCTGCGGGATGATCCCAGGGAACCCTTATCCCAAAGGCAGACCCAGCAAGGTTACTGGAACATTTCCTGTAAGTTTCTCCACCCTCTTATAAGAAAAATAAACATGTTACAGTGTGTATTAAATGCTGATTGCAGATTAATTTCAGGCTGTTTGTTTAAGAGAAGCTCTTCAATGTTATTCTTGTTTTTATTGGACCTTTACAGGGAATTCCTGGCAAAAAGGATGGAGATGATGTTATCCTGGATGGTAAGGGGATTGTATCGCGCATCCTCGGAGCAAGCAAACCGGTATGTTTTACTGAACAGGTGTTTTTTTTTTTAATGCTTATTGTCTTTAATGGCAAAATATGGAAGAGTAGAAACATGTTATATTTTGTTATTAATCATTGTTTTACTCTCTTATCAACAGTCACCATCAACATACAATCCACACAGACCTGTGCCGTACCCTATTCCACCTTGCCGGCCACACGCAACAATCGCCCCAAGTAAGAACTTGTTTCTTTGGATTACACAGGAGGGATTGGGATATTACCAAAAATGTTCAGGTTTAAACTGCATAAAGAATTTTTGCCCACCCCCAAACAAAAATCTTAAAAACAGTAATGCACAAACAATGGAATTTTATGGGCACCAAAAGTACTTGAAAAATACAGCCATGAGACTTAAACATCAAATTTGAGATTAGTTTGATAAAATAACACTATTTTGTATCCGAAACTTACTTTGAATGTGTTGATAAGTCGTGTATGCCTTTATGCACACGCTAATATAAAAGTTTGCAAGGGGCTGGATGTTCTTATTCATCCAACATTACAGAATATTCTTACCCTTTTCCCCGGATGCTGCTCAGGTGCGTACAACAACGCAGGTCTGGTGTCAAGGGGCGGGGTCATCACCGCCAATGTGCCACCCCCACCCTACCGAGCCACTCCCAGTTCGGCAGGTACATCGTGCAGTTGCTGTTGCTAGCGCTGTGTGCTGCCTTTAACAGCTGCATTGACCATGCTGTCTGTAGACGCTATCTCACCGGCGCATGCTCTTAATCTGCCTGCAGTATTGATAACATGAAATTAAAATTCTCTCCAAGGGTCTTTTTCTGATCTAGCTGGGCTGATCTAGTCATTTTTATATATCACGGTAAAGCACTGTATCTACAATGCATATTACAATATACTTGTCTTGCTCACTTAACATCATTTATGATTCTTTTAAATCACAAACAAAAGCGGCTGTTAAAATCTGTATAATAGCGGCATTGTAATATGCATATGCAACAACTCACACAGATGCATTGTGCCATGTATTTTAAAAACTCCATGAAATCAAAAAAAAATAGATTTTTGTGGTTCTTGTGCTAATTTTGATCTTTTCTCAAAATGTGTTCCCCTCTCTCTCTCTCTCTCTCACCACATATGGTTTACTGTCATCTTTCTAATTTTTCTAATAAAGTTTAAAAAAAGTTTTATAAAGTGATGACATCATCATCATTGTTTGTTTGTCTGTGGTTGCTTTAACGTTCATACTCTTTTAATATGTATTTCCATAAATATACGAGACACAGGAAGGAACCACACCCAAAAGCATTTCATGGAATTTTTAAATGAGCGTTTACACAATGAGTGCTTGCTCTGCAGCATTGTGCCTCTTATGGTGCAGCTACAGTGTCGATTTCCGGTGTTCTGTTTTGCTTTTTTTTTCTCTTAATGCATTACTAATAAACTTGAATGCATGTGGTGCGTGTCTTAATTTTGTATAAAAATATAAATATCAATTTCTATTTTTGCCAATTCTATATTTTTAGGTTACAGCCGACCTACCTCTCAGCAAAATCAAACCTCCAACACCTCTGGGACCCCTGCAATCTCTCCTCATAGCACTAATCCAGCAACTCCTGGCACCTCTCAACCTCAGCCTACTACACCAATCACTCCGGTGTTCGCTGGCATGGTCCCATCCCCTGCTCCTGCCCCCTCACCCTCAGTCATCAAAGGCCCTCCTGTCCCAGCTGGTTCCCCCCATGTGGCCTCCAACTCCAGTGGCCACACGGCACCTTCCTCCCCATTTTCTGTCATGCCCCCTTCTGGTAGAAATACCCCTTCTGTCATTAAAACCCCATCTGGAACACCATGTGGTACACCAGGGCCAAGTTCAAGTTTCCCTCCCTCTCCCTTTCAAGGTGGAGCCCGCTCAGAAACACCTTCAGGTGGTCACACACCTACACCCAGGGTGACTGGTGATCCCTCGACGACTCATGGAGCTGCTATGGGTTTACAATCAAAGAAGGGCTACCCAACCTCCTTAGATTCCCAGTCAGCACATTCATTCCCTGGTGGTCCCTCCACCCAGTCGCATTCAGTAATCCGTAGCTACACACCCTCAGGAATGTCCCCTCTTACTCCCGGGCGCTTGACTCCCAGCATGCAAAATGTCAGTGGTTTACCAACAGCCTCTGCTAGTCCCAGTCCCAAGCCCACTTCTATGCTGCCCAACCAACCACCTATGAGTCCTGCCGGGGCATACTTTAGCGAGCAACATGCTCACGCCATGGCGCGTCATGGTGGAGGCAGCGGAAGCAACAGCCCCATTCCTTCCGCTTTCAAAGGACCGTCAAGGTCTGGCACCCCTTCTCTTAGCTCTCTGGTTATGCCTAACTCGGGTGTTCTTTCCCGACCAATGGGCACACCCCACGGCACTGCCTCACCACAGCCCTCTCTACCCAGCAGTGTATCCGGACACCATGGTCTTACCTCAGCTCTTGGCTCCCAGTCTGCTTCACATTTTTCAGCCCTCTCTCCTTTCCCAGGAGCCCAGTCTGGTATTTCTACCCCATCCACCCCTACTCCACCCACCTCATCTGTTTATTCAGGTTTGACTCACTCTAGTGCTCCTACTCCCTCCCCCTTTGGCCTCGGATTGACAACTGCTCAATCCGTGTTTCCGGGTCTTCCTCATGGTCCGAATCCTAGTTTCCCAGGTTTTGGGGGGTCAGGGCCCTCTGCAGCAGGTAGTCCAGTCCTCTCGTCCTTAATGGGGCTTCCAGGAGCCTCTTGCTCAGTGGCCACCGTCGCACCTCTCCAGGCAGCAGCAGTCGCAGCAGCCGCCGCAGCGGGAGTACCTTCCTCCTCCCCTGTGCTTCCTGGCTTCGCCTCCGCATTCAGCTCTAACTTCAACCCTGCACTTGTCGGCCAAGCTGGGTATGTTTTTTTTTCTTTTGATAAGTTGAGAGGTTAGACATTATGTGACCCTGATATCATTATGTTTCCATAACTACAGTCCAAAGTCTAGTTTTTCTTGTTAGTACTTTCAGAGTACTACCTATCCCGAAGATACCTAGACACTGTCAACACTAAAAACAGTAATTTACGCTCATGTCTGTTTGACTTTAGATTTAGATACTGGGTCACTCAGCAACATGAACGTGCACATGATTTATAGCTGTCATGCAGTGTTCTAGTATTCTGCAATTCACATGTTATCTGCTCAAATTGAACTTTTAAGGTTTAAGGGTGTAGTTTATGTGAATAGCAGTGGCTGTAAAGTGACAAAACTTAAGTAATCCTTTTGTCACCATAAGATAATCATTGTTGCGTTAGGAAATCACATGACTATTAGGGGGCATGCACACCAAAGCTTTTATGCCGGGAGCTGGTGGTTTTTTTTCGCGCTGAAAGTCGGCACTTGGTGAAATATTAGACTTTGGGTGAAAAGCTTAGCTCTTCAATGGGGCAGGACCAGTGTTGGAGAAAGTTACCATTACAAGTATTCCATTACAACAGTGCTTCCCAATCCTGGTCCTCGTGCACCCCCTTCCAGAAATTTTCAGACCTTACCTTGTTTAAAACACTTGATTCAACTCATCAGATCGTTAGGGAGACACAATAACCATTCTGGAAGGAGGCTAATGAGATGAATCAGGTGTTTTAAATAAGGTAACATCTAAAACTTTCTGGGAGGTGGTGTGCGAGGACCAGGATTGGAAAGCACTATTGTAATGGAATACTTTTAAAAGTAACTTTCCCAACACTGGGCGGGACAAACAACAACCAACCGGCGCATCGTTCAACGACCAAAAGCGCTCAGCTGAAGAAAGCTGCCAGTCGGCGTCCGCCAGGCATTTTCAGCTGCGTAAAAAAGCTTTGGTGTGCACGCCCCCTTAGCCTCCCTTGTTGTTGTTGTTATTGTTTTATTATTATTATTATTAACTAAATTTTGTTTTTTATCATGCTGACTTTTAGCCTCCAGGCCCCAGGTGGAGGAGCTTTCCCAGGGTTGTTGTCTTTTCCCCCAGGCATGCCTAGCTTCTCCACTGCAGCGTCTCCTGCAGCTCTCTCTGGTTTACACAACCCTGCCATGCAGTCTGCACTTTTGCAGGTAACGCAACCTCACTTTATTGTTTATATCTATTGTGCTTTAAAATGTTAATGTAAAATGTAAAAATGTAAATTCTTAGGTTAGAGGTTGCCAGGACATACACAACATTCAGATGGTTAAAACGGCCAATGCTGATGTTTGCTAAACTTTACTTGTGATCAATAATAGTTGATGTCTTTGTGGTGTATGATTACAGGCTCACTCTGCATCGGCACTTGACAGTTACGCACCCCAGCCGAACGGATTCACAAACTACCCTGCAGCCGCCGGCCCCAGCTTCCAGCTACAGCCAGGCCTGCATCCATCTCTGGGATGGCAGTAACTACTCATGGGGAAAAGACTTTTTGTGTGAGTGTGTTTGTGTAAGAGTAAATGATATTGGAGGAAACTAAGACAAGCGCTGTGAAATATGGTGCTCTAAATGAATGAAAAAAAGTGAATTAAACACAATTATGAAATGACTGCACCATCTATAGTTCCTGTAGAAGTGTATAAAAGAAGATAAAGATGCTTCTGAGGGCTGGAAAGCATTTGCGTGTGTTATGTGAATCATAAAGATGGATACTTATCTCTCTAGTATTATTTTTGTTTGTAGAAGTAATTGGGACCTAACCCTATTTGAACGTCATAGTGATCCTAAAAAACGAACACTGTCGTTTAAAAATGATAAATGAATTTTTAAAAATACACCAGTAGATGAACTGTGAATTGTGTGGGTGTCTAAATTTTACTATACTGTTTTTCATGTATAATGACACTTAGCGAATTAGTTTGACTTTTTTTCAAATACTGTACTCTGTCAATACCCTTTGAGAAGGGTAAAGACAAATGTTTGCGATTTGTACTTTTAGCTGGGTTTTTGTTATTTTCTTCGAAGTAGGCTTTTTGATTTTAATACGTTATGTTTGTTATTTTGCAATTTTAAGTTAAAACTATTGTTACTGATTTTACACAGTTGTGCAATTTTGTTCAGTACCACACAGTCCGCATGTATACTGTATGATGTGCAGACCACTGCTTAGAGTCTGCAGAACTCCATTTGTTTCCACCATTATATATTATATAATATAATATGATAGGATTAGTCTAGTATGTTCTAACAGTATAATGAAATAAAAGACTTTTTCTTCAAAAACTTTTGTTTTCGGGCCTTATTTTTGAATGTCTGGATAATAGTGGATATTTATTCTGTTCAGGACTTTAGAGAACACTGCAAACCCCAAAGAAGAATATTAATGATCCAATGTCAGTACTATCAGGAAAGTCAACTACAATGCAAATGACTTAATTATCGTGAATTTTGCATTAATGTGTGCGTTTCATTATTTTGGTTAACATCAGTAAATGTATTAGCTAACATGAACTTTACCTAATGTTAACATTAAAGAAAAATCAGCCGTGTGATGCGCCAGCATGACCTCACATAATACGTCATCACATCAAAAGTCCACGGATGACCTATGTGAAACTACGCCCCAGTGTTTGCAAGTGTGGAGAAAGAGGACTGTACTGATGTTGTTGTATGTTGAATGATAGTAATTAATGTGTTTGTAACAGTTTATTGTTTAAAATTGTCCACAATTTTGCGTTTAAAGGTATACGTGACCTTTCCACGTGCTTGCGCAATTACGACTGGTGCAAGATGTGGTTTAAAAGTACATATTTTTGATTTTTCTTGCCAAAAATGAAAATCGTTTCGCTAGACAAGACCCTTATGCCTCGTGTGGGATCATTTAGAGACCTTTAAAGCTGGGTTGAAACTGTAAACCGTTTAGGTCTAATAAAGTTTTTTAATAAAAAAAAAATTTCTTCTCAACTAAACAAAGTAAAACATAAACATTTTTAATGACATGGGGGTGAGTAAATTATCAGGATTTTTTTTTAAGAAAATAGAGTAATCCTTTAACAAATAAGGAGTTCAGACGCATAACCAAGTGCACAAAGTTTTCTCGTAAATAAGTATTTTTTTAATGTTTAGGTTCAGTAATTTCTTTCATAGTTTTTTTTTTAACAAATTTGACTGTATTTTGCTGCAAAACCCTTCAAGTACAAACAAGCATTTTTTTTGGCCAAAAATCCACTTTGGACAAAACCGTAAACTGTTGCAAAGATGCTTCTTGAAACTGCAAACAATGAAAGTCAGAATGTAAAAAAACCTGAACCACACATTAGGGGGCGCTGTGATCCATGTGACTGCCAAATTGGAGTTGTATAGGTTATAACATAACTGAGTTAATTTTAAATAGCAAGAATGTAACATTAGTTTATTATGTGTTTTCCACCCAAGACTTTGATCACATTAACAAGCAGCAGCATTTCACAGCTTGTAGGTAAAAGGTAAAGTATGTGTGGTGACAAACTCATTAAAGACTTTGATATAAAACATCTCACCTTTACAAGTACTCTTAACACATCACAGTCATGAGACTTTACAAGTTTCCACTTGACCTATTTACATGTGAATACTAATGGAATATTGTGAAATGTAATGTTATATCTCTATTGTTGTTATCTATATTCATATACAATAAAAAAGAAGTTTCCACTTGACCCTTGATTTACCCTGTGTACCAATCTGAAAAGCTCACCCCTATGCACTAAGCCCTTCAACGATCAAAACCCTTAATGTGTAAACTCAAGAGATGAAGTTGTGCAATTGTGTTTCATAACGTAGCCAAATAAAATACACTTTGCGAACAGAGCAATAAAAAACAACATTATTTTCTATTTAACCGGAGTGACTTTTTATGTGGCGTCCTCTTTCCCGAAGTGCCCTACCGAGGGGGAAATACCCTGTTTGTTTCATTGTATTATGATGACATACAGCAGTCACGGCCAAGCAAGCTCCTCCTATTCCTAGTCACACAAAATGAATCGTAATTACATTATAAATATTTCAAATAAAGCCTTGTAAAGCTAAAAATACACTTATACATGATTAAACTAACCTATTGAACTGTTTATACTCGCTTGTACAATAAAGCTTTAGGTATTTCAATAGGTGCTAGCAACACCATTGTCAATTAAATTCCAGGATATATATATATATATACAGTATATAAAACAAATGGTTTTCAGATTAAAGCATCTATAGGAAGAAAAAATATAAAGTTGTACGGTTTGGTTTATGGCTGATGGTTTATTTGTTTCACAACCTTTATTAAAGGACATCGCAAAATACAATTCCTTTACAAATATTCAGCTGCAGATTGGCTTGACACATGACCATTAAAATACTTAACCGTATAAATATATTAAGAGTAGACTAACAGAGGGTGTCTATTAGAGAAATCGCAATAATCGCAATAATCTCAAACATCATGTGAGGATATTATGGTTGTGTCATAAGACCATTAGTGTCTGTAAATGATCTTCTAATGGTATTGTAGATAAGGCCGCACCCCTCACAGGAAGTACAAATAGATCTCTGCCTTACAGCTCCTCACAAACTCAGTATCACCTTCAGTACCACACGTCCCATAGGTAGCACCACATCATATGGAGATGGAGTCTGAGATAGAACGTGGTCACAGCAAGCAAGATCTAATCAGTAAGACATCTTTTGGCTCTTTCTTAAACATTTAAACTTTCCTGACAAGTGACTTTTAATTTTATTACTGACCTTTGGGTTTATAGAGAGGGACTGTGTTTATCTGTTTTGAAATATTTGTGAAGAAGTGAGTCCTCGCACCTGTTATTTGCCGTACCTGTAAATGGAAAGAGAATAAAAACGGTTGCATCAAGTTACACGGCTATTGTTGGCAGAACTTGTTTCGATGGAGCGTCACGTAATGTCAACACAGCAGACTGGAAAATGTTAATGGATCTCTTGGGAAATTTGACTGTTAGGTGTTTTATGGTATAAACTAGTGTGTTGCAGTCAAACTAAACTATACCAGTAAGCCAAACTGCATCATAAAACATTTAAACCAGTGCTTTTTTGTTGTATCATTCATGCAGTTGCCATGTTACTTTGTTTGAGAGCCTGCATGGTGTATTTTTCAAATCACATGACTGAAAAAGTATGTGGGCAGAAATCCCCAGCCAGCAATTTTGCGTTTAAAAGACATCTAAAAGTTGTCTAAAAAACACAGGCCAGGAATAAAAAAGGCAAATTTTGGACTGCCAGTGAAAATGTATTAGACATCTATAGAGCCATAGTCCAAAAATAATAAATAAATGAAACCAATCACTCTGTAATCACTGTTGACTTTGCTTACACAATGAAATATCATACATCTCTCCAGTTATTTTGGCAAAAACGACATGTAACCAAATTCAAGTTTATTTTGGCTAGAAGTGGGTTAATCTTACTATGTCAGGTTTATAGCTATCATAGACAGTACAATGGTGGTTATTAATGGCAATTATAACCTAAAATTATATTATTTGCTCATATATGATTTTGATTTAAATAACCACATTTAATATTGGAAATGTCATGGATAACATTAGATTTTTTGTTTTTATTAAGACTTTCTTGCTCAGCTGTAAATTGCTTGGATGTTAAAAAACATACCCTGCAAAAAATGACTTTCTTACTTAGTATTTAATTTAAATTAAGATGCTTTTTCTTGATGAGCAAAATGACCTTAGAAAATAAGTCTAGTTTTTAGACAAAAAAATATAAAATTTTAGTGAATTTGTGCTAAAAACAAGCAAAAATATCTTCCAATGTGATGAGAAAAAATTATTTTTTCTAAAACACTTAATTCAAGCTAAATGTTCTCACCCCATTGGCAGATATTTGAGCTCGTTTTAAGCACAAGTTCACTTAAATTGTATATTTTTATGTCTAAAACTTATTTTAGGTCATTTTGCATATCAAGAAAATACATCTTGATATAAGAATTTGTAGATATTTCTACTGAAAACAAGTTAGAAAGTGATTTTCAAGAAAAAAGTTTCTTAGTATTTTTGTCTTGTTTTCAGTAAAAATATCTAAAAATTCTTAAATTAAGATGCTTTTTCTTGATGAGCAAAACGACCCACGAAAAATTTTAAGTGATTTTGTGCATAAAACAAGCAAAAAAAATATTTTCTTAATTTCTTAAACACAAAAATTCAAGAAAACTTTGCTTACCCCATTTGCAGATTTATTTTGCTTGTTTTAAGCACAAAATCACTTAAATTTGATATATTTTTTTTTGTCTAAAAACTACATTTATTTTCTTGGGTCGTTTTGCTCAACAAGAAAAAGCATCTTAATTTAAGAATTTTTTTGATATTTTTACTGAAAACAAGACAAAAAATATTAAGAAATGTTTTTCTTCAAAATCATTTTTTACAGTGTAAACACTAAATACAGCTTATTGGTCTCCATTATGGAGATGACTAAATAACATTGGAATAATTATGTTTTTTTATCATGACTTCCTAGCTCGGCTATACACTGTAGATTTCTTATGTTAAACAAAATGCAGTTCCAGATTCCTCACTAATGTGATTTGTTAATATGAATTTCTAGAAAATATGCAGTAACCTTGTGACGTGCTGATCTTTCTGACACATAATGAATATAAAGGGGCGGGCAAAAGATAAGATACTTTAACTATTGTACATTTATTTCTATTGTCAATAAGTGTGAAGGTGAGTGCAAGAGATAGGCTATAGGTTAGGAAGTAGTTTAAAAAAGTGTTCCTCTTTTATTCACACAGTCTTTTTGTGACCATGATGAAACTTTCTATTTAATTTCCATTAAAGAGTTGTTTGCTGTTTTATTCTTTCAGATGAGAGTAAAGGAGGTCTAGGCTGCTGCGGATGGTTTATTGTGGTGATTTGTTAATATAAATTTCTAGAAAATATGCAGTAACCTTGCAACGTGCTGATCTTTCTGACACATAATGAATATAAAGGGGCGGGCAAAAATAAGATACTTTAACTATTGTACATTTATTTCTGTTGTCAATAAGTGTGAAGGTGAGTGCAAGAGATAGCCTATAGGTTAGGAAGTAGTTTAAAAAAGTGTTCCTCTTTTATTCACGCAGTCTTTTTGTGACCATGATGAAACTTCCTATTTAATTTCCATTAAAGAGTTGTTTGCTGTTTTTATGCTTTCAGATGAGAGCAAAGGAGGTCTAGGCTGCTGCGGATGGTTTATTGTGGTGATCTCTGCCTTTTTCAACATCTTGATATTTCCAATCAGCATTTTCATGAGCATTAAGGTATGAAGCACGATAAGACGATACACAATAGTGCAACCAATATGTGACCCCATCTGTGAAAACCCAGCTAAAGACATTTTGTGATTAACTAAGAGACATTCTGTGAAAATATTATCTTGATATCTTTAATATTGAGTAAGATCATGCCAAAGATTAAACTTTAAGCCTTGGAAGGGTCACATAAGCAACCTAAATAGATAGATGACACCTCATAGTTAATTTAAGATTTAATAATATGAGTGTATATTATGAATGCACTGTAAGTCACTTTAAATAAGAGCATCTTTTTTATTATACATATATATTATATATTTATTTTATATTTTATATTACTATAGGGCTGCATATTACATGTTTGTTGTTAACATTCATATTAGGTGAAGTAATAAGAGGCAGTAATATTATTATTGTTTATTATTATTTATATATATATATATATAATTTTTATTTTATACCACGGGTATGTTGAATGCTGTATTCTGATTGGCTGAGAAATGTTCCGTGGGTATGCATTAATTTCTGATAACCACACACCTAACTTTTCACATTTCTTCAAAATAGGCACCAGAGCAATGTTTGTGGTAACTGTGGTATAAGAGGAATAATTGACCGCGGTCCTTTGAATTATTTGAAAATAATGCACATGTGCATTATTTTCTTATAATTCAATGGCCCGTCGTCAATTATTCCTTACTTATCACTTGCCACAGATAATGTTTTTGTTGTTTTGTTGTGGGAAAGATAAAAAAAATAAAAGCATCTACTATTAGTATGAACTTCCTTCATATCTTTTTATGTTTTACACATGAAGGTTAAAAAAATGCATTTTAACCCCCTTATGTGCTTTGTTAATGTGGTATAGATTGTGAAAGAATATGAACGCGCTGTCATATTTAGACTGGGACGGATAACAGCCAGAAAAGCGAAAGGACCAGGTAAGCAATGCATCCACAGTGTTTCTTAGGTCTTAGATATATCAGAAAAGTATTAGCAGTGGAAAAACATCAGCTTTAATTCACAAACAAATATTGGCTTTTCTCTTGTGCACATGTGACAGTTGTTTGCTAAAGAGATAAATACATGTTCATGTTACAATAGAAGAAGGTTAATAAATTTAAAGTGTCCTCTACATCCTCTCAGCTCTGTTTGTTTGTGAATAATAATAATGACTCATGTAGTACAAACTATTTAAAATATTTCCAAAACATTACCTCCTTCTAGGAATCTTTTTTGTCATTCCTTGCACGGACTCCTTTATCAAAGTCGATCTGAGGACCATCTCATTTGACATTCCTCCGCAAGAGGTAAGATACCTGAATATTTTTATAGTCACTATAAAGTCTTATACTGTATAAAGATGCATCGATATAAAAAATTCACAGATACAGACGGCCAATTATTCAGACTGATTTCTGCCAATACTGATAGTTTGGTGGTTATATTAACCTGCATTAACATTACATTTTCTGAATGGTATTAATTTATCCACTGCCAAAAATTATTTTCAAGAAAAAAATATCAGTATTTTTGTCTGATTTTCAGTAAAAATATCAAAAAATTCTTAAATTAAGATGCTTTTCTTGATGAGCAAAACGACCCAAGAAAATAAGTCTAGTTTTTAAACCAAAAATATCCAATTTAAGTGATTTTGTGCATAAACAAGCAATAACATCTGCCAATGGGGTAAGCAAAAAATCTTGAAAATTATTCTTAGACACTAAATTCAAGAAAATGCAAGAAAAATTTACTCACCCCATTGGCAGATTTTTTTGCTTGTTTTATGCACAAAATCACTTAAATTTGATATTTTTGGTCTAAAAACTAGACTTATTTTCTTGGGTCGTTTTGGCATCAAGAAAAAGCATCTTAATTTAAGAATTTTTATATATTTGTACTGAAAACAAGACAAAAATAGTAAGATTTTTTTTCTTGGAAATTATTTTTTGCAGTGTATAATGACCATTATTATTATACATCTATACACAGAGTTCAAATTCATTGCATTTTCCATTTTTTTTATTGAGAGGATATATCAGCTATGACTATAGGTTATATGACTTATGTTTTTAAAAAGAAAAAGTGTGAAAAAGTGCTTTTATCGAACAATACAGATTATTGACCGATATGTTGGTGCATTTCTTGAAGTAAAGCAATTTTCCAGTGTATGGTAACCCATCCTTGGAATGTGACCTCTGCATTTAACCCATCTAGTGAATACACACTGCAAGTCGTGAACACACACACCCGAAGCAGTGGGTACACTCTCAGAAATAAAGGTACAAAAGTTGTCACTGGGACAGTACCCTTTCAAAAAGCTACACCTTTGTACTCAAAAAGTGCATATTAGTACCTCAAAGGTAAATATTTTAAGTTCATAGATACATATTTGCACCTAAATGGTACATATTAGGACGTTTTTTTAAAGGGTTCTGGCCCAGTGACAGCTTTGTATGTTTATTTTTGACAGTGTAGCTATCACTGCAGCACCCGGGGAACAACTGAGGTTAAGGTGCCTTGGTTAAGGGCACCACAGATGCAACCCGCCAGTCGTAAGCCTCAAACTGGCAACTCTCGGGTTACAAGCCCGACACTCTAATATACTGTGTATATACTTGTACCCCACACAGATAGAATGTACTCTCAATTCATTTCATCTATATGTAGATCTTGACCAAAGACTCAGTGACAGTCTCTGTGGATGGTGTGGTATACTTCCGTGTAAGTGACCCAATTGCATCTGTGGCAAACATTACCAATGCCGATTTCGCAACCCGTCTACTGGCCCAGACCACTTTGAGGAACGTACTGGGCACCAAGAACCTGTCCGAGGTGCTTTCTGATCGAGAGCACATCTCTCAGAGTATGCAGGTAAGTGCTTTAAGTTGTCATAAGGTGATGTTAAGTAAGAAGATAACATACAGCCAGACAGTTGTTGGACCCAAATCTGAATCAGATGGGCTTGTTAATTTGTGTTAACAAACGGCTGGCTGTATGTTACCCCACTTATTACATAGCTACTTGATGTTTGAGTATGAACACAAAATATTGATTTTATATATATTCCATTAGCCCATTTGTAATTTTAAGTTAAAAAAGTTTAAAGTCTAGACAAGATAATCATGCATTTAGTTGAATCATTATTATCAATAAAATCTCATGTTATAAGCAGCACCTGTCAAGATCACTCGCGGATGAGGCTGTGTTATTACACTATGAAGAAAGGGGATGAGCCCAGCCATTGGGTTAAATTAACCCCGAAAATTTTTATATTTGACCCAACAATGATTGAAAAACCCAGCATAGGTTAAATTACAATTATTCAATGGGCTGGGCTTGTCCCTTTTTTACCCAATGCTGGATTGAAAACAACCCAAGGATTTTTAGAGTGTAGTTCCAGGCAGCACTCTGGGAATAACAAACCTTGGAATTTCACCATCGGCAAAACAGACTCAAGCACTGTGCTGTGTGTAATAATGCTGATGCCAGATATCTGTAATGATAGGGATTGTAGATGAGAAGTTTGCCATTATGTCTCTGGTTTCTTCTACAGACGACTCTAGATGAGGCAACAGACTCATGGGGTATTAAAGTGGAGCGAGTGGAGATTAAAGATGTTAAATTGCCCCAGCAGCTGCAGAGAGCCATGGCCGCTGAGGCAGAAGCAAGCCGTGAGGCCAGAGCTAGGGTGAGCGTCATCTATCTATCTATCTATCTATCTATCTATCTATCTATCTATCTATCTATCTATCTATCTATCTATCTATCTATCTATCTATCTATCTATCATGGACACTGTCATTAAAATTGGGGTAGTATCGTATCAAAAAGTAGACCATTGGGCCTGAAGGGTGCATATTAGTACCTCAAAGTTTTATATTGGTACTTCAAATCTGTAGGGTACATATGACAATTCGAGTGACAGCTTTCATAATTTTTTATGAGTGTGGTCTACACTGGTCTACATTGGTGTTGTTAAATGTGGGTAATATATTTTGTTAATGCAGGTTATCGCAGCAGAGGGAGAAGTGAACGCATCCAGGGCTCTGAAGGAGGCGTCTTTGGTGATCGCAGAGTCTCCATCGGCCCTTCAGCTGAGATATCTTCAAACCCTGAGCACCATTGCAGCCGAGAGGAACTCCACCATCATATTCCCTCTGCCCATTGATATGATGAGCCACTTCATGTCAAAGAAGTGATCGCAGGAATGTTTTTATGGATTTATTTACAGATATTTAAAAGAATAATTTATTTCCAAATCTTTAATAATTTTCTAAAATAGCATGTTTTATACAGTATATATTCCATTTTTTCAAGAGTTCATGTTATGTACAACAGGAAAAATTAAGGTTTACAAATGACAAAAATATACCATATAAATATGTTACCGAATGTAATATGCCAAATACATACAAAGTTACATGTAAATGTTTTCTGTGCAAAATAAAATCTAAATCTTATTTTATCTATTTTGAAATGTCCATGGTCACATTTACCTTTAAGAATAAAGTAGTGGTCTTAAATAGATGTTGAATGGTTCTGTAACCATGTTGCACCATTGACTTGAGGTACCAAACAGACAACTTTTACATAAAAAAAATCTGAGTTCATTGTAGTTCTAACCTCTTCATATAGGAAGCTTACACCAGAGATGGAAAATTGTCCAAAGTGTTCATCAGGAATTCTTCAGTTTTCATGTCATGGTGGCAGCTCAAAGATTTCTGTGTTATTATCTTCTATAAGTATGCTGGATTCCTCATATTCATCCAGACGCATACACAGAACAACACTGCGGGAAATGTTTACAGTATGTTACATTAAACTAGATGAAGAAAATGTGAGTTGTGCTCACAATGTCAAAACCCAGTCCACCATATTGAGAGAGAGGGATGAGGGGTGTGAGAGGGTCTTAAAGGACAACACCACCGTTTTGCAATATTTTACTATGTTCTGACCTCAACTTAGATGAATTAATACATCCCTATCTTTTTTAATGCGTGCACTTAATCTTTGGACAGTGTGTCGTGAATGTGTTAGCATTTAGCCTAGCCCCATTCATTCCTTAGGATCCAAAGAGGGATGAATTTAGAAGCCACCAAACACTTCCATGTTTTCTCTATTTAAAGACTGTTACATGAGTAGTTACACAAGTAAGTATGGTGGCACAAAGACAAAACGTTTTAAGCAGATAAAAAATGAGAACTATATTGTATGGCGGAAGAGCACTTAGTTTGCAGCACTTCGCCTTGGTGGCTTCTAATTTCATCCTTGTTTGGATCCTAAGGAATGAATGGGGCTAGGCTAAATGCTAACACATTCACAACGTGCTGCACAAAGATTAAGTGCACACATTGAAAAATGATAGGTATGTATTAATTCATCTAATTTGAGGTAAGAACATACTAAAATATTGAAAAACTATGGTGTTTTACTTCAATAGAATTTAACATGTAGTATTAAATAATTATTTACTAAGATACTTTAAAAAAATAGCATAAAATAAAAATAACATTTTAAATTCAAAATTTTAAGTGTGTTTATTTATTAATATTTTCCCTGGTTTAACAGACAAGGTGTACGGCTAGTCCAATACTAAAACAAATGTTTGAGCTGTCTCAACTGAAAATATCTTGCACAGACAGATAAAGATTAAAATATGCCTGTGCCAATGATTTTTCTCAAGATACACACCACTATATGTCTTTTTCTAAGGCATGTTTATAAAAGTCTTAGTACACGATGTAACTACAGAAGAGTAAAGTTTTAAATAGGAAAAATATTATTATTTTTGAGCGTAATGCTAATGGTCTAATCAGATTCAATGGATTATGCTAAGCTATGCTAAAAGTGGTAGCGCCAGACCCGGAGATCAGCTGAATGGATTTCAAAACGGTAAAAATTTTATGTTTAACTGTAGGGGAGCTGGAAAATGAGAATATTTTCAAAAAAGTGAAATGTCCCTTTAAGTGACAAAAGGAATGAAAAAGACAGTGTTATTTTTCATTTGATTTTATTTCTGTACCTAAATACTACGGTAAGACCTTACTTTATTTGTATATTTGTTCTTTTCTATTTTCATATGCTTAAACAAATTTCATGATTTGTTCTTAATTTATTTTCCACCACCCCCTTTTTTTTTTGCTGATCCGCAAATTATTCAATCCATGACTTAAAAACCGTAATGGAATCCATTTAACCACTACTATATTGTGAAATGATGTTATTGTAGAGTTGGCTTTGAGGTCCACTCTATTTCCCAGTGACAGCTGGGGTACATATTTTGACAATTTTTTGACAGTGTAGGATGTAAGGGTGGGTTACTTACCATATCAGTGTAGCTGGTATAAGACTGAAGCTTGCAGCCAACAGAAAGGAAAACCCAGAAAACCATGACAGTGTGGCTGCGTAAATGCTGCTGAACATTGCAAATGAAACGCCAGCACTCAGAATCTCCACAAAGGCTATACAGGCAAACATGGCACCTGTACACAAAAATGTGAAGGATTCATCAATTATTCAAAGGTTATATTCAAGTAAATAGGGAATATCAGGGATTATTGAGGAATACTGGAATGCATGTTATTAAAATTATTACAAATAATGAATAATTTCAAATGTAATACATTAAAAAAAATTCCTCTGTTAAAGGGACATTCCACTTGTTTTGGGAAAATATGCTTGTTTTCCAGATACCCAAGAGTTAATTCTTATCGTTTTGATCTCGGGGTCTGGCGCTAGCACTTTTAGCATAGCTTAGCACAATCCATTGAATCTGATTAGACCATTAGCATCGCGCTAAAAATAACCAAAGAGTTTCGATACTTATCCTATTAAAAACTTGACTCTTAGTTACATCGTGTACTAAGACCGACAGAAAATTAAAAGTTGCGATTTTCTAGGCAGATATGGTTAGGAACTATACTCTCATTCTGGCGTAATAATCAAGGACTTTGCTGCTGTAACATGGCGGCAGCAGGTGTAGTGATATTACGCAGCAGCCGAAAATAGTCCCCTGCTATTAAGAGTAACCAATATCGAAACTCTTTATCTAGCGCGATGCTAATGGTCTAATCAGATTCAATGGATTGTGCTAAGCTATGCTAAAAGTGCTAGCGCCAGAGCCGGAGATCAGCTGAATGGATTCCAAAACGATAAGAATCAAATGTTTGGAGCTGGAAAATAAGCATATTTTTTAAAAAAGTGGAATGTCCACTTAAAGCTATTCTGTTCTTACCTTGTTCCGATCCAGCCACTATTTTGGACATCTTGGATCGAAGGACAGGTATCGGCATTACAGACAACAGCAAAGGTAGTCGTACTGCAATAAATAAGACAAAATATTCTATCCATTTGTCCATCCATATCCCTAAAAACTCACTATCTAAACTCATTCTTACCAAGGAACATAAGCAGGGTAGTTTTTGCAAACGCTGTCATGATGAGGCCGGCTGCCACAGACACCAGGCCCAACAGGATGATGTAGCCATCACGCAGACAGCGTGATAGCAGCGCCACACCGGCAAAACTGAAAAGGAAGATTGCGGTGGAGAGAGCCGAGCCGTATCCCACCAGCACCTCGCTCCAACACAGAGGAGTGTTTAATTCATACAAGATAAAGATAGACATGCCACCCTGTATGGAGAACTGCGATAAAACAAAAAAATGGCAGTGTCATCTCAGCGCTTTAAATATAATTAATTTCTCATTTGAGCTTCACTTAAAGGGACAGTAAGTAGGGTTTTAAGTGTTTTATTAATCAAAATCAATGTCTTTATTCATAAATATGTCCTCGTTGGTGTCAAATAACATCTGCCAATGATCTGACTTTTCATTGTAAGCTTAGAATTCCTTCTCTTTACTTACATTGAACGGGTAAGTCCAAGTAGGATTCCATGTCGTTCCGCTATGCTAATAAACTATAATAGCAGTGAGGGACACAAAGCACTAGCCTACCAACCCGTTTCCACAATGCGTTTTCATTCAGAACACGTAAACTAGCTGAAACGGATAAGGAGATCAGTGAGTACATAAAGGCTACCGTGGTCGCAACACGCATTTGGAAAAACCAGGCGCTAGAGAGCACTATTCGTTTGAATGCAAAATACAATTTCACCACTAGATGGGGTTAAATCCTACTTATTGTCCCTTTAAAATGAATTTGTTTGGGGGCTTGATGAGGGCTTTTCATTTATTCATACAAATCTTTTAACTAAAGCCAGACTAAAACTCAATTACCTTATAAAACGCAAAAGCGGTAAGCATGAGCAACAGCGCTACGTTCCTTCTCCGCGTGGAAGCCGCAAACAGTAAGTAAACACCCTGCAAGCGAGCGGTCAAAGCTTGAGACCCATGTACCCGAGGAACATCATTGGTTTGTTTGGATGTAGACAAAACCAGGGACTCTTTCAAAACCCCAAGGACGTAGCAGAGGTTCAGAAGATGCATAAGAAATGCAGTGAGGAAGGGCCAGGTGAAGCCTGCTGCTTTAATGTAGAATCCAGTACAAAGAGAAGCTAAGCCAGACAACACACCGAGAATCATGTCCAGACGAGCCATTCGGACAGTCTTACGTCCCTCTGGATCTTCTCCGCAGAGGTCGGCCACATAGGCGAAACATCCTCCGATCAGAGACGTGGGTCCTCCCATCATGCCGGTTAGGAAGGAGGAAGCTAGCAGGTATTTGAGGTTAAAGGAGTACCTGCTGACTATAACATAGCTCAGGGTGAATAAAGCGTCACCCACGAGGGGGGGAATGATGGCCACTTTACGTCCACAGTAGTCACTGTATGAGACCAGGAGCAAAGCAGATATAAGACTGGGGATGAGGAAGAAAAGTTCACATTGGAGAAGAAAAATAGACGTCTCCTTCTGTACTGCCTGGATGAGGGAAGAGAAAAACAAAATTTGTACGTATCCCAAATAATTTATAGTGTTAACCAGAAATTCAAAAACACGTAGGCCTAGTAGTGCAGTCACAAGACATGACAAGTCTCCAACTGTATGCGATTGCAATTCTTAGCCATGCATATAAGATCTGTGTATTTGTGAGAAATACAATGGTAACTCAAATAACCTGACAAGCATTTTTCCAGTTATAAGCTATAATCATATAACTTAATCTCTTAAATGGTCAACAGACATAACCGGTTCTCCACATCTACTGTAGATGTCATCAATGTAAACTTTAGTGACTAAGCAAACTATATCATAACTTTACATGATCTCCATGGTGCCAAGACTTTAGCCAGTACATGAATACAAAACCAAGGCTCTGAAAACACAGCTAAAATCTTATTTGGTGTACCTTTACAGTTTTTCTTAGTCCCTTTGCTACATTTCTCGAATCAAACTCACATTTTGCAAAACAGTAAGTGAATTTCTCAAAACAATTCGTACAAATAGCAAAAAAAACATGGATAACCTGCAAAAGCCAGTCTCTTACTCAAAATCCTTAGTTCATCTCTCAAAAGTAAATATCTGTGAACATGTCATTTCTATCAGAATGACAAGTCATTGTGTCATTGTGTACGGATTAGACAGTCAAATTGTTTAGTCATGTTGTCAATATAACAGTTTACTTTGGAGGGATGTTCTGATGTAAAGTATGGCTAAAGTTTTGATGACAATTATTGTAAATTGTAGGTTTTACCTTAGCGTATGTGGGAGTTTGGTTGTAAGAGACTGGACAAGTTTCACATTTATGCTTTTACTGTTTGTACTGTAATTTGTTGACAGACCATGTCATTGCCATACAGAAAAGAAAAGACAGCTCTGCATAGCACAAAGCAAAAAGTAGAAATGCGAACACAGTACAATCTCCTTAGAAAAATACCTCAATGGGGTTAAGGAGTGAGAGAAACTATATATAGTATACTTGCCAGTTCATGAGAAATTTGTTAGAGAAAGTCAAGATTTACCTGGGACAGATTTTGAAAAAAGTCTAATGGAAATGTATAGAAATATGCTTGACATAATATGACAACTTGTTCAAACATTTTGCATGTAAAGACTTATACTATGAACTGATGCCTAAATGTTGTGGGGGGTGAGACTATTCAACTGAGACCCATTATAATACATTTTGATCAACATGACATAAGCAACTGATAATGTTGGAAAAAGCTGAGAATTGTACATAATCATTTGCATGGATGTACCAAAGCATTTTCAACTTCTTCAAAGAAATGAGAAACTGCTTTTTGATGTGCACAAGTGACACAATGTTGTGAGAATTGAACACGTAGTTTTGAGAATTTTAATTCTGATCTGAGAAATGTACCAAAGCGACTGAGAAAAACAATGTGGGACTTTTAGCGGCATCTAGTGGTACGACTGAGAGAATTGCAACCAATGGCTCAGTCCACAGCTCACCCAGACTGATTTCATGGAAAGTCGTGTTATAGACATGAAATTTTTTATTAATTTATTCGTGTCCATGGCACAAAATTCTGCTTTTTTCCTGCCTTGAGCACGAATGTCATTTTCGTGTCGCTCGCACAAATTTCTATAAATAGTTTTTCGTGTCCGTGGCACGATTTTCTTTTCGTGTCATTTTATGTATTGGTTTCTCATTGTTTTTTTCCTATTTTCTTACCATTGTTGCTTGGGGTTGGGGTTAGAATCACTTTCTGTTACATTTTTAGACATCCTAACCCAAACCCCAACTCTTACCCCAACTCCAGGCGAGAATAGTTTTAAAAGCGGAAGAAAAACATGTAGAAAACAATACATAAAAGTACATCCTAACCCAAACTCCAAATCTAACCCTAAGCGACAAAGATTAAAAAATCCAAAAAAAAAAAATGAGAAAACAATTCATAAAATGACACAAAAAAGAAATTTGTGCCATGGACACAAAAAACTATTTATAGAAATTCATGCTGAGTGACACGAAAAAGACATTCGTGCTCAAGGCACGAAAAAAGCTGAATTTCATGCCATGGACACGAATAAATTCCTCACATTTTCTTGACTTGCCTTGAAATCATGTTGGCTTACCCCTCCCTTTCAAAATGTATTCATGAATATCATGGCATCACACCCTAACCAAGATATTTTTTTAAGTAGCGTTTCTTTTTATGCCAGTCGAGGTGCGAAATGTTGTCTTTCGTAGCCATTTCCCATATCCGTAAAAATCATAGACAGTAAAAGATAAGAAATCCGTAAATCGTAGCAAGCTAGCCAATGCTTGTCAGTACCCTACTGGTACTTGGCAAGTACTTAAGATGACGGCAGGCAACTGGAATGACGTAAAAGGTCACATGACTGATATTCATGAATAAAGAAGCTATGGTAGCCACCACAGGACAAACACGTCATCGTCTGAGACAACGTAGTGACAAAATGCGCTCTGTACAGCAGTTTGTCCGTTTAGGGCTACTATAGAAACATGGTGGCGCGAAATGGCGACTTCCTTGTAAGGGGACCCACTGTGTATGTAGATAAAAACGCCTCATTCTAAGGTAATAAAACAATATAGTTTATTACGTAAGGTCTTTATACACCACAAATAATATAGTTATGTATATTATAAAGATCCTTCTGAAAGTCCCACATAGCACCTTTAATACAAAGCCATAAATAACAATGCATTGTACTAGTTCAGCTTTAACTATTTTAATCACCAGTACTGTATACAGTAAATGACTAGTATATATGACGGTTGTAATGTCTCACCTCATGTATGGACACATTGGTGTGGTTGTTTAAGCAGTGAGACAGACTTTCGGCCGGGTAGGGCGTGCCGCTCAGCTGAAGCCACAGCCTACGGTACACATACTGCTGGAGCAGTGGGTACGTCATAAACACGGTAAATGCATACAAGCCAATCACTGGCTCTATAAGGTGCACACGACCCATCCCACTTCCTGTTCTGGATCAAGAAAAAGGAACTAGAGGAGGGAAATGTTAAGAGATGTGTTTGACACATAGCAATACAGCATTTAATAATACACTGCAAAAAAATGTTCTGTAATTTTGCAGCTGGTTGCCGGTAACTTACTGTAGAAGATAAAGACTGAAAATGTTTCATGTTCGTTTAACTTTGAACAAACTGTTGCCAGTAAATAACATAAATGTAAAATCTACAGTTACTGCAGCTAGTTGCCAGTAATACCCAGTAATTCTGTAATTTCTTCAGCATTTTTTTACAGTGTAATAGATACACATTTTTGTATACTTTGAACTTCTTTTATAATTGTTTGTCTTATAATACTTTACATGTTTTCAACATTGCACTCTTTAAGTAGTATTTGCCGACTCAAATCTATCAATTTACAATTAGCTTACACCAACTTTAGAGATGCCGTCTGGCTTAAACCAGCTAGAGAGTTACATTTATATTTCTGCATTTGGCAGATGTTACCTATAGGTATATATTTTTTTCCCTTGGGATGGAACCCACAACCTTTTGCGTCGCTTATGCAATACTCTACCAACTAAGCTACAGGAAATGTGTTACTTAATAACAAAGAGTTACTTCCATACATAGCTTATTGTAGATTTTGCCCCTGAGCAAGGGAGTTAACCTATAGGACTGTTTAAAGTTCACAATAACAATGTCACGAGGAAAGTTTTTAGAGTTTGACTTGGTTTGCTGTAGATTTGTGAAAGAATATAAACAAATATAAAGTGAGCTGGACCTATGGACTGATGGCTGTTTACTCTTTAACATCTTAGGGTTGAAGATGACTTTAAGGAAATTATCATTAGTAAAACTAAGATAAAGGACATTTAACTTGCTATCCATCTTACAGTAGGAGGTTTAATGATTCTTACCTGAATGTTATGGTGTAATATATATCTCCATATTAAACAGGTGTATCCTTGCCTCTTAAAATCCACTCACGTCCCAGGACACAGACTGAATCATTGCATTTTTTGTTCTACCACTTGCACCATGATGTAGTTATTCGATCTATAGTTCCTGTAAAATGGCATCTTAAACTTCTTACCTAGTCGCTTACTCTCAGTCTTGACAAACAAAGAGTATAATGTCCCCAAAGGAACACACCCTCAGGTAAAACACACCCTCAGGTGAAACAAACTGCTTATTTGTGGCAATGAAAGAACGTCAGAGAAACCAAAGTAAAAGTGAGAATTTGAATAGGTGTCCCCTTTAACAATTTAAATAAAACATATAGCATTTTTACAAATTACCATATTCCCACCATACAAATTTGTCCCCACTGTAAAAAAAGATTTATTTGATAAACTTAAAAAAAAAGGTTACCTGGTTGCCTTAAAATTTTGAGTTAACTTAGTTAAAAAAAATAAGTTTTACTTTTTTTAGTCCACTAATATTTTTTAATTTAAACCTACTTTTTTCAGTGCATAATTTAGTTAAAAAGGTACACACACAAATTTCAAAACTCTATTTCACAGACTGCAAAATTATGTTAACATGCAGAAACTGAATTAAGTGAATAGAAAAATAATCAAAAATATATTTAGTTTCTTTTTTAAAGATGTTTATTCTTCATCCCCGCTCCTCAAAGTGAATACAAATGTGTTATATATAAATTCTTTCCATTCCTTAGTATTATATTCTCTATGCTACAGTAACAGCATCACAAAACATACACAGCAAGGACATAATGGTCTTTCAAGACAAACATGCATTGATTACTGTGCACTACAACACAATAAATACAAGCTTACGAGCGACTGTAAATTCAGTCAAAAAGACATAATAAAGTCAACCGTTAGTAAATAGATGAACGGATAAATTTCATTCAGTACAACTTCAAGCACCCTAATCAGTTTACATTGACTGTGTCAGTATTCATGGATAGATTAACATTCAGTAGTTTACTGTAGAAGATGTCCACGGGACAAAAAGGTCAGTGCAGTCTCACAACCTGATTCATTAACATTTGTGATCCATCCCATAATAATGGTCAACTAGGACCATAACAAGAGCTCCGAACTAAAAACCAAGGAGCTCTCGGGAGTTTTTACATGCAGGAGATATAAATGGTAACTCTTTACTGTAACTGTAGAATTGTTACAATGCCAGTGTACTTTGTTAAAAACCATAGCAAGTGCAGTATTGAAATATCATCCATAAATTGAGGTTGCTGAGGTCTTGGTTGAGAAATAAACATATAAAGAATGCAAGTATTCGAATGCAGAATCCAGCCTGTACGTACATACACTCTAAAAAGTGAAACGTTTGATCAACTTAAAAATAACTTTAATTGGTAACACCAACGTTTTTAGTTTTTTCAACTTATATGTAATTGAAAAACTACTTTTTGAGGTGTTACCAATTGTAGTATATTTTTTAAGTTGATCCAACTTTTCACTTTTTACAGTGTACTCACTGTACTGTAAGTTGGTTCAACTTAAAAAAGTAAGTTACATGGTTTCCTTAAAGGAAAACACCACCGTTTTTCAATATTTTACTATGTTCTTACCTCAACTTAGACGAATTAATACATCCATATCTTTTTTTAATGCGTTTACTTACTCTTTGTAAAGGGTGTCATGAATGTGTTAGCATTTAGCCTAGCCCCATTCATTCCTTACGATCCAAACAGGGATGAATTTAGAAGCCACCAAACACTTCCATGTTTTCCCTTTTTAAAAACTGTTACATGAGTAGTTACACGAGTAAGTATGGTGGCACAAAATAAAACGTGGCAATTATTTAATCGGATAAAAAAGCCAGAGGTCGAAGTGCTGCAAACTAAGTGCTTTTTTCGCCATACAATATAAATCGAAAAAAATGGGCACCGTATTTAAATAAGGAAAAAATGGAAGTGTTTGGTGTCTTCTAAATTCATCCCTGTTTGGATCCTAAGGAATAAATGGGCTAGGCAAAATGCTAATACATTCATGATGGCTGTACAAAGATTAAGTGCACGCATTGAAAAAAGATATAGATGTATTAATTTGTCTAAGTTGAGGTAAGGACATTATTGAACAAATATTGAAAAACGGTGGTGTTTTCCTTTAAATGTCTGAGTTATTTCAACTTAAAAATATTTATACACATTTTTTTAGTCAAGTAGTATTTTTAAGTTGAATGAACTAGAAAATTTTAAGTTTATACCAGGTAACTTACGTTTTAAGTTGAATCAACAAATCTTTATTTAATGTGAAAATAAATAAAGTGTTTTAATTAAAAAAAATTATTGGGTTTTACTCATTCTGAAAAGCGTTCTTAAGATTTAAGATAATAGTTTTATTCTCCTGTAATATTAGAAGCTTTTTTGTATAAGCGCAGTAATTTGATGTGAACCATTTTTGCTACTTTGCACGGAAAGCAAAGACATTTCCTTAAAACAAACCTATAGTTATGTTTTTTAAACTATAAATTCAAGACTAGCAAAAACATTTTAAAAACACTATTGTATGCGAATGTGTGTTTGTTGTTCATTTGAATAAAAGTGTTTAAAAATATTAAAAAAGTTAAGGTGCTTGATTATTTTTATATAATGTTATTGTGCTTTAAACATCCAGAAAACCCTTGTGTGCCAGAGTAGCAAAAATGGACTGATAACACAGATGAACCATTTATATCACAGTGACAGAGCAAAGTAAATGCAAAATGTATTTCGAAAGTAAAGCTACATTATTTAAATAAAAATTAAATGCTTCAAAAATATAAACTTTAAAGTAAAAATTCACAGTAACAATATTGATGAAAAATGTTTCATTCAACAGTTGTGTAGCAAATAACGTAAACTACTTAACATAAATAATGCGTGGACTGCAAACAGCACTTTTCCGTAAATAGCTGGTCTTACATAGCAGATAGTTGTACGATACCCTGTACAAGCACCAACTGATAATACTATAGAAAAAACATCAGTAAAGAGTTTACAAAATTTAGCTTTTAAGATATCTGTATCAAAAGTTTGAAAGGTTGAGCGTTGAAAGATGTATAATTTGTAAAAACAAACACACAAACCAATTTTCCCCAAAAAATAAAAAAAGATCTCTTTGCTTTGAAATATCAAAACCCACATTGCATTAGGAATGACTTTATGCTACACTGTAAATAATTTTCGTTGTTTTCACAGTTTTTTACTGTTTTTCTCGACAGTTTCTTACTGTATAAGTTGTTTACAGTTTGTTACTATAGATTTGTTGTTTCCACAGTATTTTAATGTATTTTCAACAGTTTTTTACTGCATAAGCTTTGTACAGTAGGCTACTGTAGTTTTCCAATGCATTATGGGAAATATTACTCTGAATACAGTATTACCAACCAACTGCAAAACACAATGACAAACGTCTATTTATATCTTAAATGCTTAAATTTTTTTGTGAGATATTTGGTTTAATGTCTGTTTTCACATCAGATGCTCGGTGTGTTCCTTTAACATAAATCAGGTGCCTTTTCTGAGGCTTTAATGAAATCACCAGCCAATTCAATAGACATACCATCAGTTCTTAATATTGTTGCCTCTGGGTCACAAAATGTATTTTTAAGATTAGTTTAGGCGATAATATATATGTATAATCTTCAAATAACAGTCGATTAGTTAAAAAAGCGCTAATTTTAGAATTTGATTAAACAAATGCGGAGGGTTCAGGCGCGAGTCGGTCACGTGATGTGCTCCTCAGTTCTGTCAGTAGGGGGAGTGGGAGAACGCGTGTGTGTCGTCGTATCTGTTCTGCTCATCTAGCGCGTATTTCTTTATTAATATCTGCTGGGTGAATATTAATACGTATATGCTAACATTAATTTTGTGACCACAAAATGACAGCGAGCTATTATACGAGATATTGTGTCGTCGTGTTTGTCTTCACTCACTTCATCATTATCTGGTAAGTGCTATATGCAATATCTGGTATGAGACTTTATTGGCACTAAAGGGTTCTTTCGGCTAAATTTTACTTAATTTCTGTCATAACAGCAAACAACTTCTGCAATTACACAATGATTGTCTGCCTGTGTGCAAAATAAAGCACGTTCACTGTGTAAAACCCCGCGCAGGACATTTTCAAATTAACGGTCAGGGCGAGTCTGAGCTTATCGTGTTGTGTTGACAGAGACTTTGCTGAGGTAAGTAAGAGAAAGAAATTAATGTGTTAAATAAATAACGTTATAAACTTGAATTATGTTGTGCCAGAATACGTTGTTTAATGAATATCTGTGGAATAGGTTTAAAATAATACATTAATGACTGAACGTGAACTTGACTGAACATTATGGCAGCTAGAAGTATTGAAAAGACGTATAATAGATTTAACAATGTTTTATCTTCTTTATTAGTGTATGTAAATCTGGGCTACAGTCCACGACAAATTTTCTACGGTAGTTTTACGCCTGCATGCTGGTCCTTTCGTCTATCGCGGGGATATCATCACTTCAGCGGACATCGCACTGAAGAGATCCTTCCTGTGCTTGCGTGGCGGTGTGTTTGTGTGCTCACTTGGATTGAGACCAGCAGTGCTTTTTTAAACAGTGGGTGAGTACTAACTTATTATTGTGTAGTTTCATAAAAGCCTTACTCTTTTCAGTCACATAACTTTTGTTCATCTGCTAATAATAGGACTATCCATACACAAAGATGTATTGTGGATTTAATTAATATCTGCGAATATTTATGTGAAAATGTAGCCTATTAGTGTTCTGCTGACATGAGATCTGAAAATGTGTTCTAGGACCTGATATGGATTAATCCAATGATCAACGTTTTCCTTTGTATCCCTGTTTTGTATACGCTGCCATTACATGATGGTCTTATGTCCCGGGTGATCGGGAGAAGTCACGTGGTTCAATTATTATTATTTTTTTACGTGGTTCAATTATCTGTTAATAAAAAATTTTTACCATGCATTTAGCATCAGGCAAAGCCTGCAATCAATCTATTAAGACAGAAACAATATCTTACTTATTATTATGTTGTTATGACAATATCATGTGATCATCTGAGTTAGAACAAAATCTATTCATTTTCAGGTATAACTGTGCAAGTGCCCTGAATCATTCTGTTGAAATGTTATGTGTTTAAGATTCTTTATGACATCAAGATGTGGTTTGGGAAGGACCTTCATCTAAATCTGAAGACAGGACATACTGGCTCAAAAAGGTATAATTTTTTTTATACCCAATTTGAAATGTTGAACAATTACTTTACTTTACTTTACTGTACTGGACTGGTCAAGCGTTTGGTCAGGAATTGCCTATACACTTGAAAAATGCACAGAACTGGAACAGCACATCAGTTGGGAGCACATTAACAAGGATGAAATTTATCCAATAATTATTTTAATATTTATAGGTAAGCAACTACTTGCTGAGTGTATTTAATGAGTGTGTATTAATCTCTTACAGCTCCCATACTTAGTACAGTATATTTTAATCAGTGTGGCAATAACTTGTGTTTTATTTTTATGTTTACACAGGTGTTTCTGATATGGAGAAAAACCCTGCACTGCTCATTTTATTTCTTCATCTTGAGAATACAGCAAGTTTACCTTTTGTCTGGAAAATGTAAGTTTTGAGTTTGGCTAACAATAGAGGTTAGATTTTGATGCAATTTATTACTCATCTCTTTAACTTGTATTTTTAGTTACTCAGTACATGTTATTTTCACAGGATTCAGCAAAGCTAACACCAACAACAATTTTTCATGGCACTTTAAACCACCTTGATGTGAGGAGCCAGCATCAGAATGGATGGTGTCAATATCCTGAAAGTGGAGGTAACAGAGGTACTGTATCTCTTTTTTGTCTCCTTCAGTGTAGCATGTCCAAACCCATCATTGCACACTAAACGTTAAACATTTTTGGTGACTACAAAAGACAGTCTATAACACTTCTAAAATTGTACAAACAACGTATTTCTATAAATTGTTTTGCCATAACAAACCTTACTTAGTGGTAATTGGTTCGTATATAGTTTTGTGTAAATTTGTTCATTTAACGTCTTAAGTTTGGAATGGTCTATACGGAATTAGTTTTGTGTTTATTGATAATAATTATTATAGTTAACACATTTATTTATTTCATACACCAGTTATTATTAATGGGTAGGGGTGTGACGGTCATTATATAACCGTGAGACCGACGGTTATAGTTGAACACCGTCATTAGAACTCTATAACCGGCAAAACCGTGTTATTAAAATATTTTTAAAAACATTTTTTATCAAAGAATTTTAAAATACTAATTAAAAACAATTGTTAACAGTCTGTGTTACACGCCCCCTCATGTTCTCACGCAGTGAAAATACAGAGCGGAGCAACACTGACAACGCGCTGACATACAGGACAAACCAGGTTACTTTTCGGTTACTTTTGAGATTAAACATATTAAACAAAGTCTCACCTTTCAAATCATCTCTTCCGTCAGTACACTCCGCTTTTCAAGTTCAAATCCTCCCATGCTAACCTACTAACTCTCCTGAACGCACATTCACTGCTTGCTGTTAATTTTAAAGAAACGTAGAGCAAGTAGCTAATCAGTGTCTAGTTTATTCAAACGCCGGGTGAGCACTGTGCAGCGCGTCTGTGGAGAGCGTTTGCTGCGCGTGGCCATTGTGCTTTTACACCGGTTGCGTTTGCAGCGCATAGTGTGCAGTTTAATAACAATCTGAAGTTCACATTACTTTCTTTTACCTGCATTTATGAGCAAAACCTCTTCAATACGCTTTAAATCCACATTGTTTTTGTGCTGTTCTGTACTGACAGATATATATAGACACAATTACAGACATAAAAAGCCCATGGCACAAATTTGTTTCTCTAAAGATTATTAAGATAGATGATAGATAGAGGATTAATTTATGCTGGGCAGAGAGTGACAGCGCAGTCTTCTTGCAATAGTGTGTTTTTTAAATATTTCATTGCTTTCTGTTAAATTGTTCAACATTATTACTGTTTGAAACACACTTGGCATAACATTCATGATTTTATGGTAAAATGACACTTTCCCGTCAATCCACGAGCATTTAAACGAGCAAAACACACCCCACCGACAGTTATGTTACGAACCGTCACATTTGACTCATGTCATAACCGACATCACCAATTCTGAAACCGGCACACCCCTATTTATGGGTAATATTTGTGTCATGTTTTAGTCACTGAAATGTGTAAAATCGTGCAAAAATATTTAATAGTCTACCTGTGGTCTATTAAATATTATTTATTCAAAATGTAATTCTACTTCGCAGTGGTGGCTGGTGACTTCTCTCCTAAGTGGTGCAAATTCAAAATATGTGTTCAGAGTGTAATGTGTGTTGCTCATCATGTCAAAGTATGAGTTCGTTGTGTCATGTTAACCATGTGCATCTTGCCTTATGTGAAAATACGTGCCTGCTGTAAAAGCGTCAGAAGGGTTTATGATTTTATGACACTCACTTTCACAAAATACTCGCAAGACACTAACTTAACACTAAACTCTGATTACACATGAGATTTAGCGAGATCGTTTATAATAAACCCCTTTGAAGCATCTGCAGCAGACACGCATTTTGACATGATGCGTGATACACATAAGTTTACATGACGCGCTAAATACATGTTGTGACAAGCTTTGCATCGTGCACCCTTGAAAAAGAAGTCACCAACCAGCACTGCGACTGGGTTATTTAAGCTTTCAGTAATGTTATTGTAACATTCTCCGTAATATTTTCTCTGTTCTCTCAAGGTGGATCTCGAGACTTGGCCATGTTCTAGATTATAACTGGTGAGCTCAAAGTACATTATTGCTAAAAACAAGCATTTTAGATGATTAGTTAATTTTTTGACTTATTATTAATTTGTTTTATCATTTGTTACAGGATTATCACAAGTGCTGTCGCCCCTGCTGTATATGACGCCCCCACCACCTACACCAGGTGTAGGAAATGTCGGTCCTGGAGTGCCGTTGTCCTGCAGAGTTTTGCTCCAGCTCTAAACAAACACACCTGAACAACTAGATCTGAAGAGTCACCAGAAAACTACAGGTAGGCGAGGTTTTATCAGGGTTGGAAATGAAATCTGCAGGATTTCGACACTCCAGGACCGACGTTGCCTACTACTGACCTACACCTTCATCCTGCCACCACCACCCATACTACCTACAAAAAACTGTATTGTAATTATGCTTTTCACTGTATTGTATGATGTGGTTTTCTCATTTAGGGTAACTACACTATGGCAACAATTGGATACATTGATTGCTGACTGATTTTGTTATTTTTTCTTTACTTTTTGTTTAAAATCTAATCATTTTTTTGTTATTTTTGTTAATATTGTTACAAATATACAGTTAAAACTGCACAATAAATTTTCTGCTTTTAAAGATATAGTTGTTGTCTTTATATTTAACATCAACCAATAAAATAACAGTATTTAATTTAATCTAAAAAAATACAGTAGTATATATTTTACACTGTAAAATAAATAACAGTAAAATTGAAAAAATACAGTAGTATATATTTTACACTGTAAAATAAATAACAGTAAAATTGGAAAATACAGTAGTATATATTTTATACTGTAAAATAAATAACAGTAACATTTCCAGTATAACAGTAAAATGCTGTATGTTGGATCTTACAAAAAACAGTATAATACTGTACTTCATTTTGCAGTATCCTTTAAACTACTGTCATTCTTTCTACAGTAATTTTACTGTTGTTTGAAATACAGGAACTACTGGATAATTGTTGCCAGTAAGTTACTGTTAATTTGACAATAAACTTTTTACAGTGTATTTCTGCTTTTTCAAATATTTCAGTATTAAGAAAATGAGAACTGCCTTTGAGACAGCGTAAAACAATTTCCCTGAACTTTATCACACATCATTTAAAGAAACAGTTACATTCCTTTCTAGTTTATCTAAAGAGAGAAAACTTTCTCTAGGTTATGCTACACTCCACAGAGGTAATACAAGGGTTAACCAGCATTACTAGAAAGATAGCTTAAATTACTCCAAACCTACATATGTCTACACTATAAAAAATGCTGGGTTCCAGCTCTGGGTCAAAAGGTTTAATTAAAACAACCCATCATATTGTGTTAAACAACCCAGTATTATTTGAAGTGTACTCTATTTTACCTCTGTAAAACCATTTTTCACCTGTAACGCACACTTAACACACCTGGTAAGATTTCTTACAGGTGTAACGTGAGGTGTAGAGTTATGTTTACAGTTATGGGTTAATTTTTTTCCTCAAACATAGAGGCCATCACTCCAAGTATCAACGCTAACATGACAACTATCCCACATTTCACATTAAGAATGGAAGACTTACATCACATGCACATTAAGTAGCAAAATGTTCATTATGATAAATAACAAATAAAAATTTGACAATAATTTACAACATTTCCTGTAGTCGGTACCTTACCAAGTCCTGGATCTCTCTGTTACGGTAGTCATGCACCATGTGAGAGCACTTGCTTTTGTCTGATAGATAAATATAAGTGGCTTGAGTTACATACAGTAGATAAAACAAACAGACTTGATGCTTGATATTTTCGTCTAGCAAAAACTTACAATTTCATCATCAGGGCTTTATCAAAACCACGTCAGCACTTAAAACAAGCAAGAGAATTGCTTAGCTGGGATATTGTGACGCACAGCTGCCAGCTGTATGGTCCTGTTGTAGTAACTGCAGCATGTTTGGACAATATGAAACATTCTGGACTAAACTACAGGAACATTGGGAGAATTAGAATAGAAAGCTAAACCAAATCCACAAAATGCTGGTGCATTTATCTGTAGGAAGAATATTTAGCAGAAACGTAAAGTGCTTTTGTTGTATTCGAGTATTCGAGTTCTCGTGTACGTGCTATACAGTTATATCTAAAGTACTCTCATTCATTCTGAAGCAATGCTTTGAGTTCATAACGAAATTCAATTTCTAAAGACGAAGAGACATTTTTTTGTGGATTGAAGTCAAAGAGATCAGCAAAGTTGTTTCTTCTTTGTCTGGCAGTTGGTAGTCGACGGGAATCTATATAAATATATATATATATATAAAATACGAACCGTAATCATCTCTTAAACAAAGGAGATCATCAACAGTGCACCAAAACGAATACATTGATGAATCACTTTAGCTTATCTGGGTAAAATATTGGCGTTTGGGGTTCGAGCGGGCGAAGAACGTGCTGCTGGAGAACCTCTGAGAGTGGATGTCCCGGTCCCTGGAGACGTCACCCGATGAGTGGGGGTACAGGGGCCGGGGGAACCGGAGTGTGTGGGGGTACCAGGGCTTGAAGAATAAGGGTAGGGGGGGATGTCAGGACCTGGGAAGAAGGCTCTGTGAATCGGGGAAGATGAGGGCGATAGGTGAGGACTCGTCTGGAGAAGCCAGAGAAGCTCGTCGTTGTTGCGGCTTAGCCGCTTCTTCTCGTTGGTCTCCTTCTCCACGTACCCCTGAAGGTTAGCGTTCTCCTCAGACAGTTGTCTGGAAAGACAAGATGACGGGAAAACACAAGACAAGACACAGATGTTTTTTGAGATGCATCAGGTGACACACTGGAGGGGTCGGAAATATAAGTGGACCAGACTGTATGTTGATGCATGCATCTCACATGATATGTCGGTATTTAACTCTTTCCCCGCCACTGAGAAGTTATCTCGTCAATTAAAGGGAAACTATGGTACGATTTACGATTTCCTTTGATGTGTAAGTGTGTATTAGTACATGTTACGATATGCAAAAGGTAGATATGCGAAGGGTAAACGATAACGCGAGTTATCGTTTCAACGTAAATCTCTTCACAACACACAAACGGATTGTAGGCAACAGTTTACTTCCTGGGATTGGTGATGTTGACAATAACGACATTATCATAATTCTTCTCACTTCGACTCACAGCCTGTAAGTTTACTCCTGTTAGCACTGCATTGTGAGTGAATCTTTCAAACATTGTAAGGAGCGTCACATTTCCGGCTGATGTCAGAGGTATTCAGGCTAGTCACAACGTACAGATTAGCTGGTCAACCAGGGACACAGCGCTTTTCAGATCGGTGAGTTTTGTACAAAATCAAAGGGTTAGAGGAAGGCAGGATATCTGGAGCTACAAACATGTACGGTATGTGGAAAATAATGTGTTTTTTGAACCATAAACCATGTAAAAACATTGTATTATACCAAATACACAATGAAATAGGTGCCCTTTAAGAGTAAACGCTTCCATGCAAATGACAAGATTTTAAGGCAATCCATATTTCCGCTATTATCCACTAGGTGGTGCTCTTACACAACTTATAAAACACTAAAGCATCTACGGATTCAAAAACAGTAAATGCTCTGTGTATGTTTTGATCATCGCTTTGAATCTGATTTCTAACAAAAGTCCATTACAAAAATGCAATTATCTTAGCTTTTTGTTCGAATTTTTATATTTTTAAAAACTACACATTTTTGAGAGGTAATAAAAAGAGAACAAAGATAGATAGAATGAGACAGTTTTTTGTTTAAAAGCAGATGGTCTTTTTTATTATTTGATATATCGTATGTTTATATATTTAAAAATATAATTTTCTGGAAGGCATTAAATGTTTATATGACTGGCAACTGTTTCTTAAAAGCTGGCATGGAAAGAGTTAATATACAAAGACAATACAAATCATATATTGTGTATTTGGTCATGTAATAGGTTGGGTCAGGGTGTTACCTTGACACCGCAAGGTGTCGGTCGATGCGGGCCATCAGGTCTTCATTCTGCTGTTGAAGCACCTGGACCCTCTCCTCCAGGTGCAGGTTCTTTTGGGCCTGCTCGAAGGATCAAGACAGAACTCGACATTAAATTCTTATACAAACCTCCCTGGACAACACTGTACTGAAATGGGTTGCGGACCGAACAATAAGAATTCATAAAAGCTTAAAGAGTTAAAGGGGTTTTAAAATGGACGCTGCTGGTCCTATTTCCAAATCATAAATAATATAACATCAATAGTAGGTGAAAGAAATGGAGTTTTAAAAATAGAAACTGATCAATAATGTAGCGTCCCAATCAAACTGACTGCAACTTCAATATTTATTGAATTAGGAAGTGCTTAATATAATCACAAAACAAATAAATATAGTGGCTCCGTAAAAGTACAGCAAACCTGCACACCTTTTCATTTTGAGCTTACCACTTTCTCCAGCTGGCAGATCTTTTTCTCCTGGTCATGAATTTGCTGGTTCTTCATCTCCAGAACCTCCTTCAAACTCTTCAGGTCTTCTTCAATATGCTGATATGGGGCCAGGGCATCCTGTATATATTTATATGCACTATAGTTTCTGTATGTTTTTGTATTATTTTATATATGCATGCACATGTGTGTGTGTTTTAGAGAGATGTACCACAATCTGCTCATCCGTGCTCTTCCTCAAGGCCTCCTCAAAACGCTTGGCTTTGTCCTTCAGGGTTCGGTTCTGAAATGTCAGCGTGTCCACCTGGTCCTAAGAGAGCCATCAGTGTTAGTAATAAAGCCACATGGATGAGTAACAAAACACCTTTCAACACTTTAAAGGGAACATATCATGAAAATCTGGCTTTTTAAAATGTTTAAGTGCTATAATTGTGTCCCCAGTGCTTCTATCAACATAAAAAATGTGAGAAAGATCAACCCAGTAAATTAGTTTTGGTAAACCATTCTCTGCAAGCATGCGAAAAAATAGGTCATTGAAATTGGGCTCTCCTTGTGATGTCAGAAGGGGATAATATCACCCCTTATCTGCACTATCCAACCACGTCACTGCCATTTAGTGCAGAGATCAGCTCATTTGCATTTTAAAGGACACACCTCACACCTACAAAGTGGCAAATTTAACATTTTATAATAAATTAACTATATGATATTTTGAGCTAGAACTTCACATACATAATCTGGGGACACCAAAGATTTATTTGGCATCTTTTAAAAAAAAGTCTTGTGAATATCCCCTTTAATTGATATGGTAAGTCGACAAAAAAATAATAATTCACAAATCACCTGAAGGGAGAGGCGCAGTTCCTCAAAATCCTCTTCTAAACTAGCTTTTTGCTGCTCGTGGGCTTTTCTTAAATCTAAAAAGAAATTAAATAAATAAAAGGTATGTAATTCAAGTTATAGTCCACATCGCTGGATTAGTAGTGATATAAGAAATTAGACTCTTACCTCTCATTGTCCTGGCATGCTCCTCTTGCAGTGTTGCCATGGTGATGTTATGCATGGTCTTTAGATCCTCCAGGGCAGCTTCATGGTTGGCAGTCAACTCCTCGACCTATACACAAATCAGACAAACAAAAAACAGTCTAGAGTTAAAAAGTTGATAAATTTGCATTTCCCATGAATCTTGACCCAGGAGACCCGACCTGTTCCTGGTGCTGGGTGCGAATCTCCTCCACCTCTGACTGATGTTCGGCCTTGAGGTGATCCCTGTCTGACGCGTGACGCGTTCTTAGGTTCTCCTCTAAGGTGGCAAGTTCAGACTCCTGCTGGACCTGCAACTCTCTGAGCTCCCTCTCGAAACACTCCTCCAGATCTATCTTCTCCTTCTGAAGACGCTCCCAGCGAGCCGCGTTAAAAGCTGGGAAATATGGAAAGAGAGCAGAGTTTCACTAACATGAAACTTATGCGAATGAAGACTGGGCACATACAGTATTGAACTCACACGACTCACCCACTTCCTGCTGAATCCTGCTGAGTTCCCAGGACAACTGTTGTTTCTTCTCCTCAGCATCTTCACTCTGAAATAACAACACATACAAATACATATTACTTATTCTCATCCAAGCACTTCATACAAAATAAAATAAATGTAGAATTGTGAAGTGACCGTTACTGCATGTTTAAACACTATGGTAGAGCATAGCTTTAGCAGCGCAAAGGTTTTGGGTTCAATCCCAAAGAAAACACAATATAGGCCTACCTCTCCACGCATAAAACGCACAGTACCTAATAGATCTAATATTATTTATTGCTTTAATTTTATTTTCTTATGTGTATTTATTTTTATCTTATTTAACTGAATTGCAGTGAAAAACAACATGATGCAACAGTGGCAGATGTTGAATGATACACTAAAACCGGCAATTTTTTATAATGAGCAGCAGAGGGCACTGTCTTCCTAAAAGCTTTTCTCATCTTCTGTGAATCTGTTTGCCAACCAAGGGGTCAGGGTTTGGCTGGGTTAGCATAACAGAGTTAACCCCTGCTGGTAGATGTCGTAACTGCACCATCTGGCCACAAAAAGCATCTTGAATGAATAGTTATCACATGTTTTGACACAATACTTTGTGATTGATTGATTATAACTAAGGCTGTGATTTAATAACATGGATCAGATCACAGGATTGGTCTCAGGTAACTGTGTGTATCAGCTGGAGAGTTTCTAGGAAACCCAACTGTTGTCATGCCCTTGAGGAAAGCACCTGACTACAGTCACTCAAGGGAGATTGTCTCTGCAGTAACCTGTGCATCAGGCTATATAGAAAACATCTGCTAATCGAATAACACAATTTACAAAGAGGCACATTTGGGATGTACGTCAAATAAAAGTAAAAATAGAAATAACTAGCTATGTGGGACTTTTAGAAGGATCTCTTGACAGAAATGCAATATAATATACACAACTTTATTATCAGAGGTATAGATGGTTTTATCGGACCCACGTGCGCTGACGCGATTACGCGTCTGGTCCGAACTTTACTTCCGGTTTCATTTTTTTTCCGTCTGACTAGTTGCTAAACTGAACTCTTTAACAAATACCTCGTTGAAAATAACAAATGTTTTGGTTTCTTATGTAATCTACGTGTTGTTTATATTGCTTGTTATATAAATAAACTACTTTAAAAGAACTTTGTTATTATTTATTCTTAGCGGAGTTTACCAGAAGTTACGTGTTGACCACGAAAGTCGCTTGTTTATGTCGTTACTGCTGAAGCCGTCGATATAAACCTTACATAATAATAAACTGTTACATTAGAATGAGCCATTTTTATCTCCATACACCGTGGGTCTCCTTACATGGAAGTTGCCACCATGTTTCTTCAGTAGCCCTAAATGGACAAACTGGCCCTGTCCCAAATGGTACACTGCGGACTTGCGGACTTCCTCAGAGTCCACACTTTGATGACATCATGTTGTGCAAACTTGAGGAACCCTTGACGGGAGTCCACAAGGGTGAATCAGAGTCGTATTTTGGGACAGACTCAAGCGTCACGCCAGAAATAGAAAAAGAAGAAGACTGTTTGGCTAAGCGAGCACGCGCAATTTAAGGCGTCTTTGTTCTGTGGCAGCTACCGTAGCTTCTCTATTGGCGCTTTTCCATTGCATTGTACCCCACGGTTTGGGTCAGGGCAGCTTACTTTTAGGGGCTTTTCCACTGGGTGCAGTTCATAGTACCCGATGCTTTTTTTAGTACCACCTCAGTTGGGGTTAAGCGACCCAAGCTGATACCAAAACGTGACACAAAAACACTGTAGATCACTGAATGGTCTGAAAGAATCGTCACTACCAACGTTATCGCTGTAATGTAAAAGATTAGTTTTACCTTCATGCTAGCTTGCGCTGTCTCAAGCAAACATGTTGTCATCTGTGCTTTGCTGTAAGTTCCTATTCCTAAACTCCCTTTTGGCCATGAAAAACATCCACAGGTTGAGAATCAGGAACACCATAATAATTTTTTCCATACTTGCAGTTTGTGGCGGCACATTGCAGTCGACTGACGCCACGGGTGTTTGTACAGAAACTGTCACGTGAGACAGAGGTAGTGATAAACGCAATGTGCAAACATCTATTTGTGGTGGTCAATTTTATTTAAGTGGCAGAATGAGAAATAAATGAATGTATGGGAATGTACAACAACACTCGCTCTCAGTTGTATGATGTCACAGCAGTAGGCAGCGCAAATAACGACACGCCTATAATCTCTCCCACTCTGAAATGTCACTTAACTCGATGGAAAAGCTAACCAAGCCAAAGTGAGGTGAGCTGACCCGACCTAACCCAAACCGTCAGGTATTATGCAGTGGAAAAGTGCCACATGTGTCTCTATGCTGTTGGTTGCAATTCGCAATCTCACCCCTAGATGCCGCTATAATCCCACACTGGACCTTTAAAAAAATGTTGGCTCAAGTCTAGCGATCTAGGTCTGTAATACAGGGTGAGTTTTAGACCACAGAGATCTGAACTGAATACCTTGTGGCAGAAGTGTTGAGTGCAGATCGCAAAGACCTCCAGACTCTTGTTAGTTTTCTTCAGTTCAGTCTGAAGAGCTTGGAGCTGCCTTGCCTGATCTTCACAGCGGCCCTGCAAAAGCTGCAGTTCCTCATTCCTCTCCACTTTCTCTTTCTCTTGTTCTTTTACGCTCTTCTGCTCTTCTTCTTTATTCTTCTCCGGGCCTGGAGAGGCAGTTCGAGGCAAAATCGGCACGCTCGAACCTCGGACGGCTACTGTCGCTCTCTGTTGCCTCTGAAGAACTAATGTTGTAAATGTGAATGAAAGAGAAAGCGGTAAAAAATCAATTTCATTTCAGTTTACACCACAACAGCCCTCTCTGTAGATAAAATAGCATCTGTAATGCAAAGATACCCCGGGGAGTACTGTGTGCTTAATAACCGTAAACCATTTACATAAAGCTTTACCACTATTTCTATACCAAACTGGTTTACTTACACTGTACAGGGGAAATACCTCAACAAATTGGTTTCAATGAAACGTGAATATGAGAAATATGATCCGAAACGAATGCCAATTTACAATCCTACTTACTGTATACCCTATAACCAGACCATGACAAATTTCACAGTTGAAGTAAAATACACATAATCCACTAACATTTCACACATACGTTAAAGTCAATTACCTTATCTTGAAAAATAAATGGGTTCACTTTATAAACCTTTATACTGTAAAACAGACCATTTGAGTCCTGACTAGTTAATAGTCATGTTTTATTTAAAATAAAGCACAGCTATGACATGTTCACCGAGCTGCTATGTGCATCATCAGGGCTGATCATTAATTATTTTCTCTTCAGAAGAAATCATAAAGAACCAATGTATAGGATTTTGCATTAAAGGGTTACTCAATTTTCAAAAAAAAATTTTTTAAACTGCATTAAAACTGTTAAAATCCATTAAAATTAGAAAAATCCTGCAATGTTTTCCTAAAAAAACATAATTTCTTCTTTACTGAACAATGAAAGACATCAACATTTTGGATGACATGGTGGTGAGTAAATTATCTGGAATTTTTTTAAAGAAAATGGACTAATCCTTTAACAGAATTCTATGTACATGATTGTTTGCATCAAGAAATCAAGAAATATGATCCTGCATTAAATATCAAATTCAATCTATTTACAACTTTGTCATAGTTTAAACATTACACCGATTTATTATAAAGACTATCCAGTCCACACACACAAACACACCGACCCTCACAAAGTGACCTCCTCACCAATCTAGCATAATTCACAGTCTGAGAGTCGGTCTCTATGACAACAAAGAGAAAAATCTGCTTTTTCAGGTATTAAGGTGGGCGAAACTGACGTAAGGAAGTAAATTCTCTGCTTATGAGAAAAACAAAAAACAAACAAGGATGCACTGTGTATTCATATGCCGTTTATCATTTAAAAAGCATACGATTTTATTAAGCAATAACAGAGGTCACGTCTGTAGGGTGTTGTTAGTCAGAACAAATGGTGTAGTGCCTGTAACCAGACTGAATCTTGAGTATTGATTCATTTTGTACATGACAGCTGAACTTGAACCCAGTGGACACATTGATTATGTCACATGAGCTACACTCCAACTCCAATGAAAAGAGAAATGTGAGCACCGGATGACATCTAATGGGAGCACTGCAAGCAAAGGAGCAGGGGTGTGCACTCTGAAATGAAAGCAATATCTTTTGGTTTGTTACCTGGAGATTGCGGTTTCGGAGAGACTACAGCCAATCTCTTAGGGGATGAGAGAGATGAACGAGAGCCATCAGTCGTCTTCTGAAACTCCTTACGGGAAGCTACAGATAAATGAAGAGAGGTAATGGCAATTAAAAGGCACACATAAATTCTAATGGCACACACAGATATATCTATGAATGCATACAGTAACCACCACTCCTTTTTATCTTTCTCTCTCTTTTCTCTTCCATGGAGTTGTAATACAGTCTCAGTGGTCCGTGGATCGATTCCAATAAGAGGCAGCCAACCACAAAATAGCTCAGCTGCCAGGGTCCGATTGCCACACGGGTGGACGGATATGACATTCTGAGAGCCTGCAGTCATGTGTGAAGCAATGCTTGCATACAACATAAAATATATTAGACAATCCATATCGCACTGACCTGTGAGGTCCAGGATAGTGGATGGATAGGAAAGGGTGTTTAAACACCTGAAAGCATTGCACATGAAACGTCATTTAATCTATAAGTCAAATAATGAATCATCTGATTTTGAAAATCTTTAATCATGTACTACAGTAAATGCATACTGGTATCCTAACCCATGTAAATGTCACGCAGAACATAAAACGAAGCAAATATTTTTATTGTAAATCTCTATAGCAGTGTGATTTGCAAAAATGAATGAAACATCCATAAATAAAAATAAAAAGCTAAAGGTATTACAGGAATGATAGAAAGTCTATTTCAAGTCTCACATTGCACAACAAGACAGGCACGTTTTGGGAGACTTGGTGCTTTTGGCTTACTTTCACCAAACACAAACACTACATTGCAACAACGGTCCCAGGGCACCTCATTACTGCCAGCTCATTTCGACATGAAGCAGACAGCCATAGACACCACTCTGGAATCCCAAATGAACTCCCTCCCCTGGACCCCACTTTAACCCCGCCTCCCATGCTGAGACAGCACCTTTAGCAACATAGGTGGGAGGGAATATAACTGAACTGAAAGGTCTTAAAAAGTGTATAATGAACATTATTTCATAAAAGAAAACCCTAATTATAAAAAAATATGATTTACCTTTTTTTTAATCTTTAAAGGTGCACTGTGTAACTTTTAGAAAGATCTTTTGACAGAAATGCAATATAATACACATAACTATATTATCAGTGGTGTTTAAAGACCCTATATAATGACTGTATATGAGCCGTTTTTATTTACATACACAGCGGGCTCGTTACACGGAAGTGGCCATTTTGCACAACTATATTTCTACAGTAGCCCTAACTGGACAAACCAGCCTGACCTGACAAAAATCGTACATATTTTACGAGTTGGCTATTTGGTAACATTCATACAAAGTTAATCGTGCAAAATCGTGTGTGGGATTATAACTGAACAAAAAGGTCTTTAAAAGTGCATAATGAACATTATTTTATAAAACTATGAAAACCAATTTTTTTATGATTTACATTTTTGTAATGTTTAAAGGTGCACTGTGTAACTTTTAGAAGGATCTTTTGACAGAAATGCAATATAATATACATAACTACACCGGGGACTCGTTACACTGAAGTCGCCATTTCACGGCACCATATTTCTACAGTAGCCCTAACCGGACAATCCAGCCTGATCTTACAATTTTTTTTACATATTTTACAAGTTTGTTGGCTTATTCGTAACATTCATACGAAGTTAATCGTGCAAAATCGTACGATTATAATGAAACAACAACAACAACAAAGAAACCGAACCCCTAACCCGGCACCTAATCCCAGTGTCACAGGGGTCAAGGCAAATCATACCAAAACTTATGAATGTGGTCGTATGAATAAATACGAATTAGCCAACTCTTAAATATGTACGAATTCTTGTGAGATAGCGTTGGACAAACTGCTCTATAAAGCATGTTTTGTGACTACGTTGACCATAGATATGTATAATAAAGGTTAGATGTCTGACTGCGGAGTCTCTAACGTCATTACCTGGCGGCCGTAGCAATTTTTCTACTGATTTTCAAACGGTTTGGTTTCTTACAAACGTTAATAACGTGGCGTTAATTCTGGATTCTTTAACATGTTTCATGAAAATTATAATTATTAAGTATGCAGTGCCATAGGTACATCTTAGACATTTATAACAAACCATTTGAACATACCGTTTGAAAATCAGTAGAAAATTTAGCAAGTTATGATCATTTAAAAGTACCTGCACCATTAAAACACAATGCTATGCGGCCGTCGACCTCCATTGGCCAGAAGTGCGGGCAAGACATCTAGCCTTTATTATACATATCTCTGACGTTGACTCAGATGATGATGTGTTTGTCCTGTGGCAGCTACCGTAGCTTAACTATGCGTTTCGAAAGGGAGGGGTGAGCTGTGGACTGAGCTACTGGTTGCAATTCACAATCTCATGGCAAGATGCCGCTAAAAATCACAGAGAGGGTCACAAATAGCTGAAAACAGTTATTTACTGTTCAAGATATTTCAATAAATAATAATTTATCTGATTTTAAATCATTGTAATGCAGGTCTCACATTGCTTTGAACACATAATCCTCAACAGCTTTAAAAGGTTTTTTACCACATAAAGAACGAAACATTTAGTAGTATTTTTAAGTATCAAAGCAATGACATTTGATGTGAGCTGCTACAATATAAGATACACTTATTATTTCTGCATTACAGTGCTAATTTTCCTGACTTTTATGACTGCTACAAGTTATTCTTAGTGTAATTATTTTAATGGTGCTTTTGTTTGTATATATATGTCTCTTAAATCAAAAGATTGCAGGTAGGTCTCCTAAATTGTGAAGGAAAATATTACAATTGCCCCTGGTCTCTGCTACTCCACAATGGGCCAGAAGTCCCGGGCAGCCCATCTGGCCTTCTAGGGCACTAGGGATTTTGTTTGGATGATACAGAGGGAAGCAGCAGGCAAACCACTATAGGCTCTCGGGCATGTGCTTAACAGCACATTTACTACAGAAAATAGGACAGAACTGATAACAAAAACAGCAAGAGAGAAGGGCAAGTTATAAAAAGTAATGTAACCGGTTAAATGGAACAGCAAGAGCTCTGATTGGACAGCAAAGTGTACATTAAACACTGAACTTCATTTTCATTAGACGATTATTTCGTAATGATTGGGCTAATTGTAAATGTGTGTACAGGACATTAAATTGGAAGTCTCTTTCCTGTGAAAGCCTACAGTAAGATGAATGAGTTTGCATCAGGAAGTAGGCCACACTAGTCCACATTTCAGTATTGACTAAACATACTGCAGTCGGTGGCATCAACCCCCTCTCCGAACAGATCTGTGCCATTATTCACACACACACACAGTGGAGATTAATAACACTGTACAGACCGATGACAGGGAGGTGGCGGTTATTTATGCCTGACAAACATGCTCCGGGATTTCAGCGCAGGGCTTCTGTCAAACCTGAGCGGTTCTCTGTATATTTAGCTCGGGTCAGTTATGGCATTGGAGAAAGTTTGTGAACTCTGATCTGAACGACTGCATGGGAAAAAAAATCCAACCTGACACAATGCATTGGACCTTTGCATACTATAGTAGTTGGTATATATTCCAGATGCAGGACATTTGGATTTAAAATTGCATACTTTTTTAGTGGATACCTATTGGCGCCACACTGCATATCAGCTGAAGTTGTCACGGTGATCCGTGTCATGTTTTGTTTGTCTCCCCGATTACGTCACCTGGACATTCACGGACTGATTCATCACACCTGTTCCCTGTTAAGTGTTGTGTATTTATACTGCTGTCTGTTTCTCACCTGTCGCCGGATCATTGTCATTGTCATTACGTTCATGTCTGTTCCTGTGTTCCATGTACTGCGTGTTCCTGTGTTACGGTTTTACTCCTCGTGTTTTGTTTCTGTTCATTTTATATTAAATATTATTTATTTCATGGTGAACCCTGCACTTGCGTCCTGATTCCAGTACCCAGTCGTGACAGAAGTCTATTCTTGTGTAGCACGATGAAACATTTAGGGTGGCACGGCAGTAAAAAAAACAAATCCTTTGCATTTAGTTTATTCTTTTTGAATTCCCCATCACCCTAATGTACAGCAAATGGGGTAAATGTGAAGAAAAAGCAAAAGGTGTGTTTCACTTACCCACAGGGGAACTGCGTGTAGGGGGCAGCAGTGAGCGGCGTGTCAGTGCAGGAGTGTTGGGGGGTTGAGGGGTGCTTCGACAGGGGGCTCTGGGTCCTTCTGCAGGCGGGGATGTAATGACACGGTGTAATGGTGCTTCATCATTTACACTGTTGGGACCTAAAATACAAAAGGCACATTTTTCAGAGCCAACAAAACAGAATGTTCAAATCTTGTCAGTTAATTAAAAATAAGATCTTTATTTAATCATTTAACACATTGCAGGTCATCCTCTTCTCTGGTTCACTGTAAATGTCAACTAGTACAACCATCATGACATCAAACTGTATTCATTATCTTCTTCACACCTTCACTATATCATTTTTCTTCAGCCAGACCACATTATTCATCATCTATAACGTTTATTTAACTGCTCATTAACCCCAAAACTGATCCTGGACGCTCGAGTCGCTCATCCAGCCTCAGGATTGATCAATAGCTGCAGCTCAGCTCGATAAGATGATAAAACGAATGCAATAAAATGAATGAATTACTTGCCGTGTAAAAAACAACTTTACTGAGACATATCCAGTTTTACAATTCATACTAATCTGTTTATGTATTTAATAGGCACTTCATACTGTACATGTAAGGTGACATCATCCTTTAGAGATTTTACAGAAAATAACAGGACACTGTAACAATGCTTCCAAATACCTTATTTTGTAACTGAGGATACAAAGACGAGAATAAGGAGCGACTCTAAAGACAGACGTAAAAAATATAGCCTTTCTATCTCCATTAGACACTATAGAATCACTCATCCTAATCTATGGTAGGATTTTACTGCGGTTAAACTTCCACCGTTGTTGTGTGAGGGTGATCTGATAAGGAAAAGATCTGGGACGAAGTTTTGGCTGCAAACATGAAGCTTCAGAACAGCAGGACGTGCAGCACAGCCCTCCAGCTCGCAGCAGGGGATGTTAAGGTGCAGAACAGCTGTGAGACACATTTGATTGGCTGGTGAAGACTTAATCTCACTGCTCATTGGTGGACTTTGCCCCCAAATCTTTGTGAGAAGCAGTTAACAGCCTACACTTCGTGGAACTGGGTTAGCTGCACAGAGACTCAATCCTTAAGATTTTTCCCAGTTTCATCACTGCTCTGGATTTACATAATCACCAAAATGATGGGAGTATTAAAGTTGTGTGGGCTGGATCGTATTTTGCAAGTAAAAAAATCTACTGTACTGTATGAAGTCTGCTAACCCTGCTGTACAGCATGATATCCCATGCTGGTTTAATGCTGATTAGAACAGTTATTGCTTCAATTTTAGAAGTGTTGTTTGAAGTCTTGCCGTGTAACGTACAGTAGCTGCATAAACAACACACGGCAGCCTATGCTGATCATCATTAGTGTACATTTATTGTTATTTTCATCAAATTTAGCAAAAATCTGTCTACTCTGAACAGTAAACTTATAATAATTTATACACTGATTTGTCAGGTATGATTTTTGGGAAATATTGGGACATAATTTGACTTCAACCACACAAGATTAAAGTGAAATGCAATTTTTTGTTTCAAAAAGTGATGTTATTGAGGGGCAAAAGTAACAGATTATAACCCGTTAACTGGCACTGTCTGTAAGTGGGACAGCCGAGTTTACTTCAATATTTTTCATGTTAATGTTAATCTATCAACAAAGACTATATATTGTTGGAAAGGTCTTAGAATGTAGTTTTAATATTTCAAAACCTTTTAGCAGTAATAATAATAATAATGCAGTGACTGTAATTTATTAATTTGTGACAAGAGTATGCAGCAAACCTCACAGCAAACCAACCTCAGTTTTTTGTTTGATAATTTTATGTATAAAATAATACTATATTGCATTATTTTTATTTATTACAATAAATGTAAACTGCTATAACAATTTTTTCTTATTTTATATTTTCACCTCCAGACACTTCTGTAAAAAACTTTAAAGGTGCAGTGTGTAATTTTTAGAAGGATCTCTTGACAGAAATGCAAAATAATTTACAAAACTATATTATCAGGGGTGTATAAAGACCTTTTAATAATGAACCGTTATGTTTTTATTACCTTATGATCAGACGTTTTTATGTACATGCACAGAGGGTCCCCTTATGTGGAAGTCGCCAGAAGCCCTTAACAGACAAACTTTTTTACTAAGTTGTCTCCGACGATGACATGTTTTTCCGGTGGCGGCTACTGTAGCTTCTCTATGCGTTTTAAAAAGCGAGGGGTGAGCAGTGAATTGAGCTGTTGGTTGCAATTCACAACCTCACCACTAGATGCTGCTAAAATGTACACACTGCACCTTTAAAGTGTCTTCTTTAAAACAAGACCAAAATTAGGCTTCTAGACCAAAAAATTCCAGAGTTACTGTATATAAATTTGATAAAAGGGCTGTCCCAGGTAAAGGGTTAAATTATAAGATTTAATAAATCTACCTTAAAAAACATGTAAACTGTAAACTAACCTAGAGTAAAACATTTGATTCTTACTGTTTTGAAATACATTCAGCTGATCTCCGGGTCTGGCGTTAGCACTTAGCTTAGCACAGTTTAGCATAGCTTAGCAAAATCCATTGAATCTAATTAGACCATTAGCATTGTGCTAAAAAATAACCAAAGAGTTTAAAAGAAATTAAAAGCTGCGATTTTCTAGGCAGAAATGGTTAGGAACTATCCTCTCAAACTGGCGTAATAATCAGTGACATGTAACATGGCTGAAGCAGGCGTAGTGATATTACGCACGGCCCGAAAATAGTCCCCTTAGTTACTTTCAATGGCAGGGGACTATTTTCGGGCAGTGAGTAATATCACTACGTCTCCTGCAGCCATGTTACAAAGTCCTTGATTATTATGCCAGAATGAGAGTATAGTCCTAACCATATCTGCCTAGAAAATCACAACTTTTAATTTTCTGTCGATCTTAGTACACGATATAACTACACAAGAGTCAAGTTTTAAATAGGAAAAATATTGAAACTCTTTGGTTATTTTTTAGCGTGATGCTAATGGTCTAATCAGATTCAATGGATTGTGCTAAGATATGCGAAATGTGGTAGCACCAGACCCGGAGATCAGCTGAAAGGATTCCAAAATGGTAAGAATAAAATGTTTACATCTAGAGGAGCTGGAAAATGAGCATATTTTCAAAAAAAGTGGAATGTCCCTTTAATCCAGTTGTTTCCAGGTATTTATTCCTTTAGAAGATGCTTTAATCCAAATTGAATTACAAATATTGTAAAAAAAGCATTTAACATTTGGTCTAAGGAGCCAACAATAGCAGGTATTTCAGTCACTCAAATACCTGCGGTGCATTGTAGTTACACAGAATTTACAATAGCAAACATAAGATTTACATTTTTATTAATAAATCATAAGGATTAAGCTTTTCTCTCTCTCTCTCTAAGTCTCTTATACGTTCTTATTCACAGATGTCGCTGTCATTTAATTCTGAGCTCCATCATTAAAACAGGCAGGTGCATCTGTATTCATGTGTTGTGTAGCTGCAGTTGTTGACTAATGTCTTTTTAATTATAGGAACTAATGTTGAATTTGATTTAAATGTTTGGTTTGCTTAGAAGTTAGAAGTTCATGGATAAATAGAGAATACATTCTTTAATCTTTCTGAAAAAATAGTAAAAATATTTATTTGGTATCACATATGCATGCACACGCACGCAACCACACAGATCCAAAGTTTTAAATATATTAATGAAGTCACACAAGCTAATAAAAATGCAAAATACATTTTGATTATAATGAAGACAGATACTGTAATATTTGTTATCCTAATGCCTAAAACCAGCAAAAAAAGTAAAATTCAGTTCTGTCTAAATAATACATCATACAACGCACCCGAAGTAAAATGATAAAAACAAAGGCTTATTAATGCTGGTGTGGTGAACATTCATCACTGTTAGACATTTTCAAGGATTTTTACAGTAACCTACTGGCAACACTGTTGCCAGTAGGCTACTGTAAATAAGATTTACAGTTCTAAACTGTATTTCCATTTTACAGTATTTAAATGCTACTGTAAATATGTAATACAGTGTGCTACTGTAAAAAACCCAGGTTTACTGTATATTACTGTATACTATACTACTATTCTTTTTATTTTTTTATACATTCATTTTTATTATATTTAAATTAGCTATAATTTTTAGATAAAATTAATTTTTACATTTTAACCTACAGATATTGCTAACATTTAATTCAAAGAGACAATTTCAAATATTGAAGCCTTTATTTAAAACAATACAAATACTTTAAGAAGTGTGAAATTACATTTAAACCATACACATTTCAAATCATTTGCAGTAATACATTTAAAATAACACAAATTATAAACATACATACGTATAACACTGATTACAGGTTTAGTTAATCCAAAAATTATAATTTTATAATTTAAACAATGATTTTCTTTGGTTTTCCAGTTACAATGGAAGTATTCTGTGACCGCATTATAAAATGGCTCCACATTATATGTGCTATATATTTCAAGTGTCCCAAAGACATACAAAAAGGGGTGATGAAAATATAATCAATTTTGACCCTTCATTTCTCTAAATGAGTAATGCAAGTAAACAGCTTTACCTGATGGATGCTCACAGTCAAGTTTACTGTCAGGTCTGCAACAACCAGGATATACAAACAAAATATCCACATCAGGAAGAATGTGTAGATGCAGTATTTGGAGAGTCTTTGGCATAGGACTTCACACGGAATCATGTCTGCCTTTATACGACTTTAAATTATGTCAAGTTACATGGAGTTATGCTTTAATGATTTGGTGTTATACATTTTGCATTCTACTTTTGAAGCTAGAGAGGTGATCATGATCCACTACCACTGTAACCAGAAAACCCATTACACCACAAAATCAGCATCATAATAGCAAAATAAAAAATTTTGTGACACTTTTATTTAGTCTAGTTAAGTTCTCTTAAAATAGAACTGGTTTAAAATGAAACAATGACTGTCTGTCTTTATATTTATCTTCACATTTACAGAAAAAGGCAAATAACATACAGTGCAATGCAAAGTATAATTTTTTTTATCAGCATGTGCATTCCCTGGTTCGAACCCATGGCATTTTATGACACACACAATGCTCAACCACAGAGAAAGGTTCTAAGAACGTTCCTTGAAAGTTCCCAAAGTTCCCAATAACGTTATGAATGTTTTTGCTTGTAATGATAAAAAACATTACATTCTATTATTTACAAACTGTTGAAAAACATTATTTCTTAATGTTCTGTTAAAATATTGCATATAAACATTCTTATTACACGGCTCTCTGGAATGCTTGATTCTGATTGGTCAGTTGAGACATTTGCAGGTTCGTTCTTTTCAAATAATAACCGCTCCAAAGTAATAACGCATAGCCGGACTACTTGCACGAGTAAAATCGCTCTGCGCCAATAAAGATCAATAAAGATTACTGTTTGGCGCCATCTTGTGACAAACACTGGACAACCACGACAAGACACAGAGAGCTTACTGAGACTGAACTTGACAAAATAGAGCATGACAGCTACGAAGCCAACACACAAAAAAATACAGAAAGGGCATTAAAACTTCTCAAAGACTGGTTAAAAGAGAAAAAAATGGAGACAGACAAGTATGAAGCAGAGGATCTTAATAAGGTATTACGATCATTTTATGCATCTGTGCAAAGTTTCGCGGAAGGATAAAAATGTTAATTTAAAACAAATATGCCAATAAAATTTTTCAAATTCATATTCATGTCCAGTTTTTTTTCTTATGTGGCAAGTAGCCGTGTAATAAGCGGGATAATGTAGAGGCAGCCGGTAGTTATTGGGAAATAAGCCCCTTCAGTGTGATACAAGACTTTTGAAGTAGCTTCAAAAAAATACCATACTTCTGGTATAAGATAATCAGTCTTGTTATAAAATAATCCTGTGAGTCCTGTAAGCAAAAGAAAGATGGTCATAATTATTTTGAACCACAGTTTTTTACAGTACTGTTTGTTACAGCTGCTAGTTAATTGGGGAGACCTAACTAACCCATATATGCAGCACATACTGTATCTTATGAAGAAGTGTCTCACCTAATACAAGTTGTTTCACTCAAACTCTGTGAGGTGGTGAAGAAAGGATGGATATTCTGTTGTCCTCTTCATCCTCACTTGTCTCTCATTCCAGTTCTTGCAGTGTATTTTGTTACATCCTCCTTCATTTATCCTCCCAAAGAATTTTAGACAGCAGAATAAATGCAGGGAAAAAAGGACATATTTAACACATTTAATACATGATGCTAAACACTCATATTTTTCAGTAAATACTGTTTTGAAATGATAACCAGAGTAGATGTACACTACTCGAATCACTGCACATTGCCACAGGTCTGTGTGTTATGACAGTGGGCGTATGCTTAACGTATGCTTAACGAAATTGAATGCTTAACGTAGTTTAACGAAATTGACGAAATTGAAAGATAAAATTTAGTTATACACCTTATTAATAACGCATAATTCATGTAACAGGTAAAGCCAAGCGGATGAGAATATAAACACAACGTGGTTACTTACACATTAAGAGTTTTCCTCCCAGCTTCATGTAATTTAGAGTACTTTTTTAAATATGCTTTTATATTAATAAATTATTCTCTCAGGTAACATTATAAACTAAATCTGATCTTTTCATATCATTTATGTATACATTAGGCTACGTTAAGCATTTCTTCATAATAGTTTTATAAAAGGAAAACAATAGCGTGTAATTTAACGCACCACGCGTGCTCGTAGGCTTGCATACACATAGTATGATTTATTAATAAGGTTTATACTGACTTGGGTAAACTAATATTACCGTTAAACGTTAAGCAACGCGTCCGGTTAACGGTTTTAAAATGTCCCGTTCGGGTAAACAACAACCGCGGGTCTGATAATAAATAACTTATATAGATTATTTTACCTTGCTGGTCTTTTTTCAGTCTCTCCTCTCGTGTATCTTCAACTGAAAAGCGCCGCTGTCCCAGGGAAAGTCTTGTTTGAAAACTCTTTAGTTTATGTGCACACCTGAAATCGGTCCTCCGAACACCTGTGCTGCTACATGGTTCCTTAGCTAAAATAAGTCAACGTGCGTGTGTATACAATTGTCAAAAATGATGATTTTGAGAAAAATAAAATAAGGATTTGTGTGAATAAGGAAAATACCGCCAAAAGACTGTTAGAAAATATACAGTAGCATACAGCAATTTTCAAAAATACAGTAAATTACTGTATATGATGTATGATGTCACAGAAAATTCCCAAAATGCAACTCGAATTACAGTTATGTACTGTATAAATCGTTTACAGTATTATACTGGGTGATATACAGTAAATAACTGTAAAAATTACAGAAATGTCTAACAGTGATTCTAGTTATAAGGCAGGCAAAGCAAAACCATTGGCACTTCTCTATTGTCTCTAAAAATCCACCCTATACTTCAGAAGTAACCGTATTATACAGAAAGAAATTATAGACTATGAGGTAAATAAAAGAGAAACCAGGTGATTTAATCACCACTGACAAGACCACAGAAAGACAACTGAGAGTAAAGATGGCAAAGTCTAAAAGTTGACAGTGTTGTAGTCACAAAGACAAGACTTTGACAGTCAGGACTAGACCAGCTCTCCTCAAATTCATCTGAAAGATCCACATAACCCTAACTCTAAAAAGCCATAATAATCAATAAGGCGCACTTCTTGTTTATTGAACATTTGAATAAATCACGTTTGCTGGCATTTGTAAAAACACCTCTCTTGTGATATTGCTTATATCAGAGGCTACATGAAAAATATTTTTTTGCAATTAAATCTTGAATCGAGACCATGACTGGTCTCAAGTTCTACAACAGCAAGCAAAAGCAGCAATAAACAGCCCCTATAAAAGATGAAATGTGATGATGACAGGGGAAATGTGATGAAGACAGATGTTATTCCAGTGCAAGGCACAGGAGAGGCGATCAGTAACCAGGCCAACTGAACACAGCATTGACATTAAGAGATGCCGCATGCATGCAATGCATTATTAAGCACACAGCATCAGAGGTGCCGATAAGGACATCCGGAAGTAAACAGTATGTAAATCAAACCCTCATTGCTAAACCACAGCCACACACCAGCACGAGAGCCAATTTAACTCTAATAGTATATGGCCATAAGTAATATAAATTAAATAGCAGTCCAGCGAAACTAAATCTACAAATGCCTTGCACTAAAAAATGCTGGGTTATTTTCAATGCTAGTTTGTAATTTAGCCTATCCTGGGTGGTTTTAACCCTTTGTTGGGTCTGAATATTAACATTTAATTGGTTCATTTAACGCAAATGCTTAATTTTTTTCCTTTTTGACCCAACGCTGGGTTGGAAATAACCCAACATTTAGAGTGTGTGTGGTCCTAGTCTTACTAAACCCAGTATATTAATGTAAATTAATGTAAATGTGTGTGCACACGGCATGTATCTGGCATAGTCTTAAATGTCTGGGTTATTTTTAACCCAACGTTTGTGAAATAGGGACGAACCCAACCATTAGGTTACATAAAATAACATACACACTCAATAATGCTGGGATATTTTCAACCCAGTATTAGGTCTAAAAGGGACGAGCCCAGCAGCTGGGTTGAAATTAACCCTGAAAGTGTTTATATTTGACCCAACAATTGGTTAAAACAACCCAGCATTTTGGGTTGAAACAACCCAGCATTTTGGGTTGAAACAACCCAGCATTTTGGGTTGAAACAACCCAGCATTTTGGGTTGAAACAACCCAGCATTTTGGGTTGAAACAACCCAGCATTTTGGGTTGAAACAACCCAGCATTTTGGGTTGAAACAACCCAGCATGGATTAAATAACAACCCAGCAGGCTTGGCTTGTCCCTTTTTTACCCAACGCAGGGTTGAAAATAACCCAGTGTATGATGGGTTGTTTTAACATATGATTGGGTCAAATATGTACATTTTTTGGTTAATTTTAACTCAACGATTGGTTTGTAGTAATGTAGAGTGCAGTGGGCACCATCTAGTATACTAAGTAGTACACTGCGAGCATGCACTACAAATATTTGGAAAGTTGGAATAGATACTGTACATTCACACGGGCGTAAACGTTAACGCTTGACGAAAGGCTTGTCTGAAGCGTGGCCAACAGCCAATCACAGTGCTTGGGTCTTCCATAAACTTAATTCGCTGACTCTGCCTAGGTTATTTGCATAAGGCGATATGATTGGCTGACGCACGCGTTGCCGCTTGAAAAGTTGAGAATTTTAAACTTCTGCCGCAAACAACGGCAGTGGCGCAGTGCCAACGGATCCACAATTCAGTTCGGCAATGCTTGACGTCACCCATTAAAAGCGAATGGGAAGCGTGACCGGTGAATGTACCGTTAGTGTGCTTCCACTAATTCAAGTAATGCATTCAATGCTTAATATCAAATTGACCCTAATACACATTGGAAAGTGTGGATAATATTTTGGATTATATTTCAGAATTGGAAACGCAGGAAAAGCCAAATTGGTCTGGCAGAGGCTGGAGGATCACACTCTCTGTCGCTCTCACTCTGGGAGGCTTAAGGGGATCACAGAAAAGGAAGCCAGTTGAAAGAGAGAGCTGGAAAAGGGTTGGGATTTTGAGGAGGAAAAGCTTGGCTTTTCTCCAGTCAATCAGGCGGTCTGATTGCTCATCTGCAGAAAAATCCTGTGAAAGCTTTTAGGGAAACGGATTAAGTCATGTAGTATTCTGAGCACAACACCAGCAGGTTCATCAGAGGTTATCTTCCAGAGATAGGTGAGTCCGTGCTTGTTCAGGTGAGAATTAATGCGGACCCTCAGCTAGTGCCTAAGCCAATCACAGAGAGGATCAGGTGGGCCAATCAAGGGTAGGATCAGTCTATACTGATAAAGTACTGCTCTTTTAGGTTTTACACAAACTTGCAGACATACCAGGTAGACTCTTTTATACAGGGCGACGTATAGTGCTTTCAAATTACACCAAACGCGGGGCATCGTGTTACTCGCGGGATTTAACTTTGTCATGCAAATTTTTCGCTCAAGTTGAATATTTTCAACTTGGGTAAAGACGCATTTGAGGCAAATAGTGCGTATTTTCGCGCAACATGCGCCGCCCATATCGCGTCATTCGCATCGCCCCACACAAGGACACGTCTGATCGCGTCTTTGCATTAACTTTGTATGTAATCTACTTGCGTAAATCGTTGAACTCGGGTCTAGTGTGAACACACAGTAAGTCAGTGTCAATTTACCCTACTAATGTAATGCCTCAACATACAAATGAAAAGATATAATGTCATTAAATATATTTAAATATGCAATACTGTCGTTATTTAGTGCTTTGGTTGGTCAGGGTACTGTATATAGGCCATATACATCAGAACGAGATTGAACATCCCGTCTGTAGCTTAAAAGCTTCAGTACATATCTTTAAATTTTTACTTTAGTGTTTCACAGAAGACAGCATGGGTAGTCTGGACTGAAGTACTGTACTGTAAATAATGAACAGCAGTTTTTTCCTTCTTCTAATGCTCTGAGAACAAAGGTTAGTATAAGCCAGAGCAGCTTAGCCTCCACAAATACATACAGACAGCTTTGTGTGTAAAAATAGAAAAAGTTCATTAGCATTATTCTGTGCAGAGTCTTGTAAAGTGCAATGATATAGTGAGAGTCTGTGAGTCAGCAGTGAGAGAGAAAAAGAGAGAGAAAGAGAGAGAGAGACAGAGAGAGAACCAATGCAGCAACCAAGGAAACACATATAACACATTCGGTTTGAGATTTACGCAATCTAGAGACAAATCTGTGTGTGACATTGTGTATGACTGTAATCGTATGTGAGACTATGATTGAAAGTGTGCATGTGTGCTGTGGTGTGTTTGTATGTTGAACCATCTGTTCTCAGCGGTGTAGATGAGTCAGAGATGGGCTGCAGCAGTGACATCTGCGCTCCCATCGCTTCTCACGTTCTACAGTACAACACCTTCCTTCTGTCATCTCCATTCCTTTACATCCAGCCAGCATCTATCTACTGTACCTTCTGTCTCCTGTCTCTTCTCCTGTCCTCTTCACTCATTTCACCTCTTTAAATTCTTATGTTCTCTGAAGTGTTTATTACCTAGAGAGTGTACTTTGAAAATACAATAGGACATGTAGTAGTGCTCCAGCATATTAGTTGTGTGCTCCACTTTGGATAAAATTAAGAGTTTGGTTCCAAAACGCGATAAATGGCATAAAAAAAAAAAAAAATGAGTTACCACCAAAATCAGTATTGTATCAGGTCAGTATTAAAAAGTTAATTCTTAATTTTACGCAAAAGCCGATATTCACCGTGTTATTACCAAAACGTAATAAACGCTAGTTCTCCTTTTCTGCAGAATGCAATAAATCCACTCAACAAATTACAGCACCATTCCACACACTGTAAACAACAATGGCGGGCATTGAATACACACAAAATCCTAGTTTTCCTCATCTACTTTGTACTTCGTGATCAACAAACAAACAAAAACAAAATAATACTTTTGATGGCATTGATAAACCTGTGGTGGTTTTCTGTAGCGGGAAAGAAACGTAAGCCACTCGGACAATGGAAAAATGTCGGCTATTGTTTGTTCTCACACGACAGCATCAAGCTTCTGTCATGCTAACACATTGACCCCAGGGGATTTTATTAAAAACTTTCCATTATTTTACTCGAAGTCAACGAAGATCGAACAGGACCAAAACATTTTACAGCTGATCGCTGTTAAAAAAGTTCAGCAACGACGTCCCAAGTATAACCGCAGCAATGACAATGTTCTTAATATGACAAAATAAGAGTTTTGATTAACGCCATTAATGTTTTTTTTTTTAATTGGTGTATAGACCGTTTCAGCAGTAACAACGTAAACATGTGGCTGTCGCGGTCCGCACCTAACTTCCGGTAAACTCCGCTAAGAATAAATAACAACAAAGTTCTTTAAACATAGTTTATTTATATAACAAGCAAAACAACAACACGTAGATTACCTAGGAAACCAAAACATTTGTTATTTTCGAAGAGGCATTTGTTTAAGAGATCAGTTTAGCAACTACTCAGACAATTAAAAAAACGAAACCGGAAGTAAGGTTCGGATCCAGACGTGTATCACGTGCGTCCGATGAAACCGTCTATACCACTAGTCAACTAAATGAATATAACATGACAAAGATGATTGCACATTTACTGTATATATGGATTTAATAGATTTATAGCATTTTGGAAAAAAAGAACTTGTCATGGATTTATTGCATTTTGTGGAAAAAATAATCAGTTTTTATAATAAATCTTTGAAAATGAAATTATGGATTTGATGTTATGTGAAAGTTTGTAATAGAAAATAATGGTTTTCATCTCTTCACTTTCTTGACACGTTTTTACCGAAATTGGTCAAAATGGATTTATTGCGTTTTGGAACCAAACTCTTCAAATATAGTTCATACTATGACACAAATAAAATGTGAAATTAGAATTACTGAATGTATTCAGAAGTATGCCAGAAAATAATATGTCAAATGCTTCAGAATCTGGTAGATTTTCTGTTTCACAAAATATTTTTTCTAGTGGTGAAAAGTTCGTTAAAATTCAATATAACGGTTCTTTTGGGAATCAAAACAGTTCTTCTTCTGTGAAGAACCTTTAGTAATATTTTTATTTTTAAAGGCTAAAGTATAGTCCAAGCGTGTACGTGAACGTATACGCACAGTTGAACGCACAGCCTTGCAAAGTATAGTTTTTTTACTTGGATGTGTACGCAGATGTTCGACGCAAGCGCATTGTGACAAAATGCAATGCATCTCCTGTGCTACATAATACATTCTCTTGTAGGTGCATGCACAACCTAGGCGTACAATGTACAGGGGGTTTCTGATGACGAAAATTGCGTCACGCACTGTACCCTCTTAAAATGGATATGTTAAAAACAACACATTAGTGTTGATTCTGGGACAACACACTAAATGCATTGTCCCAGAATCCACCCATCTCCATGATATTATTGAAACAACACATTTTGTGTTACTTTTAACAAAACTTGTGTTTTATTTTAACACAAAAGCAACAGAAAATGACACATAATGTGTAAAAATTACACATAATGTGTTAAAAGCTTAACACAAAAAGATGTGTAAAAAATTATCACATCCGGACCCTCGTGTAAACGTAAACATTTACAAAAACTCTGCCTTTACAGTGTTGTGTTTGCAATATAAAGCTATTATGTGTTGCACAGTAGGTAGTATACACTACAAAAATTGGAACATTTTAGCATTTGGTCTTCTTCTACCATCTCAACAGCTGTGTAAAAGGTGCGAGTCTCAAGTCTCGGAACAATATTCACATCTGTTCTCCACAGAGATTGTTCTCAATATAGTTAAAGTGGGAACTGATGCTTCATAACTCACCTGAAAACTACACATGTTCAGTTGTAGAACACATTAACAACAGCTTTTGTACAGGCAAGCACCACTCAAATTTTTTATATGTTATGTGAAACAAGCTGAAATACTGTTAGGAACAATCCATGGCCATACCCAATGACTGATCTGATCTGAACACTTTCAAAGAAACAAGAACAAAAGAATGGGTTAAGAGATAATCAATATCTGTACAGAATGACACAATGACCTTAAGACACAAAGGTACAACGGGGCATTAAATGTAACAGAGACAGATTCATATAACTGTAAATCAATTAAAGCAGATTCACCTTGACTGAAGGTCATTTTCTCCTTTATTTGTGTGTGTGGGTTCTTTAAAATGGGTGCTATTTGTGTCCATTATACAGTATATATTTATTTATTTTACAAAATATCAATAAACAGCTGATGCCAGACTTTACTGTGCTTATATATACAAATGTTCAACAACCACAACACAAAATGGATAACTAAAAACAATTAAAGGACCAGTGTGGCATTTTTAGTGGCATCTAGTGGTGAGATTGTGAATTGCAACCAACTTCAATTTCGAAACGCATAGAGAAGCTATGGTAGCTGCCACAGGACAAAGATCTCATCGTCTGAGACAATGTAGGGATGAAACGCACTTTGTAGACCATTTAGGCTACTGTAGGAACATGACTGTGACTTCAATGTAAGGAGACCTGTGTATGTAGTAAAAAAATTAATAATAATAAAACAATAATAAAAAAATACAGTTCCTTATGTAAGGTCTTTATACGCCAGTGATAATATAGTTATGTATATTATTTTGCATTTCTGTCAAGAGATCCTTATAAAAGTCCCACATTGCACCTTTAACTATTCAATCATTTAAAACTTTATTGTAATGGCACCATAATCATTTCTGTAGGGTACTATTTTAAAATGTCTACCCTGCTACTGTTGTTTGAGAAAAAAAACAACAAATAATTAAGAAAAGTGGACATTTTTATAAATATTTCAAAGAACATCTGTATTGTAGCCGGCACATTTGTACTTGCTGTGTAAAGATGTAAAGGTCACATCTGAAATAATCTTGTTGGTCTGTGTGCCACAAATCTAGTCTATTTGAAAACAAATACATCCTGCATGTCACTGCACACTGCAGGATGAAAAGCATTTTACTGGCTTTTGGACAGCGCGACTTCAAACCGTCTTTAATTTCGACGTCTTTATAATTTCACTTGATGAGCAGATCTGAGAGATCTCGGGGACCGTAAGATGAATCGTTTTCAAGACGCGACTGTCACCGAAGACCCACTACAGACAATAAACTAGAGCGGGACCGCTAGAGACCAAAATGGAGAGAAGGAAAAGGAAAAATTAAAAAGTGTTTCTTCCACAAGATGACACGTGAGATCGCAAACATCAATGCTGCGTGCAAGCTGCGAGCTCACACCAAGCGACTGACAGTTAGCAATCTCCAAAGATGAATTACATCCAGATGGACGAAATAAAGCAATGCGAAGTGAGTATGTGATGACTTGAGTGCCTGAGAGAGAGAAGTGAAAAATAATATTTCCACAGATGCTCAAATATTGCATTGTTTTCTCCAGGCTTTAATCTATTTCTCCCTGACTCGGAAAGTGAGGTTGTGTCTGTGATCTCTCTATATAAAGTCGCATTGCTTGGGTATTGGTTAAGGTCAGATGACGCACGGTCCCCTCTGAACCTCACAGTCGGTGGCCGACCGCTTCAAATGGCGAGCGGCAGCAAAAATAAGTCTGCTATTAACTATTCACTCCCCTGCTGAGAGAAAGAAACAGACAGATGGAAGATGGAAACAAGATGGAAACGGCGATGGAAACGCGGAATTTGTTATAACTTACCAATTTTTTTGCGTGGTTTACTTTCATATCATTCTTTAGCAGTACATCAGCACTATGCCAGAGACAATGCTGTTCTTATTTTAAAGGGATAGATCACCCAAAAATGAAAATAATGTCATTAATGACTCCCCCTTAATGTCATTCCAAACGCGTAAGACCTCTGTTCATCTTCGGAACACAGTTTAAGATGTTTTAGATTTAGTCCAAGAGCTTGTTGGCCCTTCATTGAAAATCTATGTACGGTATACTGTCCATGTCCAGAAAGGTAATAAAAACATCATCAAAATAGTCCATGTGACATCAGTGGGTCAGTTAGAATGTGTGGAAGCATCGAACATAAATTTTGGTTGAAAAATAACAAAAATTATGACTTTATTTAGCATTGTCTTCTCTTTACTAAAGTCACATGACTGCAGTGACACGGCTGACGTGTAATCTGGTGCGCCCCAGCTGGTTTTTTTTTGTGCGCCCGGGCTTCGTTTACAGTCCGAGAGAGATGCACACTGTAAGTTTGAAAAAAAAACTTTGCAAACATGTCTGAGGATAACACGTCATCCCCGTCACTGCAGTCATGTGACTTTAGTCTTGCGCATGCGCTTCACAACAGACGAGGAAGAGAAGACAATACTGAATAAAGTCGTAATTTTTGTTATTTTTGGACCAAAATGTATTTTCGATGCTTCGACACATTCTAACTGACCCACTGATGTCACATGGACTACTTTGATGATGTTTTTATTACCTTTCTGGACATGGACAGTATAACGTACATAGATTTTCAATGAAGGGTCAGCTAGCTCTCGGACTAAATATGAAACATCTTAAAATGTGTTCCGAAGATGAACGGAGGTCTTATGAGTTTGAAACCACACGAGGGTCATTAATGACATTATTTTAATTTTTGGGTGAACTATCCCTTTAAGGAAGTATGGTTACTCCAATACAATGTTTTAAAAGTTAAGCTATATATGAACACAGTAAATGAGAGAGAGAGCAAGAAAGAAATCTTCTGAAATCTAGCTTGTTCGTTAATTCATATAATAGTAAATTCAAGATTCTCATAGAGACATTTTTGGGAGAATTATTCCTTTGAAATGTTCCTTAGATATTTTAAACAACATCCAGCAATAATGCAAGACTAACCAAGGCGAAGTGACAGATCTCATCTCCTTAAATGCAACAAACCGCCGTCTGGCCTACGCGCAAGGATGGAAATGAAAGGCAAATATTGACTCTCTGCTCAGCCTATCTGCAGCCGCCCAAGAAACAATGACAGCTTAATAAGTCCAGTTGTATTTGCTGCCATCATTCACACTATTCAAACTGATTTAGCCAATAACAAGAGGACCCGCCTGCACTGGTCAGACCTGAGAAATCGATCAACTGTCAGTGGAGAACGTATCTACAAAATGCCAGGGTCAATATTTCACACTAGTACATTACTAAGCCTAAAGCAACCGAATGTACAGTGCACATATGTTCGACAAATACCCTTGTTTACCTAAGGGAAAGCATGTGGCTCTTTATGGACTTAATACTTTGAAATGCTATTAACACACATAATAATCATTAAAATATGATAATGATGGTTATATAATGGCATAGTCACATTGGTGACAGCCAATACCTAATCATACCTCATTTAGAGCACGGACACTTTGTCCTCCAGGGCCTAGGCATGCACACAGTCAATATGCAATTAAAATAAATCAGATCAACAATGGGTCCACAATTAACAACACTTCAGAGGAGAGAGGGAAACACATTTACACCTGTGACTTAGAGGCTGTTTAACTAAATTAAACAGAAATTGGTTTATTCATTTGGCCGTTCAATTTGCATAACATCAGCATGGCACTGAAAATGACATTGTTATCATTTCAGTACAAATAAGTCTGAGATTTGGAGCATCAAAGTTTGATTTCAATCATTGATTTTAGTTTAATTTCTTGTCTTATTCGGTCAATATTAAAAATATCAAGATTATATTTTCACAGAATGTTCTTTATGTATGAAATGTTATGTAGAAAAAGCTGGGATTTCACAGACTCGGTCACATATATACAGATAAAATGCATGCATATTCTGTATGTCATGGTACTACTGTGATCTATCAGAATATTATACACACCCTACTGGATTGATCATGGTAGTAGGGTCTTAAATATGAAAACTTTATTTTACTATGGAAAGTTCAATAAAGAGCTTTAAAGAGGACATTCACAAGACTTTTTTACAATGTAAAATAAATCTTTGGTGTCTCCAGAGTACATATGTGAAGTTTGAGCTCGAAATACCATATAATTTATTACAACATGTTAAAATTGCCACTTTGTAGATGTAAGAAAATATTTGCCATTTTTGAGTGTGTCCTTTAAAATGCAAATGAGTTGATGAAATTCAAACACTGATCGCCATAATGGTGGTTTGTTGAAATTAAACTCAATTGTGCCATCAATTCCCCCCCCCCCCCCCTCTCTCTCTCTCTCTCTCTCTCTCTCTCTCTCTCTCTCTGTCTCTCTCTCTCTCTGCACTAAATGGCAGTGCTGTGGATGGATAGTGCAGATTAAAGGCGGGGTGCATGATCTCTGAAAGCCAATGTTGACATTTAAAATCACCTAAACAAACACGCCCCTATCCCAATAGAATCTAGACCTTTTTTGATAGACCCGCCCCACACATACGCAACCCAGGCAATGATTAGGTTAGTAGACATGCCCCTTACTGCTGATTGGCTACAAGTGTGTTTTGGTAGTTGGCCCAACTCCTATTTCCAAAGTGTTTTTAAAAAAATTTGCCCCTTTAAGGGGCAGTATTATTGTAATAAAATCCCCTTTTGACATCCCAAGGGGAGCCAAATTTAAATGACCTATTTTTTCATATGCTTGCAGAGAATGGTTTACCAAAACTAAGTTACTGGTTTGATCTTTTTCACATTTTCTAGGTTGATAGAAATACTGGGGACCCAATTATAGCACTTAAACATGGAAAAGTCAGATTTTCATGATGTTCCCTTTAATAAATCCGGATGTGCCATGCTGGTTGGCCGTTGAATATTGTGAGATAAATCGTAAACACATCAGCCTTTAGTTGATAAGCATTTGGAAAAGTTTTTGAATTATTATAGGTCACACTAAAGTCTGAATTTTTTTGCATCAATATCATTTCACTAAATAGTTTTAACTAGTCTTTGTCATTTTTGGTGTATAAGGTTGAAAACTTTAATGTGATCATGTAAAAAGTTATAGTAGTTTTAACAACCAGAAAGTGTCCAACTCCAAACAACAAAGTAACAATGTCATTTTTGTATACTACTTAAAAGTGTGCTTCTGTTAGTCTATCTTAATTTAACGTAAATGCTTTATGGGGCCACAGTACCCAAAATTCTTTTAAAGGGGGCATATCATGAAAATCTGACTTTTTCTGTGTTTAAGTGCTATAATTGGGTACCCAGTGCATCTACCAACCTAGAAAATGTGAAAAAGATCAAACCAGTTACTTAGTTTTGGTAAATCATTCTCTGCAAGCATGTGAAAAAATAGGTCATTAAAATTTGGCTCCCCTTGTGATGTCAGAAGGGGATAAAACTGCCCTTTAATCTGCACTATCCAATCACGGCACTGCCATTTAGTGCAGAGATCAGCTAATTTGCATTTAAAAGGATACACCCAAAACTACACATTTTTGCTCACACCTACAAATTGGCAATTTTAACATGCTATAATAAATTATCCATATGATATTCTTAAGCTAGAACTTCACACTCTGGGGACACCAAAGATGTAAAAGATTTATTTGACATCTTAAAAAAGAGGCCAATGTATACAAAAGACTTCACACTTGCATGTCTGTTTGCCTGATATTCACACATCTGAGTGCTAAGGGATTCCACTTCCCAAGCGATTCCATAAAAGAAGAAGTGATGACATAACTCATCCAGTGACGCGTAAAACTCCAGATGCCTAAATCTGCAGCCACGTCAACTGTTACCGGGAGAAGCTCGGCCAACATCACGTATGTAGGTCACATTAAAAACACATGCAGGCACACACAGATGCCAGCTATCAAAGACGGCCTGTCTTATATAGCAGACTGAAGTTTACTTCAGTAGAACGGAGCAGTCTCTGATCATCCTGAGGATTATTCCTGTTGACTCATGCTGCTAGTTACATAAGAAGCCCATTTGGATCAAATGAAAAGTTTATTTTGTGACTTAAAGCAAAGTCCTTGTGTATAATCATGATAGGAAAAAAACATTAATAGCCTTAACTCCACTTAAATTGTTTTACTTCAGTTGTTTAATGCACTTAATGTTTCCCCTGTTAGCATCTTTAAGAGTGAGTCGGTACGAATATGGTAATGAAGGGGGATTAGGATGCTGTATGTAGGCGGAGTTTAAAAAACGATGCAAACAGTATTATAATTAACTCCAAAGAGTGGAGCATTATGTTTTTGTAAACTGTGCCTCGGGAATCTCGCAGGGAATAAGGAACAAGATAACAATGTACTTAGCTCAAAGCGTGTTAGACACATTTTTGTGTCACCGACTTCACTGATAGAATGAGAATTTATGTGAGATGTCTATTTGGGTATGTAAATTGTGTGTATATACCAGGGGTAGGCAACGTCGGTCCTGGTGTGCCGATGTCCTGCAAAGTTTAGCTCCAGCTCTAATCAAGCACAACTAAAAACAAATAAAGGTCACCTGAAAATACAGGTAGGCGAGGTTTTATCAGGGTTGGAGCTAAAATCTGCGGGACGTCGGCACTTCAGGATCAACTTTACTGTCGAATGTGTGTATTTGTAGTGCGGTACAGGGACTACACAACATGGTTCTAGTACTGTGTTACTGAAAACTCTCACTAAATGTTGCACATTTGCATCAAGGTTTGCACCAACTGCATTTTGTTTATTAAACTGATAGCTCCCAATACAATTATATGGTAACTTACGGTAGGCAGGTCGGCATGGGTCACTTTGTGTGCTTTCCGTCGAGTGGTTGCTGGACACGGAGGAGACACTGGAGCTTCGGACAAACCCAAATGCAGCAAGACGAGCTGGCGGGAGGCGCGAGTAACCAGGAGGACGCAGGCCAGATTGAGCTGGTTTCGGCAAAAGGGACTTTGCAGCCACTGGTCTTCTCTGATCTGAAAGTGAAGAAGACGATGGTTAGCACTAAAACATGCAAAAGAAAGAAAAAAAGAAACTAAGAAAGAAAAAGAAAAAGAAAGATGCCTATTTTACTTTTTTTTGATGCACAAGCCACCATGGGCGTTAGCTATGCATAATATATTCCTGTTACACCGCTGTGACATAATGAGGCATGGAGAACTTTTCTGCAGGGTACAGGATCATGAATGTAGCATCTGAGACAAAGATCATTTAGAAAACACGAGTAACAAAGAAAGAGTTGCGCCCTGAAATAAACTATTTAAAGCACAGACGTACTGTAGCTTATTCCTGTTAAGAACCAGCCACTAAGACTAGTATAGGTGAATGACATGAACACACTGACCAACCACAGTTTGATTTGTTTTGATGTGGCATTTGGAGCAATCTGAAATAACTTCACAATGATAAACCACTGTGAAAAGATTATTGGTGATAAAAATAATGTATTCACAATGTTTGTCCACCCCCCCCCCCCCAAAAAAAACTATAGCTTATTTAACAGATAAAACAAAGCCAATGGATATATTGTGGATCTACAAACTAAACCCTTTTAAGATTTGCTCTAACTAACCTGGAAATCTTCTTCCCTTAAAAGGGCTCATTATCAGTTCAGTACCTTGTTATCATCCTTTGTTACAAGGAGAACTTTACCAGTTTGCAGCCAACTTCAGCCAACTCTTGGTATTTATGTGTGCAATATGCATCAGACAGAGAGAGAAATGACCGTGGGCGGTTGTGTTGTCTGTGGATGAGACTGACTTGGAAGCGAATCACAGTAGGATGTAAAGAGAACAAGAGAGAGATTGCGCTACTGCGTGGCTTCTCTTCAGTGAGAGGTGAAGATCATAAAGAGGTTTGTTGCTGTCTGCCTCCGGTCGTTCATCACCACATATACCTCTGTAATATTCACACAGAGCCCTATTTCTCATTCTGCTTATCTTCCACTCGGGAGACAGTGGCACTATTTGCTAACTAAATGCAAAGCGTTTTGCTTACATGTGTTGGGACTTAATGGACTCATAAACCTCATTTGTTCACAAAAGGCCTTAATATGAAACTGAACAGGTCATCTATCCATCCTACAGAAGCCCCAAAAATGGTTTTGATGTATAAAATACACTAAGGCCTGAATTAACAGACAAGGCTTAGCTAAAGCCAGGACTAGACCTTAAGATGTTTAAGCATCTTTTATAAACATGACGTTACTGGTGTGTATCTTGAAGCAAATCAATGACACGGGCATATTTTAAGATCTGTCAGTACAAGTTATATACTGTACATAAAAAAGAATTGGGAAAAAATGAAAGTCCAGGCACTCAGTAGGATGCAAAAGTTAAAAAGCCTTTATTATTTTCGAGGGCTAAAACATTAAAACATCGGCCCACTGGCCCAATTCTTTTTTATTAATAATTAACCCTTCCAAGAGCACCAGAGGATACAAGGGATACCAGCAGCGCTCTAGCTCCACTTTGCATAAGCTATAAACAGTTGAGACAACTCAAACATGTGTTTTAGTCTAGGACTAGCATTAAATCTTATCTGTGTTAATATGTGTTAATACCGTGTTAATTTTATTGCATCTACAAACAAATTATACATTTTTCTCACCCTTCACTCTCAGAAATGAAGGAAAATCTGTCATTACACTTTGAAAACGTACTACTTCCCGTAAAGGTACTAAATGTATGGTATATTAGGACCTCTTTATAGGGCACCGTTCCAGTGAGAGTTTTTGTACTTTTATTTCTGAGAGAGTTATGAGCCATTTCTGCAATTACTTTATTTAACTGATCTCAAGGTAATTTTCTGTGGATGCATTTGGTCGGTAACTCTGTTTGCATGTGTCCATTTATTATTCAAGAATCTAAACCTAACAAACTTCTATTTGTAAATTATTTAAACATAATTTGCTTGTGCCAAATTTCTTTCTTTAAAGGACCCAAATATAAAGAATTAATATTTTAAACTGATTTAGCGATCAGTATGTAACTTTAAGGGCCCTATTTTAACAATCTAAGCGCATTGTCTAAAGCGTACAGCGCAACGTCTAAATGGGCGAATCCACTTTTGCTAATTTAACGACGGGAAAAATGGTTTGTGCGCCGAGTGCATGGTCAAAAAAGGTTGGTCCTTTTTTTATGAGTAATGGGAGTATTTTGGGCGTAACGTGCAATAAACCAATGAGAGTCTCAGCTCTCATCCCCTTTAAAAGCCAGTTACTCTGGCGCTATGTCTAATCCCTATTTAGATGACGGACTTTGTAAACTGAAAAACTAAGCAGAGGAAAAAGATCCCCAGTTTAAGATTAATGTTAAATAATTGTGTTGTTTTTCACTTTTTTGTGAAATTGTTTTTTTTTTATTAAAACCTTTAAAACCCGTTTTCTTTTAGTCATGGAAGTAAAAAAGCAGGCTTTTAATTGCTTTAAATGTATGGTTATCCAATATCATCAAAAAAATTATTTACAAGTAAGTTTGAAAAAGTTTAAAAATACTTTATTTGTAACAAACAGGAGATAAAGAATTTACAAATGGCTCTCCGCACGTTTCAGCACTTGGACAGCGTCAGTTTTTTTTAAACATTACTTAGAAATGTTTCTCATCTTACCATATCCACAGGTACAGAGTCATCATATACAATAAATCTGTGAGGTAGCATTTAAAAAAAAAAAACATTTAAAAACGGATGCATTTGTTTAAAGGAAAGCATTTATTTACTTACCAGGCTGCAGGTGAAGCAGCTCTTTACGCCTTCTAACGTCTCATAATTAGTCCTCATTTATGTCCAAGAGACTCAATAATAATTCGATCCTTTAATCTTTCATATTTAAAAGCGTTTTTGTGCTGCTGCGCATTCATGTATGTAATAAGCAAACCCGCGTTGTCGTCCCGTTTATAGGCGCATATTACTAATGCGCTCTTTAAATAACAAAAAACATATTGCGAGGTTTCAGTTGGTCAATGGCGTAGTCTATTTTAGTTGCCTCAAAATAGCAACGCACCAACAATGCGCCTGAACAACCCAGTCTCACCCCATTTCGTCAATATTTGACGACACTTGACCATTCGTCATATGTTGACGTGAAGGGTATACCTTTCGCGTCATTTTTTGACGAACTGGGGACTTCAATACTATTACGTCCGTTGCATTCTCTTTCCTATTTTATTACCATTTGCGCGTCGGTTTAGGGTTAGATTTACATAATGACATCCCTACCCAAACCTAACTCTAACCCCAACGCCAGGTGACAACTGTTTCTAACCCCAACGCCAGGTGACAACTGTTTAATTTCGCGTACACTGTTTAATTTCGCGTACACTGTTTAATTTCGCGTAATCTAACCCTAAACCGACGCGCAAATGGTAATAAAATAGGAAAGAGAATGCAACGGACGTAATAGTATTGAAGTCCCCAGTTCGTCAAAAAATGACGCGAAAGGTATACCCTTCACGTCAACATATGACGAATGGTCAAGTGTCGTCAAATATTGACGAAATGGGGTGAGACTGTGTTAGCCTGAACACACCTCGTTTTCAGACCAGAATGCCCATGGGCGCAAAAGGGGGCGCAAATGCATTTGCTATTTAAACAGCGTGGCGCTAAACGTGAAAATGATAATTGCGCAGGGTGGAAACTAGCAAAAGATACTCGCGTCGCGCATTGCGCTGCATTGCGCCGGGTGTAAGATAGAGCCCTAAATCTTAGGATATCTTCGTTTTTGCATGTCTTGTGACTATTTGTTACATGCATTTTTCATCAGAAGACACGCAAGGATCAATGAGATTAAAAGTTGTCGAAATGCTGCAATGCTGATTTGCATTTTTGCAATAATACACATTTTTTACTAAATAAGCTGACAATATTTATTATTTTCTCTCACAAACATATCATATTGCTTCAGAAGACACATTAATCCACTGGAGTGATTTCATTTTTCATATTTAGGTGAAATATAAAAAATGCCACTTTGACTGCTAATGACATATGTAATGCAATAATTTTTATACATATTTAAGTGTTCTGCAAATACAACACATTCTCGGTCTGATCAATGATAAAGTGTGGTGCTTAAAGGGACACTCAACTTTTTTTGAAAATAGGCTCATTTTCCAGCTCCCCTAGAGTTGAACATTTGATTTTTACCGTTTTGGAATCCATTCAGCCGATCTCCGGGTCTGGCGGTCCCACTTTTAGCAAAGCTTAGCATAATCCATTGAATCTGATTAGACCATTAGCATCGCGCTCAAAATGGCCATAGAGTTTCGATATTTTTCCTATTTTAAACTTGACTCTTCTGTAGTGACATTGCACTGTAACAAATTTCTGTAGTTTTCACAGCATTATTACTGTAAAATGAGCAAATGCTTACTGTAGAACTTGTATACAGCAAGTTGCTGTAGATCTGCAAAGCATCATGGTCTTTTTTCAATGGCGGGTAAATTCTACAGTAAAAATATTTTTTCTGTGAATCACAATACAGCAATTTCTAGAGGATTTTTTTCTTCAGCCAAGGAAAGCTACGAAATTCCACACTTTCATCAGAATTTTTACTTCAGAAAGGTAAATTTGCTAATTTAATTCCAAAGTTTACTCTTGTAAAGTCACCTGTTTGTTCAACTTTAAGAGTGCACTGAGAGAGAGGAGTAATGAGCGGCACACTTCCTAGTAAACCCGTCTCTTGTGTGCATTTTGCAATTTTATTACCACAAATATATATTTCTGCATGATTTCGATATATTTTCTAGTCTGGCAACATTTTATAACGTCATTAGTTTAGAGAAGGATAATAATTTAATAATAATAGTAATTGGCCGTGTTTCAATGCGAAGGCTGCAGCCTCCGGAGGTCGCATTTCTCGGCTGCATACGTCATCAAAACTGTCTTGTTTCAGAATATTAACAATTATAAAGTTGACTGTTATTCTAAGTTAATAGTAAATTGTTTAATATGCTTATGACTTGCGAATCTAATGGTCAGTTAACTTAAATAACCCAGGGTTGATGACGTATGGACCCTGCATATGCGAGTGCGACGACCTCCGCAGGCTGAAACCAGTCTCTCGAGCTGAAAGAAAACAGTGCTGAGGAGATATGAGGTAAGACTTATCCGGCAACATTACATTTATAACGTCTTTAATTTAATTATAGCGTTAGCATTGTGAACCAAAATTAATTTAAAAGTGTGTATTTTTGTATTTATTGGCGCGATATTCGTTTAAATCTCTCGTTTTTTCTCTTTCTCGCTTACGTTGCTGCCTGAGGAAACGGACATAAAGTTAAGCGGGCCGATTCGAAAGAAAACACAGTAACACACATTTTTCATAATTTCACGATTTTTCTGAACTTCATTGGAGGTCAAACTGCAGAAACTATAACGTTAGATTGTTAATAGCCTAATTTGAAGTGTTATACCCGACTTTGGGGAGCATATTGTATAAATATTTGTCTTATCTGGCGACATTACATTTATAACGTCTTTTTTATTTGATTAAAGAGTACCTAACGTTAGCATTGCTGAATTCAAAATAGTTTGAAATTGTGTATATATATTATACTATTATAATATTCTCGCACTGTATTAAGATATTTCGAGATCTTACTCGTTCTTTTATTCACCTCTTTTTTTTCCTTTCAGACTGCAGACAAGAGCCATCGACCATCGTTCCAGGTACATAAGTTACATGAACTGGCATGCATGATGATTTTCAAATGCAAGCAATGTTGTTTATTCTATGATTTATATATATATTAATATATCAAACATGTTAAAGTGCACAGAAACCATGCAACAGGAAGAAGCTGTTTTTCTCTTGGTTGATGCAAGTTATTTTTGTACAGTATTGACACACTTTTTCTCTTATGAATATTGTACTTGTGATTTCTAATCGTTTTTATTTGTTTGTTTATTTTGTGTTACAGGAAACTTCCACCTAAACAGATGCTGAGGCCCAGATTTCCCTGCCAAGCACTCCAAGGCTCATCATGCTCGGTAAGATCCCAGCACTCGACATACACAATAGATGTCAATTTTAAGGGTTACTTCATCTATAAAGCATATTTGTATCGAGTCACTGTGTGGTGTGAACAAAGTTTTATGTCATCTTGCACATACATTCCAAAAATCTCTAGTGGTTATTGATCTAATAGGTAGTTATGTAGGGCTAGTGTTTTCAATAAATTTTGCTTATGTAAAATAGTAAACCATATCAGATTGAATACTGTGCAATGGCAACTTTTATTTAATATTTTTTAGGAGAGTCCATTCTGGGGGCAAAAAATTGATGCTTTCCATCGAGGGCAGAGTTCTCCTCCAATTGAGTGACCGTTGTGATTTCACTTCTGCTCTAGCCATGTATGATGCAGCCACTACATTGGAATTTATCCAGAGGTAAGCACTTTTATATATAGTGTTTTTTATATAGTTTTGACTAGGAATGGGAACAAATATTTGAGTAGTCATTCTTTAACCAACTACCCGATAAGTAAAATACTTTTTAAAGTGTTTATTTTTGTTTATCAACTGTTGTGCTATTGTTAAAGATCAAACGTTTAATTTAACTCACCATGCAAATGGTAGAAAAGCAGCACAGCTAGTCTAATGCAGTGGCGGCCGGTGACTTCTTTTTTCGAGGGCGCACGATGCAAAGTTTGTCACAACATGTATGTAGCCCGTCATGTGTGTGGTTCGTCATTTCAAAATATGTGTTTGGCGCGTCGAGTGAAACAATACTTTTCCATTCACAAATCAACAAATATTTACCATAAATTTCACTGTTGTATCACTAACTGTAAACATGGTATTGTGGCAGAAATGTGGGATATTTATGTATAATTTTATAATAGTATTAAAGGCGGAGTGCACAATGTTTGAAAGCCATTGTTGATATTTGAAATCACCTAAACAAACACGCCCCTACCCCAATAGAATCTGGACCTTCTTTTAAAAGACCCGCCTCACACATACGCAACCCAGCAAGGATGTCGGTTAGTAGACATGCTCCTTACTGCTGATTGGCTTTAAGTGTGTTTTGGTAGTCGGCCCGTCTCCTTTTCCAAAGCGTTTTTCAAACATTATGCACTCCGCCTTTAATGTAGACAGTTATTAAATAATAAATATTAGATTTTACTCCACAAACCACCAACAGAGCATATAAAAAATAAAAATTGTTTATTTAAAGGTGCAGTGTGTAAATTTTAGCGGCATCTAGTGGTGAAGTTGTGAATTGCAACCAACTGCTCAGTCCACTGCTCACCTCTTGCTTTTGAAACACATAGAGAAGCTACGGTAGCTGCCACCGGACAAACATGTCATAGTTGGAGACAACTTAGTAAAAAAGTTTGCCGTTAAGGGCTTCTGTAGAAACATGGCTGCACAAAATGGCGGCTTCCATGTAAGGGGACCCTCTGTGTATGTAGTTAAAACGTCTCATTCTAAGGCAATAAACACATAACGGTTCATTATGAAAGGTCTTTATACACCCCTGATAATTAAGTTTTGTATATTATTTTGCATTTCTGTCAAGAGATCCTTCTTGAAATTACACACCGCACCTTTAAAACACTGTGAAGTAAACTTTTATGTATATGTCATCAACCCATCTGTCTTGCTTATAAACTTTTACATTAATAGTCAATTTCTTTCACTACAGGGTAGAGTCCAGCCCAGGAAGTCAACTAGTTCAGGTCCAGTTTTAAAAGAATAATAGTTCTGAAAAAAAAAAACGTCTTGGAGAAAAACAATATTCAGGTTTGAAATCCTGCTGTAAATGTAAATCATTTAATTTTTATGCATTTGTAATTTACCAGAAACATTTTAATACATATTGATTGTTTTGTGTGTTCAGAAAAGTGTTTTTGTATGAAGTGTTGAAATTAAATGAAATATTCACAGAAAAATGTTAACATATTAAAAAAAATTTATGTGTTCAAAATAGTTTTGAGATGTTCACAGAAAAAATTTAACATGTTGAAAAAAATGTATGCTATGCTATTTTTAATTTATGAATTTTTGTAATTTAAAGTGAGAAAATAAATGGCATTTTTGTGACAAACAGTGTCTTCATTTTACAGTACACAAAATAAATGCAGTAATCCCTATTACAGTAGTAGTTATGAAATACAGTACTGTGATTATTACTGTAAAAGAGTTCACAGTAATTTTAATTTTACTGCAGTTACATTTACAGTAAGAATACTGTGAAATGAAATACAGCAACTTACTAGCTAATTGCTGCCAGCAAGTTACTGTATTTTTCACAGTATTCTTTTTACAGTGTGTGTACTAAGACTGACGGAAAATTAAAAGTTGCGATTTATCTTTATAAAAATATCAAAACTCTTTTGGTCATTTTTGAGCGCAATGCTAATGGTCTAATCAGATTCAATGGATTATGCTAAGCTATGCTAAAATTGGTACCGCCAGACCCGGAGATCGGCTGAATGGATTCCAAAAAGGAAAAATCAGTCGTTTAACTTTAGGGAAGCTGGAAAATGAGCATATTTTCAAAAAAAGTGGAGTGTACCTTTAACAGGTTTTATGTTCTCCAAACAAAACATAAGAGGCACCCAGAGTTCTTTCTGTTTTAATTAATCCAGAAAGCAAAACATTAAAGATACCCATAGTGTGCTGAGCTGTGGCCCATTAGCTGCTTTTACAGCAGGCCTGCATGAATCATTTCAATATCAGTACTTAATAAAGCCCTCGGTTTGAAAGGCTAATGGCTTTTCCTTATCCCCGTGTGCTTATTTCTACACCAGTAAAAGTGACAAAAGTTGTTTACATGTAATTAATGAGAATTATTATGAGTATCAGGACTATTGCCTGTCTTTGGACTGTAGGCCTTTAAGATCAAATATCTTTACAACTGATACCACTGGGACTGAGCCAGAGGCTCCAATAAGATCATGTCATTAATATTTTAAAATATACCAAACGATTTTGACAAACACTGGAAGATGAAAAGAGGGATACAGTAAAATACATGTAAAATATGTAAAGCAGCAGTACTTCTTACAAGAGAAACCAAAATGTACTAGTAGCGTATTCGTAGAGAGTGCATAAATACTATAAATATGATCTACCACAGTCACAGAGCGAATTTAGGGACCAACATCAAGGCTCGCTTTGAACTCCCAGACTCCCCCCGGCATGAGACCGTAATTTGGGGCAGGTGGAAAAATTATCCCCTCCTGCGCTTTGAGATAAAGCACCCCTTCTCCCCCTGTTCCCCATGACAGTGTTATTGGAGCAAAGCGCAGTGCATGCTAAATGACAATCCACGTTTTCTCATTTCCCGTTGTGTTCTCAGACATTTATTAGCTGCACTGTCAGCAGAATGCCTGAGAGAGTCATCCTCCACAAATGAACCAAAACGCAAGCACATACACACTCTGCAAACGCACGCACAGCGCACTTGCATTCATTTATCACTATTCAAACGTGTCTCAGCTCCTATGGTACTATCTGCACTCCCCCCACCCCAAACCCGAGCCATCAAGGTCTTTAATGAAATTGCAGGCAGCGTCTCCTCTGCGTGAGGGTCGTGATCATTAGAGATAAACGTGATCCTGTTCTGCCAGGAGGAGTTTTTTATTCTCTATCAATTTTGCACCATTTCTACCTTTTCATCGGATGAGGGGTCATTTAATAAACATTTCATGTTTTACACCATCAGTTTCAATTTTTTACCTCTATTTTATATTATATTATTTAAAGTTTAAAGCCAGAAAAGAGCCATTTCTGCTGTGTTTAGGGAATAAATAAAGTAAATGATCATGAAGTTTGTGCCTATTATGAGTTGATGCTGAGGAATTCAATGATTTCGCACTGTGTTAAAATGCATGAATACATTAGAAGAGCTCTCATATCAAGGCCTCATTGGTGCGAAGATAAACACTTTACAGTTTTATTGAATAAGAAAAATGCAAACAAATTGTTTTTCAAATGAATTAAGCTAAATGTATATTGCATCTATACTGGGCTGAATGCACAAATGACTCTCCTGCTCTCTATTGGCACAAAGCTGTTTTTAATAATGCTATATAATCATTTAACAAAACTATCAGATATATTCTGTTACACTGTCAGAAATAAAATGGTCAAAAAAAATTCCCAAGTCGTCACTGTCACAGTACCCTTATATTTACCATTTATGTACATGAATGTATACATTTGATTATGAAATGTATATTTGAGGTACTAAAATGTACCTTTGAGGTACTAATATGCACTCTGTAGTATATGTAGGATATGTACCCATGAGGTAATAATAAATACAAACTTTTTCGGTAAAATTTTAGCTCCCCAGTGACAGCTAGAGACCATTGTGCAATGTTCGTTAAAGCATTTAAAAAACTTTATTTATAGTGTCTGTTACACAATGTATTACAGTGTTATTAAAGTACTGAGTAATACAAAGCAACAACATGTTCTAAGGGTTAAGTACGCTGTGAAATAAAGTGTTACCAAAATTTAAAGAGCACCTATTTCATTGCTAAGAAACAATGTAATTTTGTGTATTTGTTCGCGTGGTTTATGATTAAAAAACATTATTTTCCACATACCATACTTTTTTGTAGCTCCAGATTTCACTCTCTTCATGAAAGTGTCCCTGATTGGCCAGCTAATCTGTAGGTTGTGATTGGCCTGAATATCGCGGAAATGTGACGCTCCTTACCATGCTTGAAAGATTCGCGCACAATGCAATGCTAATAGGAGTTAACTTACAGGCTGTGAGTCCAAAGCGGGAGGAATTATGATAATGTCGGTCTTGTCTACATCACCAATCCCAGGAAGTAAACTGTTGCCTACAATCTGTGTTTGTTGTAGTCCACGATTTTTTTTCCAGTTTGAGACGAAAACTCGCGTCATCTTTTACTTTGGGGTATGTACCTTTTGCATATCGTTAACATGTACTTATGCACACTTGCACACAAAGGAAATGTAAAAACGTGAATCGGACAATAGGTGCTCTTTAAGAATTTATTTATAAGTGTAATTGAATGTATCACAATTAATTGGGTTAACAATTGTTTATTGTTTGCTCAATTTTATTTCTCTTAGAGAATTTTCGATGAAACATATGAGATCAAATTTATTCCTTAATGATAAGTAACCATGTTCTCTAGATATCTATTTACCTAACATCAGTATCCTTACAACAGCAGAGAACTTATCAGAATGATCATGTTCTAGAAACCACTTGTGACCACGCACAGTCAGGCGCAGATATCGGCATGACTCAAGTGTTAATTGCTTTGCACTTCAAAGCATTGCAAACAGCCAAACAGCAAGAAATCGGCATCAATATGCATTAATGGAGACTGCCATTGCAGTAAGATAACAGCGTGCAGATAGACAGATCCCCTCTGGATAAAACACTGAGGACAATCGACACCAATGCCAGTGAGTTTAAAATGAAATAATTCATATCTTCACCTTGGCAGGCAAAGTTGTCGGAAATTGACTGCGCTTGAGGAACAGTGGGGAATTTTTAAGCTCAAACAGATCCCCCTGATGGCACAAATGAATGTGAATTTTATTTATATTTAAGTGAACACCAGGAGGTAGTGTGTATTTTACGCTGACTAAAGGCTGAGATGAGTTTATCTGTAACAATTACAAATGCATAGCTGACAGGGATGAGACAACTTGCATATTTCGTTCTTTTCCTTGCCTGTGCTTAAATTTATTCATCTCAAAATACCCCAGAGTCACCACTGCCTGTAGGATGAAACCTTGGTGTTTATATCAGTCAAGTACTATTTACTACACAGTTTTGCAAGCTTCTGAACTTCCACTAGGGTGGCATTTGAATCATTCAATTCCACGGCTAAAAATGTGACTGTGAGATTTATTTAAACTATGCAAAGTGAAACACCAATCTCACCTTGAGGTTCCTGAGGGATTTGAGTGGTCGGGTTGACAGCCTGCATTGGTTGGCTGAAAGCCAATGGTGACTTTGGGTGACCTGTCAGGACCATCCTATTTTTGGCAGCTGCAGGAGTCCTGTTTACAGCGCCAACGCCAAGTTGAGGTCTTAGGCCCCGTGGAGAACGATAAAGACTGCCTGTATCCTGTGATGGTACAGTGGATCCTGATGTGTCCTCAGCTCCAGACACCGGAGACCCAAACGCGACAGGAGATCTGCTGACCTATTTAGGCAAAAAAAAACATTAACACTAATTCAGCTGCAGATAAATAAAGCATTTGGTTAAATCTTCCTTACCACTGCAGAGATGGGTTTGTTGACAGTTCCATAGAAGGTATCGGCCCTGGCTGTCATTTTGTGGGGCAAGGTGCTGCTGCTGGGTGGTTTAATCCCAGACACCATTAGTCCAGGCGAGAAGAACCTAACTTTTTGTATCTCTTGACGATATTTGTCATAGAGCAAGTTTGAGGCACTCAGCACAGAGGCATCCCCTTGATCTCCTGTTCTAGGTTTGGATTGAGTCCCACTATAAGTTGTGAGGTTTGTAGATAAGGGCGACACCTCGTAATTTCCGTCAAGGGGCTGAGGTTTCACCTGCGGGGTCTTCCGAATATACGTGATGATTTTGGGGCGAACGCTTTTCGGCTTAACTAAACACTTGGATGGAGGGGAGCTCTCTGTTGGAGCCTGATCTGGAAGAGGTTTATGGATGCTTGTGTTGATTGTAGTTTTGACCGGGGTTCTTAAACCAGAGCTGTACCCCTGTGATACACCGTAACCTAACTGAGGAGCTCGAGAAGGTAAAGTCTTGATGGGTGAAGGCAAAGGTTGTCTTTGAGGTGACACAGTGGTCCTGGGTGACGGAGGAGTCGACGGTCTCGTCGGACTGCTGTAGGTCCGCCGACTAAAGTGAGTCTTCCTCTCCAGGCTCGAAGGACTTGTAGCACGATCTGCTGAGCTCTGCCTCTTTAAACGTTGTGTCTCTCCTTTCAAGGTCTGGTTTGGAAGCATCTCTGAGCACATGCTGGGAGACTTACTATTCAGTTCTGCAGTTTGCTGATGGCTGTGAACCATCTCTGAGGTGTTTGAAGGCTGATGCCCTCCCTGGATGTCTGTGGTGACAAATCCTGAGGTTTCCGATTTTTCTGTATCAGTAGTAAGAGGACGGACTAGTTGCCTACAAGAAGGTAGCACTCTCACCATACCTTTCGTCAATTCGGATGAAGTCCTTTTCCCCTGGTTCTGATCTGCATTCATAGTGAGTTTTTGTACTTTCATACCTCCATGTGAAGGATACCCCACACTTGGAGTGATTAGCTTACTTCTGTCACATTGTGGTTCCTGAGGCAGTGTGGTAGAGTTGTGGTTTTGGTCCAAATCCCTGGGAAGCTCCTTGTTTCTGTCTGAGTGGATGTAGGACTCAGTAGTGGCTGGTTGCTGGTTCTTGCCTTTGACTGAGGTAGACTTGGTAAGCTGGGAAGAGAGAGGTTGTGTGCGACCTGCACTATCCAGAGCGCTGGCTAAACTTCCACTGAGGCTAGTAACTACAGAAAGAGAAGATGAAAACACATTGCTTTCAGAACCACTCCTCGTCTCTCTCAGGGTCCTATATCCCCCAGAACGAGAGCTTGAGGTCCTGAGGTCAAGAGGTTGACTGTTTTCATTTGCACCTCCGTCCGCACTATGATTCTCATTGTGGTCTTTCCAAGCGGATCTAACAGAAGAGCTTATGGTTGAAGATGTCGACGTTCTGTCACAATAGTTCTTTGATACCATCTTGTTCTTCTCACTCTGAACCCCACATTCTTTATCCGGAGTGAGTGTTTCTTGACCCTCCAGAAGTTCAAACTCTTCCAGCTCGGGGTCCTCACTCCGAGAATGTGTTCCCCAGATGATGATCCTCTCCTGGGTATGCTCTCTGCCATTTGAATAAATTTCTTCCTTAGATATTTGGTTAGCATTGGCATCTCCCCCTATTTCTAGAAAAGTCTGCGTATCATTGTCCTTTATTTCTTCTTCTTGGTTGTCTTCAGCAGCTCGTATCCCTCTTTGCCTGCTCATGTTGTATCAGCCAAAGCCTCAGTATCAAAAGCTCCACAGAAGTGCTGGATCCATCAAATGTTTTGTTTCATTCTTTTGTCACTACAGCAGGCCTTTAAAGTTGTCAGTTCGGATGGAGTCTCACATGTCTTCCACTTCTTCTCCAAAATACTACCAAAAGAACAAAGAGCCGTTTTGGTCACTTGTTAAAAGTGCAGTGCGCTTGATGGCATGATATCCACAGTGAGGACCCTAAAATGCCTTGATTATTCACCTGATGCCAACCCTGCATAGAAAAAAGAAATTGTGTTAGCAGTGCAGAGGCTGGTTCAGCAAAAACTATCCCCAAAATCCTAGATAGGCAGCTTAGTTTACAACACAGCATATTAGATCTGCATTTATGTAGATGAAAATGTTGGGTGAAAATTACTAGCTTACACAAAGAAAAATGTCATGCTTATCTGAGATAAGCAACAAAATTCCAGAAGCTTTAAAAATCTGTTTATAAAGCTGTTTAATGTTTCATTGAATATAAAACAGCTTAAGGAAATGCAATACATTCTGTAAACATTTAGACTTGACTGAACAATGTAATATAATGAAGAAAACTTTATTCATTTTACCCAGGAATGATTGCAAAACAAAAAGAAAGAGTATATTTGGCGTAGTTTTCATCTAGAGTTAATATCAGCTAGGAAAAATAAAGGACTATGTTCTCTAGTTTCTTCACCTGGTTGATGGTCTTAAAGGGATAGTTCGGCCAAAAAATATATTAAACCCACGATTTACTCACCCCAAGCTGTCTGAGATGCATATATCCATAGTTTTTCAGACAAACATGTTTTTAGTTATTTTAGAAAATGTTTTAGTTCTTTCAGTTAATCAAATGTAAAGTTACAGGCTCCACGTCCTTCAAGTCCAAAAATATGCATCCATCCTTCACAAAAGAAATCCAAACGGCTTCAAGATGATAAACAAATGCCTTCTGAGGGTAATCTGCACCGTTTTGTTGTCCATATATCCATATTTAAAACATTATAAACGAAAATAACTAGCTTCTGGTAACGCCGCCATCTTAGAGAGAGTATCAGCATAGTGTACGCACTTTTCTTAGTGACGAATGACAAATTCGGAGGGCGGGGGCACAGAGCAGCAGCACAGAACCCTTCATAAACTGCAAACGCTCTCATCTTGAATGCGGACGCGACTAAGATGGCGGCGTAACCAGAAGCTAGTTATTTTCGTTTATAAAGTTTTAAATGGGAATATTTCTACATCAAAACAGAGCGGAATACCCTCAGAAGGCCTTTGTTTATCATCATGGAGCCGTTTGGATTTATTTTGTGAAGAATGGATGCACATTTTTTGGACTTGAAGGACGTGGACCACGTAACTTTACATTTGATTAATTGAAATACCTAAAACATTTTCTAAATAACTGAAAATGTGTTCATCTGAAAAACGATGGACATATGCATCTCGGACAGCTTGGGGGTGAGTAAATCGTTAGTTTAATATCATTTTTGGCCTAACTATCCCTTTAATGTAACATGAAAAGAAACATGTATGTATATATGCATAAACAACCATACAGTCACTATGCCCAACTGTGGGTGGTAAATTTTCTTCACCTTTCTGAGCCACAAATGCATAAGCCTACATAATGAATAGCATGTCTATGGTGACTAACAAAACAGCTTTTGTATTTCTCAGACATCTTTGGCTCACTCTTGTAAAGACAGATGGCAGAACCTCCTCCTCTATAGTAATTAATTTTTCAAATCTCCATTGGTGAGAATTATGTATGGCCAAATCAGGAAACCAATTTGCATAAATGAGGACCGATGTGCGAGGTGAGAAGAGATGTGTGCTGGAATCTCCCTCTGCAGGTTTGCCCAACAAAAAAAAATAAAAATCGAAAAAAGCAAAAAGCGGTAAGGAAGATTGTAAAATGTTCTGTAATTTACAACACCGCTCACCTGGGACAAAAACCTCACAACCGTTAAACAAATGTGCTTTGTTGTTACATCTTTATTAAACACTGACACAAACAACAGCTGCCTGCTTAGTATTATGTTTTGGGCAATGATACAGTTTCTATCCTGTCCCCCTATAGAGAAAAGGTCCGACGCAGAGAAAAGAACAAAGCAAGGTCGGTTTGACATTTTCCCAGTATGGATAAAGGGGGTTGGGGTCCGTCCATGTGCTGACTGGGTAGATCATGTGGGTGGGTTGACAGTGACTTAGGTGGGCTTAAATCAATCTCAAAATGGAGATTTAAGGAAGGGGGTTGGGTTTTTTACAAGACTCGATTCACACATCGACTTTAATGATTTTTGCTTCCGCTCACTGAGTTAACAGGAAGGAGTAACCCTCTGTGGATTCACCGGTGACCACTAAATCACTTCAACCGTCAAGTGTAAGATACAAGTGTGTTTGTGCAGGAAATCAGAATGGGGAGAAGTTATCGCAATCCGTAACACAGCCTATTAAATGGGCAACAATCCGGGAATGAGCATATTGACGTGGTGGCAACAGACTGTCACATAGTTCCACCCACAATACTGCAGACTGATGAAGTGTTAAAATCTCCCACCTACACTCTCACTCGCAAATTAAGACTGATATCAAGGTACACCATGCAGACTGAATCTCATAATAACGCCATACATATATGTACATAAATAAAAGCAATATTGACACAAGGTATCAGCGGGGAGCTAATCTGAAACCCCGGGACAAGCAATCAAGCTTTTATCAGAGAGATGATGTGTTAGTGCTTAGCTTGTGTGGCAATCTGAACAGTGTTGCTAAAATAAAGCCCTGTTTATATTGAACACAGCATCAGCAATGTTATATCTTGAAATATGTTTGTACTTGTACCGTTATTTAGTGTCATTAGCTGTTAATAATGTTTATCTAGGCAGAAAATAATTATTTTTTAATATAAATTGTCCACTCTATATGAGTTTACAATGTACTGCACAGGTGATTTTTGAACATACCATGTACAATGGGAGTTCAATGATTTTCTTTATCACTTTGGAGTATGTAACACAGTTTATATTTCTGTCGTGCAGAGGACCCATACGCCAAAAATAAATTTCTCTGGCCCAAAATATATTTTAAATATATGCTAAATTTTGTAGAAAGTAATGCTCAGTTGAATATATTTTTGAATTTAGAAATATATTTAGTTTTAACCTTCATATATCAGCGTATATTTCAAAATGTATTTCTAATTTTACATCACCATTTTTATGGCAAAAATTTATTATTTACAAAAAATTCTACAAATAAATAAATATATGCTAAATAGAAGTCAATTTTATAAAGTATATTTTTTAAGTTGAAACTTTATTTAATTTTAACCTTTTTAACTCTTTAGCCGCCATTGAAGAGTTATCTCGTCATTCAAGAGAAAACGCTTACCTGCCAATGATGAGTATTTCTGGCTTTCCGTGATACCGCTATTATCTACCAGGTGGCGCTCTTCCGCAACTTATAAAACCCGGAAGTGTTGCCCTTCTCAACCCTGGTCCTCAAGGACCCCCTTACAGAATGTTTTCGATGTCTCCTTAATTAACACACCTGATTTAATTTATTAGCTTGATAGGGAGACATTCTGGAAGGAGGGTGATGAGTTGGTTCAGGTGATTAAAATGAGGAGACATCTAAAACTTTCTGGAAGGGGGTCCTTGGGGACCAGGGTTGAGAAACATTGCCCTAGGGCATTTCCATGTATGTTTTGAGGATCGCTTAGAATCTGATCTCTATCAAAAGTCTTTCACAAAAATAAAATTAGGTGTTTTTGAAGAAACCTACCCATATCTGAGAGGTGATAAAAAGAGAAGTAATGAAGGTAGGATGAAATGTTTTTATTTTTTTGTTTGAACGCAGAGGGTCTGTTCTTTCATTTGATATATTGTATGTTTATGTAGAATATTTAAAGAAAAACATTTTCTGGAAGGTATTAAACTTTTGTGAAAATCATAAAAAAATGCTGGCGCTGGCTGGCAACTTTTTTTAAATGCTGGCGACGAGTTAAAACTGTTTACAGGTTCGTAACAAAAACAATTTTTATCTTTGTTTTTCTTTTGATTATATTTCCTTGGATTAAAATATATAAAGGGCTAAATATATATATATAATACTTTAAAATGTATTTATTTATTTTTATAAAGCAATACTTTATGTACCATGACCCATACAGCAAAAAATATATCTTTGAATATATTTTAAATTATACAAAAAATTGGCAAAAATAAATGGGTGAAAAGTATATTTTTGTAAACATATTACAAAATCTATTTCAGAAAATATATATTTTTTGCTATTTTTTGTATATTTTGAAATATATTTGAAAATATTTTTTTCCTGTATGGGTCATGGTACATAAAGTAATGATATACCAACAGTATCATGTACAGTTTTTGCAAGGGAATACACAACTCTTTAGCTTTGTGTACTTATCATCTGAAAAACCGGGGAATATACAGAATGGCAGATGGGGCAATGCCTCAGGCTGTCTTGACTCTAAGGCCAGGTCAACATGAGCTGGGAATGATAAGTTTACCCTGAAACTCTGTTCTAGTTAAACATACTCAGCCTCCGAGCTGCTAAGAAACTCTTGGGTGCTTGTTTCTCTCTAGTTCACACAAAATGTCCAAACGGTTCAAGCAGAGCTAGCCTGCAGCGGGAGGTTCCTGAAACAAATCACGCACAACATGATTTCCACAAGTAGGGCATATTCCTGGATCAAGATCCTTGTTCAGTCCTAGGCCAACTTTTCTGTCAACCAACCACAGCCTTAACACACCACAGACCAGCTACACACTAAAAATGCTGTTGTTGTATCAAACCCAACTTCTATGTGCACAACAATAATTTATTGGTGCATTGTGTAACTTTTTGACAGAAATGCAATATAATATACATAACTATATTATCAGTGATGTATAAAAACCTTAGAATGAGCTGTTTTTATCAACATACACCGCGGGTCCCCTAACATGGAAGTCGCCATTTCACACCACCACGTCATAGCCTGTTTCCAGAAATATATCAAATCCAGGGGCGGACTTACCATTAGGCAAAGGTCGGCAGTTGCCTTGGGCCCCGCCTTACCAAGGGGCCCCAAAATGCAGGGGTGTACTTGGTGAGCTGCCACTTTTTGCCCCTGCTTATCATCAAGATTCCCAGAAAACTATCATAATTTTGTTTAATTACGAATTCTATTTAAACATCTTTTGTGTTTTTCAGTATATTCCCATAAAAGGTTTGAACGTTATTATTACATCTGCATGAATGCGCCCCCCATTATAGTTTAGAGTGGATCATTCCATGCACTACCGGATATATCGGCGCGTAGCTCAAATCAACAAAGCGAGCAGAGCTGCAGGCAGCAGCGAGTGAGTTTGATACATTAAAGAGCGAAGCTGCAAGGAAATAAACTAAGAGTGAAACGTAGCTACACCAATGGAGCAGAAAAGATGATTCACACAAAAATGTGGCAAAAGTCTCCGCTTTTCTCCACACAAACACTGCCACGGTCTGTGCTGCTTTCAGCAACCTCTTTTCCGTCAGACACAGCTCTCTCTCGGCCACGGACACTGATAGTCTGCCGGTAAGTATGCTCCGCAAATAACACAGGATCTACAGTTTATATAATATTAGCGTGTAATCTCAGGTACAGTAAGCTTTAGTCCGCCGAAATGTCTGCCAAGCACCACTAAAGATTGTAATTCATCCCCAATCTGCACACAAATTCGTGATCGCTTTAGTCTCATTTAAATCTCATATGAAAACGGGAGCATGCTTCGGCTTTGCCCTGCATATCACTAGCGAACATCAAAGTACAAGATGTGTACATAGATGACATCTGTATAGTTCAATAATATAAAAACTGTTTACCTAATGTAATGCAGAAGCAATACATGACACTTTACCATCCATATAGAAAGTCAAATTTCACCCCTTGTTTATCTTATTTCGAGTTCTTAACACCTATGATTGCATTATTTTAAAACCATATTATGTTTCTTCTCATCATATTATGTTCATTTGAATACAAAGTATTTTAATTTAAAATATATTTTGTATGTAATGTGGCATTAAATGAAAATGTATTAAAGAAATTAAGTACACAAAGTAAAATAAAAAGTACATAATTGTTATACACGTCTTTTTTACTATGTAGTACTGCGGTTAGTATAAAATCCAATCATATTATCAAACAGTATTAATCTCAACCTCATTGGGGGCTGAAACTTATGTAACTCAGAGGAAAAAAGAGATAGCGATGAAAAAGAGAAAAATACAGTAAAGGGTGCATAAAGGGTGCATAGTTAGGGCCCCGACAAATGGTTCGCCTTGAGCCCCCAAATCACTAAATCCGCCCCTGATCAAATCCATATGGCTTGCAGCTGGAAAGCTGCTATATAACACCCATAACATGACTGGCATTCTCACCCTTGTCTGTCTGTATTGTCAGATCTGATTAGAGTGTTTTTGATGTTGTTAATTGGCTAGCACAACACCCTTGATCAGAACGTATGTGCAAGGGCGTGAATTCATGTTCGCAAATAAATCAAGCCAACGCTGAGAGCTCAATCTCTAAGTACCAAAGGCAAGAGAAACAAGCTATTATAAATGTCTTGTTATTGTTCTCCAGTCCTGCATGCTCATTAACCATCTGGAGAAATAACTCTACATATTCACTTACTGTACTTCATTTTCTGCTAATGGGGTTTGTTTGTTTAAAAAACATACAATAGCTATGCGACACATTAGCATAGAGAGAAAAGCTTTTTACTAATGAAAGTTTGTTTTGCAATCTTTGACACAAATGCTTAGTAAAATATTTTTTATTCATTAAATGCCATCCTTCCACTGAGTCCCTTTAAAGAAAGACATCCCAATTGGTGGCCATATTTGCAATGCTTTTATGCAGCTTTTCAAGTCCTATCTTCTTGACTGCTTGAAAGCCAATCTGTCCAAAATCACTTGCACTGTAAAATGTTAGATCAAATTTGACATTTTAAGTTGAAAAAAAGTGTTACCAATTGAAAGTAATATTTTAAGTTGTTTCAACTTCTTGCAGTGTGCTTAGGTGACAATAAAAACATATTTACGCTGGACTATAAACTTATATCGACTGTATAGTTTGATTTCTTAAGCTTAAACTGTTTTAAAAAACACTTTTCCAGGTTGTGACACCAACGATTGGCTTTTTCTATTGGCTATTTCTGCGGGAATTCTTTCATTATAGCGGTCATATTGAAAGTTGCTTTTCCCCAATTCATAGTAATAGACCTGTGGTGTCTTTTTAATGCCTATAGTCTTTGAATACATTCCCTGTAAACATCAACATAACATTAGTAATGTTCCATCCAAAGTTGCACATTAAACTTATGCGCATATTTGGAATATCGCATTAAACATTTGCTAATGAAGCATGCGTTTCCATGCAGTGAGCTGAAGAGAGCAAAATTGTCACTTCCTGATAAACTAGTGCTATATGTCTTTAAAAATGCATAAAGCCGCTTTATTCAGTGTTTGAATTAAGGGGGGGCCGGGGTGGTCCCAGACCTCCGATAAGCAATGAGGGACCCCCTATAAAGCACAAAAATATAAACTAGGGAGGTCCTCTGGATTTTATTAAAACTGAAATACTAACATAACATGAATTTACAATTCTCCTGCTGCGCTACCACAAAGAGATACTGTCCATTATTTGTCCCAATTTTGCAATAAACTAATCCAAAAGATTTCTGTCTGAAATAAATGTAAACTCTCAATTGTGCCTCTTGCTGTTTTCTTAATCTTTCTCAAACGATTATTTCACACGTTGAGGGGGAAAATGGTTAGAGTTCGAGTTAAGGAAAATTTGGGGTTTCTTTGATTAAAGAGCACCTATTTCATTGCTAAAAACAATGTTATTTTGTGTATTTGGTATAATAGAATGTGTTTGCGTGGTTTATGTGGTTAAAACACATTATTTTCCACATACCGTACTTTTTTGCAGCTCCATATTTCAATCTCTTCATGAAACAGAGCTCTGTTTGCCTGATTGGCTAGCTAATCTGTATGTCGTGATTGGCCTGAATACCTCTGACGTCAGCCAGAAACGTCATTTCAGAACCGCATTTTAGATGTTGTGCAATGAGTTCTGTAAGATGGTTAGTCCAGTAATGCTGTCCAATGCGCAAAGTTACATGACTTTTTTAATGCGCATCTAGGGATTTATTCTGTTAAAGTGTTTCCATCGTAGTCCAAGTGCATGTTTTCTGATCGGATAAGAAATGTATCCAACTCAATCATGCAAATACGTTTTTATGCACATTTTTAGTTTTTATGCGCATCTTGCCATTCCATCCAGTTTTTTATGCGAATCTCCAAAATGTAAATAATGATCAGCTAATCATTTGATCAAAGATCATTAAGGTCTACAAACTGGTACGTGTGACAGCAGCTCTCTCCTGTACTTTTAAAAGAAAAGCAAAAGGGTTTTGCTTTTAAGAAAGGAATCTTCTAAGCTTAGAGAACTGAATTCACCCCAATATGTGGTTTACACCCTATCCACCTGTGATGAAAGAACGCTGTAATAGCGAATGACAAAGCAAGACTATGCTGAAGCTTTGAAGAGCAGTGTGTATCAACTATTCTGAAGAGGCCTTAAAAACACACCGCACAACATAAATGACATCTTTACTTTCCGGTTTTCACATCATGCAACTTTTACAAGCCTCTCCTTCTCGAACACCTTTTAATACATTGGGAGAAGAACACAAGCCACATTAAAACAAAGACACAGTTGGCTTTTTTGTCTTCTGCCTGGATGCTTTATTTCGTTTTTTTTCTTCTGTAATCAGTGTGTGAAAAGGACCTTTGAGGCACTAATATACACCCTTTAGGTACAAAGGTGGATTGTATTTTCTAAAAGGGTAATGCCCTAAGAACAGCTTTTGTACCTTTATTTTTAAGAGTGCACAATGTGTCCCCTTTTAAGATGAGATCAGCATAAGGGTCACGTTTTATACCTTACTGAATTTTTAGTTCAGTTCTATTTATAGGGGTGAAGAGCAACAGTAATTAACACATTCAGATCCAAGTAATTAAAAAGCTGAGCTTCACAGCAGGTAAATCTGTTGCAGGGACTAGTGTGTTAGCTCATGTTATAGGTTGCTTTGTATCTTTGCTGTGGATACCTGAAGTAACAGCTGAGGAACGTTCTTTAGACAGGCAGATTTCCTAAATGCTTCAGAAAGATCTAGAAACCCTCTGGAGATAATAAACCTTAAGTTAAGTATAGATCTGTTTATTTTTTTTGCATCCACGAGGGTCATCTTACAGTGCGCGTGATGCAAAATTCGTCATCAGAATAGTATGCACACTATTTTTGTAATCGCGTGTACTTTGTACGAATAGGTCACGTATGCCGTAGGTCAGAATGCTGCAAGCGCACCACAGGTCATGTGACAAGAACAAACCAATCAGCTTCCTCACCTTTTCCGTAAATTTGAAACCTCAGCAGAAAAATAAAGAAGCAGCTCATAATTGCGGTCCAACAACAGACGCCTCAGGAGCGCAACTGCCCAAGCGCTTTGGAAGGAAGGAGAAAGCGGGGCGCCTAGTGGTGCACCTAGCGGTTTCCACACATTTTTAGGCGTGACATGTAAACGACTCCTTATTCATCATATTCAAATTTGACAATATATATGGACATGCCAAATTGTTATGTTGTTTGGCGAACACAAACAGCTAGTTAACTCTTTCACCGCCAGCGTTTTTAAAAAAAGTTGCCAGCCAGCGCCAGCGTTTTTCATGATTTTCACCAAAGTTTAATGCCTTCCAGAAAATGTTCTTCTTTAAATATATAAACATACAATATACCAAATGAAAGAACAGACCCTCTGCTTTCAAACAAAAAAAACCGTTTCATTCTACCTTTAGTGGTTCTTTTGCAATCAGCTTTTGAATATGGGTAGGTTTTTGCAAAAACACCATATTTTGAGCAAAAAGCAGAAATAATTCCATTTTTATGACGGACTTTTCATAGAGATCCGATTCAGAGCGATCTTTAAAACAGACACGGACATGCAGCAGCTTGGCATAGGGCAATACTTCCGGTTTTAAAAAGTTGCGGAAGGGCGCCACCTGGTGGATAATAGCGGTATTGCGGAAAGACGGAATATCTCGTCATTGGCGGGGAAGCGTTTTCTCTTAATTGACGAGAAATCTCGTCAATGGCGGGGAAAGAGTTAAAGAGCTATAATTAACAGAGCAAAATTTGATAATTTCACAAATTATTAAGTATGGTAAAATTTAGTAAATTCACTGTGATACATGGTCTTTCATGGCTTACTCTCACAGTATAATACTTATAATAATTGTGTTTTTTTTTTCTTTTGGTTGCCACTGTACATATAGTGGTTTCAACAAGTGCAAGTTGGCACAAATTTCTTTCTCTTTTTTACTTGTGCGGAAGAAATCAATGCATCATGCCGTGTCAGCCCCATTGCTGATGTAATGTGCTCTGTAAGCAGAGAAATCTGCACCAAACAGCACCACGAGGGTCCCTAAGAGAAGCCAATCAAAGCAGAAACAGACGCCTCAGTCAAAGTAAACATGCCAGCCTAAAAAAATTGTTTTTATCAAGTGTAAAACTAGGGCATGATAGAGTATGTCAGGACGTGCACAAGCTCTCCAATCCAACATTTACCTCCTAATGACAGAAAATGAATAGTGAGCATCTTCAAATTACTCAATCGACACAATGAGCTAAAGCGATGGTCTTAATTAAATATCGAAAACACATCGTTTAGGGAATTATTGATGGTTCACCCTAATCATCTGCATATTTCTGCTGGCCCTTGGTCACGGTGGGAGAATTTGGGGGTGGGCCTGAAAAGCGGAACCGAGTGGAGGCACTGGCTTAATTCGGTGAGACTAATGGTATTTGAAAGCCCTTCTTTTCCTGTCATGGACTAAGGATGTGCATGCCAATCAAGGTACAGAGCAAACAGATTTTTATAGATGCAGCCACGACAATGGAGAAAAGAAGACTGTCCAAATCTCTGGCATGTGAGATCATTTATAAGAGCAGATTTGTAAAAGAGTATGCCATTTTTGCATTATTCCACTATGATAAATCAAAATTTTTCTGATCTTTTATTAACAATCATACATGCTGAAGATTCATAACTTGTACAGCTCAAAGGTTTCTCCCTTAAATATGTATTTCAGACCTTGCGAAAAGTGTAGCACTTTCAACTATACTGCACTGTACTGGTCCATTACCAAAACACAAAAGTATTGAGAAATACTTCTGACGTAGAAAGCCCAGGAGAGCACACTTATGGAAAATTCATGTTTTTGATGTCGCACCAGCTAGAAACATTTCATACATTTCCACCGAACGGGATGTAAGACGGCTCTTTCTGTACAGAGGTCGATTGTGCTTCAGTTTATCTGTCAGAAACCTCTTATTTTCCTCTGGGATGAGATTTGACAGCGCCTCAAAACATTGTGACAAGCGAGTGAGATTGTTAGTCATGTTTTGACTACAAACTGAGTTCATTCCAGACACAGATTTCACAGCGGCTGAAAATTTCCCCCAATTCATGCAGCTATCAACAAACTCGACCTCAATACCACAGTCAATGATTTACCTGTCTTACTATAATAATGGCTGCTATTTAGGTGAAATTGGTCCATAAAAGGGGGCTGGAACAAAAACTCAGGGTTACAAACACAGTGTTATTAAGATGATGATGTGCTGAATACAGTATATGAACAGTTATGTCATCACATTGATCCCCAAATTCAGTTATTATTACTTTTCTTGCAATTACAATTCCTAGATCTGCATCTCTAGAAAATTATCCATATAATTCTGCCAAATTAAAACACCTGTACAGATTCATACAATAAGAATCCTGATTATTGTATTTTCCTAATTCTATTAACACATTTTAATTTGTATCAAATCAGTGTGGCAACTGCATTTCACACAATACAGTATTCTGCTTTACAGATGTAAAGTGCATGAGAGATAATTGAAGGTCTTGCAACAAAGGAGTGTAAATATTTGCATGCAGTTTGCTGACTAAATGGATGTATTTGAACCGCATTGATTGCCAAGAGAACCATCTGCCTATACAGCAGCAGAATTTTTTTTCCAGAAATCCTGGAATGTTTGGTCTCGTCTGCAGAGTGAGACACATGAAACAGACAGACAAAGGGCAAGAGAGAGATATAATATATGGCAACAACAACAAACTTGCATTTCCCCCAGACATACGTTCTTCTCCCACACAAAAACAGAATTTTATTCAAAATAGGTATAAATTCAGTGAAATTCCGCGTTAACACTAGATTCCGTGTAAATATGCCAATTCCGCGATTCCGTCTGCGAATCCGTGATCGCAGAAATTATAGGGCCCTATGTGAGAAAAGTACGGGGGAGGTGATAAATAGGAGGAGGGAGGGTTAAAAGTACAGTAGAGCTACTATGGTACAGTATGGTATGGTATGGTAGTAAAATGAATGCACTATGGTATGTACATACAATTATAGATTGTAAATTCAGACTTAACCCTCATAAGCCCCGATTTTCCTGTATACGTTAGAGTTCCGTGGGGGTCAAAATGACCCCAGAAATTGATAGAGTAATTACAAAAATATATACATTTTAATGATACAAATAAGATATCTTTTTTTGTTTACTTCCCATCTATACATTAATGCTGTGTTTTGGGAGATAGGAAGTACTTTTGTACCTGTTTATCACTAAATTCCTGTAAAATATAATAAAAAAAATCACATAAATTATGATTTAAATTGTTTTTAGATATTTATGTGTTGAATTCAGCCATCTGCTGGCTAAAAAAAAACATAAAAGAATTACAGTTTAGGAAATAAATAATATTGACCAGCGAGGCCCATAGAGACCCATTCATTTCACTGGATGTGGCCAACTGCTCCCATCACTACTTTCGTGATACATTTTGTGAATTTATGTATATATAAACATTAGAAAGGACATTAAAAATAAATATTATTTGAAATAGTAGAATCTTTGTAGTTTTTGATGCATTTTGAAATGTCTGTTTTTACAAAATGCCACAGAAATTTGACTGAATGTAAGGATGTGTCTGCGTGTGTACATGTTTGTGTGTGACTTTGTTTTCTATGCGTGTCTTTGCCTTTTGTGTATGTGTGTTTGTGCATGTGTGTGTGTGTGTGTGTATGCGTGCATGTGTGCACACACCTGTGTGAGCATTAGAGGCCACCAATTTATTTAATCTTTGTTTTGCATCTGTGGCTGTTTTTTGCCAAATTCTGTAAAAAATGCTCTTTGTGGCAGTCATACCTTTGTGTGTTTGTGATTGAGCATGTATTTTCTATATTGCATTTATGGTCTACCAGGCCTTCTTTTTTTGTGTTGAAATTCTCAGATTTATTCTGGATGCATAGTTTTTTTTACAAATAAAAAGAAAAGAAAAAAAGGATTTGTTTGCATTTCCCATTCATTTTCAATTGGAGTCATTTTGACCCCAAGGGCCTCTTTTGGTAACATTATTTTTTTACATTTTATCTTTAGAATGACCAAATTAAGCCCAGTTTTTTATATGAATATTGAAAGATAATCTAAGAGTCACAAAATCTTATTCCACCCAGATTAAGGGAACCATTTTTTTTTTAACTAATGAAAAGTGGCTTGGGGTCCAAATGAGTTAAAATGAGATTATTTCACCTCTCTGGGGCCTGAAAGAAGTAGTGATGTCCAATGTCTTATTCATGAGCAATAAATGATTCCAGTGAGTTACTGAAGATTACTCAGTGTGACTTTCACATGTGTGCAGGTTACATGATCTCACTGTATTAATGGGTGACAATATGCTGGTGATGGAGCACAGGTATTAATACGATCACATTAATACAAGTAACGGAGGATGACATTTATGATAAACGAAGATTAAAAAGAATGATTTGTTCACGAATTTTGCTACAAAAACACAAACACTCTAAATTCTGATATTTACACCAAAGCTAGAAGACTAAACGCTTTTGTAAGCTTTAAAAATAATAAAATACTTCAAATGTGCAACAACATGACCGTGAGTAAATGCTCATGTGTGAAAGGTGAACTATTCCTTTAAGTGTTCCTATGTGAATGTGTTTTTATTTTGCATGAGGGTGTCCCATGGGCTCTGACCTCCTCAAGGAGAGATGCTTGTTTAGTGCTTGGAGGATGTGAAATTAACGCAGTGGAAAGATACTAGAAAGAAGACCGTCTACGTCCTATTCTTCAAATTCATCAAAAAAACATCATAAAAGTCAAATATTCACAATTGTAGTACAAGTAAACACTTAAAAAAGTTCCAATGGTAATCATAATTTTCCGAAATGCCATATTTACTGCAGTAAAATTATAATAGCGCTTCACAATAAAGTTTTTTAACATTAATAAATGCATTAGCTAACATGAACCAAGAATAGTAATATAGCTTTTCAGCATTTATTAATCTTTGATAAAGTACATTAATGCTAATACACTTGTTTATGAAAGTTCAAAGTGTATTCTCTGTTAACTGTATGATTTTGTGCTTATCATGGACATGCATTTCGCATAAGTGAACATAAGATCACAAGTGGACAACGAAGGTAAACAGGTGTGAAACGCTTTGAGCTCGTCCACTTTCAACTACATTCAGGGGCAGTCGAAAACACATAAGACCGGATTGGTTTTGTGGTGTAGACGCTCACGTGGTCAAAAGTGTGTGCGCAGCCACAAAAGACCGCCTACTCCCGACTTTTAGATCTAATGTGTAATGTACTGAGCACATCTAGTGTGAAACCACAGTGTTCAGCGCAGTCTTTAGGCTGTCATGATAAAACTAAAGCAGCGCTCTCCGCCTCTTTTTTGTTTTATTTCACTTATAGAAATTAAAAGCCCATAGCACATTTTCCAACTGTTTCTCTAAAGGGTTAAATATATACAAGATAAAGATTTACTCAGTGACTGCCAGAATTATGCAATCCACCATTACCTCCAACAAATAAACAACATATGCATAAAACAAGTAGATTGATCTGAATTTAAATAAGAAATATGTTGATTTATTTCGTACAGGGCGGAGAGTGAAGAACATCTGGCAACAGTGTGGTTTTGAATATTTGCTTTCTTTTAAATTACTGAAAGTCATAGTGACTGTTTAACACACACTTTAAAAGCATCACATTCATAATTTTCTGGTAAAATGTCACTTTTTCGCGTCAATCCACAAGCATTTAAACCATAAACAATGGACTATCACTTTAATTGAGCACGAGCAGAGCAGCAAAAATAGACCCGACATGAAACGATCATGGCACTGCTGCTTCAGCGTCGCTCCTGCTATGCAAGCACGCACTGCTGACCTGTACGTTGTGCATGCCCTAACTTGTTAACATGGGCGCTGAAAAAATATGCGCTGCTCAGGCATGCGGTGTTAAACCACCTTAAGACCATCCCTTCAAAGTAAACAGGACAGAAGAGGACAAAAGTGGACAAAAGAAATGGATTAAAAATACCAGGTGTGAACAGGAATGTGTCTCTCGTCATTTGTGATCTGATCGACCAAAACGCATCTTAAAATGTGCTCTTAATACCAGGTGTAAACAGGGCCTGAAGGGGCCAAAACACCACAGATCCTAACACATGCATGTAAATTGCTTTAACTTTATATGCTTTTCTCATACTTGTTAGATGTCACATGATCTTAGATGTCACACATTGACCTCAGATGGTTTTGTTTTGCTGCACTTAAAGTTTGTAAAAATAAATATTTGTACAAGAACAAAAAGAGCTGAACATTGCAGCCAACTGAAAGAAAACTATAATGCCAGTGTTAAAAAATCTCCTAAAATAAACGCTATGTCAATGATACAAACTCCACACATTATTCACACTACAACCAAAAAAGCTCCCTTAAAATTTATACTGTGTTAAAAAAATCCTATAGAAATATTATAATATTTTTAAACTTTTCATTATGCAGTTTAAAAAATAATATTGCATTATGGAACATCCTAAAATCATAGCTTAGTGTTTATTTTATTACATTAACAAGCTGTCATCTCATTCTACTGCTTCTCTGACGTTTCATTTTTAAAGAAAAATTACTATATAAGGAAGTAATTATTAATGAAAAAAATGGATACACCACATGCTCTTGACCACAGTGGTAAAGTATCATCTATAAGTATAAACTCAAAAGCAGAACTCTTTACAGCAGTGCATCTTTACCTAAACCACTCAAGAACAACTTTCAGTGATATTAACTCCAAAAGATTTAATACGTTAGCAATATGAAGATTCCTGAGATGCAGGTAATAGACACAGAAGATGGCGAGGAGGAGATGAATGTCTATGCCAACACAGAAGAATTAAACATTTATGATGTCTGTATTATGTCCGGAACAGACAACTCAGACACCAAGAGAAAACAAACATCGCAACACACAGGTACAGAGATTCAATTTATTATGAAACAGTGCATCCAGTACTGCAGCTGAAAGTTTATAGACCTTTTTGAAATATTATCTTGTCCAATGTTTATATAAAACAGTTAAATAATGTTTATTTAAAAAGACCAAATATTAGACCTGCCCTTCAAATCAAGCAGAAATGTTTTAAACATTTTGTAAAGCTTCAAAAATATTTAAGCACAACTGTATCTAAAGAAGATTAATCTCTGTCATTTTCAGGAAGTGAGTGTGCGAGGATGATAAGTTACAGATCAGTTTCAGTGTGTTTGGCGTTGATGTGTGTTCTTCTACTGACTGCAGTCATAGTGCTGCGTATCCTGATCAATACAAACAATCAACAGTTTAACATCAAGAACAAAAACCTCACTGAAGAGAGAGACCAGCTACATACCAAATATACCAACATCACAAAAGAGAAAGACCAGCTACTAACCAAATATACCAAAATCACAAAAGAGAAAGACCAGCTACAGACCAAATATACCAACATCAGAGAAGAGAGAGACCAGCTACAGACCAAATATATCAACATCAGAGAAGAGAGAGACCAGCTACAAACCAAATATACCAGCATCACAGAAGAGAGAGACCAGCTACAAACAAAATATACCAACATCACAGAAGAGAGAGACCAGCTACTAACCAAGTATACCAACATCACAGAAGAGAGAGACCAGTTACTTTCAAAGTCCGAAAACTTGACAACAAAAAATGATAGATTATTAACCAACAACAGCATCCTTAATAAAAAAAGAGAGCAGTTAACTCAACAGATAAATACAATGATGGAGATTCTAAATGCAGGTACTCTTAAAATAAATTATACCGTACAAAAATGAATAAAAACCATAATAGACTGCATTATTCATTGTGTGTGAGGTTGGGGGGTTGTTGGGCTAATAGAATTGTTTGTGTTTACAGCTGGATGGATTTACTATCAGTCCAGTTTGTACATCAATTCATCTGAGTGGAAGAGCTGGACTGAGAGCAGAAGATACTGTAGAGAGAGAGGAGCAGATCTGATCATCATTAACAACAGAGAGGAACAAGTGAGTGAAAGAGGTTTTGTTGCAGGTGAAGGGGTCAGTTGTGTGTTATAATGCAAATGTATTATTTCATCTTCTCAGGATTTTATTACGAAGAATTATGGTGAGGATGTACACTGGATTGGTTTGTCTGACAATGATGAGAAGGATGGATTGGTTACTAACAGCCCACTGAACGTTACCATGTGAGAAATCACTAAATTTAACTGATTATTATCCAATAAATGATTTTCACAGTCAGTATCATATCACACAGAAAACAACACTGAAGATTTAATGATGATCTGTTGTTTCAGGTCCTGGGAGTCTAGAGAAACCAGTTACCAAACTAAAGGCTGTGCTTGGTCTGATTATTTAGGGTGGAATCATGGGGTGTCATGTTATAGTGCTCAAAAATTTATTTGTGAAAGAAATATTTTTAATTGAGTTGCTTAATGTGAAAAAATTCAGTAAATTGCAAACACCCACAGGATTTTGTGCATGAACACCAGTGAGACTATCTGAGGAGGGCAAAGATTAAGTGAGTTGAGTCAAACATACACTTATTAGAGGGCTTTTGTAAAACTTTTTAAACACGCATTTTAGTCTTGAACAAAGATAAGCCCTGTCTACAAAACCATCCCTTGATTTTCAAGTTACTGTATGTGAATAACCTTTTGATTGTACATGATACATTCTAATTAATGAAGCTTTTTAGTAAAATTTACTAAATTTACCTAAAATGTGCTTTTAGCTTTTGTGTATTTAGTCAGTGTTTAATGTTGTGGATCAATGTGAATAACATATGTAACCTACAAGATAATGATAATAAAGGTTTTTAAACAAGTTTCAAACATTCCTTTATCTGCCATTAGTCAGATAAACAGATAGCTGCACCCCAAACCATTGGTTAAGGCAATAGTGCTTTTTCACCGTCAGCCCAAATTGTTCTAAGAATTATAAGGAACGGTTACAGTATATGTTTTCACGTGAGCCTGGTTTGGCACAGCATGACTTCAAACCTTTCTCGTCCCAGAATTCTCAGCACGGTTGTAAAGGCAGTGTTTCCCAACCCTGTTCCTGAACGCACTCCAACAGTTTTGGATGTCTCCAACATCTGAGCCCATTATTTCCCACCTTAAAATGAGATTATTTCACCTCTCTGGTGCCTGAGAGGAGTAGTGATGTCCATCTAGTAGTGAGTTAGATTAGTGTTTCCCAATCCTGGTCCTAGGCACCCCCTCCCAGAAAGTTTTAGATGTCTCCTTATTTAAAACACCTGATTCGACTCATCAGCCTCCTTCCAAAATGGTAAACACGTGTCCCTAACAAGCTGATGAGTTAAATCAGGTGTGTTAAATAAGGAAACATCTAAAACTTTCTTGGAGGGGGTGCCCGAGGACCAGGGTTGGGAAACACTGAGTTAAGCACTATTCGGACAGGATTAGTTTTCCAAACAACGTTTGAGTTTCAACGTGTCTCCCAGGACGTCTGTGATTTTATGTACCGATTCGGACGGGATTAAAATGATGCAGGCTATTCCAGTGATGGGAGTGTCTGTTTCTTCATTTGGGAGTTGCAGAAGAGCACGTGCTCTGGATACGCGTGTTTGTAATGTTTAATATTTTGCTTTAAATGTAAAATTATGACAGAACATGTCATATATTAATTTAATTTTAACAAATCAAAAAAATATATACAAATCCTACTAAAGTAACGTTAGCCTACGTGTTTTATATAACTGTCTGCTTATAATAAACCCAAAGAAATGAAGAAATAATGATTAATAACAATTTATTATCTTTATTAATTAACATTAACATTCCGGAGTTGAACAATTTTGAAAGGAGTTTCTTATAACGTTAATGATATTACAGTGGCCAGTCTTAACAGTGTTTGATATTCAGCTTATTTTATTTTGCCGAATGCGAAAAAACATCCATATCTGAATGAATGGGACTCAGGAAATACAATATAGGCGCATTAGTAAGACCTTACGGCAGATCAAGTTGGCCAAAACACGAAATGAACCGCGTTTTCAAAAGATATTGCGGGCAAACACAGACATTTGCATCCGGATGGGTTTAAATTTCTCAGAGGACCTCTGAGTTTGGCGAAAAGCAGTAGGTAAATTGCTCTGGAATTCTTACGGAGGCCGTCAGAGAAAAACACAGACATGGCCGATTCGGACGGGATTAAAAACACAGAGGACCTCTAATGGCGCTTTTCCATTGCATAGTACCCCACGGTTTGGTTTAGTTTGGGTCGGGTCAGCTTACTTTTGGGAGCTTTTCCATTGGGTGCAGTACGTAGTACCCGATACATACCCGATTGCATGTGGGTGTCCCATGGGCTCTGACCTCCTCAATGAGTACGTTTACATGCACAGAATAAGCGGATAACTATTAAAAATCTGCTAATTATAGAAAACTGTTTTCATGCGTTTACATGCAAATCAATAAGCCGGCTATGCAGACAACTGCGTTTACATGGGACTTGCAGAATTATCAGTTTTCTCGCAGGCAGTGACGTCACCACCTATACACAATAGTCGTTCAAAAAGTCAACGGCATATCTGTCTAAAGCTGTACTGTTGTATCTCTTCTCGTGTCTGCTGAACCTGTAAATGTAACATAAGCTTCTATTTTAACAGTTTCTCTGCCAACTGCTTTAGTCCAGCAGAGACTTTAATGCGTTACTTTGCGCTTACTTCCGCGTGTGACGTTTCTCTTTCATACGCGGAGACATGCGCACATGGACAAAACCGTGAGAAAGTGGGTTAAGGTGTTTACATCCCACGCGAAATCGGCGTAATTTGCACAAAACTATCTGTGCCGATCGGTTTTTGCTTTCGCCGTTTATGGGCTTTCCCCGATTCAAGAAAACCGCTTTACGCGTTTACATGACCCAATGTGTTATCAGTTTATTAAGCATAATCGGCGTAAGACTGTGCATGTAAACGCAGTCACTGAGAGATGCTTATTTAGCTTGTTTTGAGACTAACACAATGGAAATATACTAGAAAGAAGACTGTCTACCATCAAATTCTTTTAGCCAATCAAAAAACACCCTAAGGCTGCAGTCACACCAAAAGCGCTTTAAACGCTTGCAAACGCAAGGCGCGACGCACTGCCTTTTTAAAAAAAAGAGCAGTGCGACGCGGCTTTTCATATTGCTAAGCAACCACCGAGTCAGCTGTCTTGTCAATCAAATATTGAAGCGTGAGCACTCTTTTGCTGTTAACTGTCATATCAGCAGAAACTTTAAAAAGAGGACGCTTGCTCTGACCTTGTTTGAGGATGAGAGGTGCACAAACACGCAGGAGAGAGTGAGCGAGTGGAGTCCGGTTCTTCAAAGCAACTGTAAACTTCCCTCACCACAACGTAAGGCCCGCCCTCTCCCCTCTTTTGATTGGACAATGGAAAGACACGAATGACGTCGGGCGCTTCTCCGCTCTCAGCGCTCCTTCAAAAACGTGTGCGCGGCAGGCGGCAAAAAACCGCAAGGCGCTCGGCGCGCATAAACAGCGCGCAAACGCGCCCTGCCCATAGAATATCATTCAAAAAAGGCGCCTGCAACTGCCATAAACGCTATTGGTGTGACTGGCCCCTAAAAATCAAATATTCACAACTGTAGTAAAAGTAAACACTTACGGTGTAAACGGGTGTGAAATGTTTTTTAGCTCCGATATTGATTCTAGTTTTATTACGGGCACGGTCACTTTCTATCTTTGTTTCCTTGGTTGTTTTCTTTTCCTTGGTTGTTCTAGCTCTGGTTGTTAAATGAGGAATTGGAAGTTTGTTAGTGAATGTTTTCTCAGACATCACGCAGCGTTCAATCCAACACACCTGTGAACTTCAGACGGATGCATGTGATATTAGGTGTTTCTCAATGTCAAGGATGCTTCCTTGGCATGACTGTCCTTCCTTCAGAGGCTAGGCGAGGCTCCTCTTTAGCATTCGGACAACACATAAATGGAACAGGCTAGCAAGTGCACGTCATAATGTGAGTGAAAAGGTGTGCTTTCGGCATTGCGCGCATAGGATTGGGGGTGATTTAAGACCGTGAAGACATATGCATCCTTTCCTGTATATGAGATATTTTTCAGGACACAGTTTTTGTTTCTGGCTTCAGTGGATCCTTCCTTGACATTGAGTACACCTATTGTAACTCGGCGGGGGGTTGGGGGGGGTGTTGGCGGTGGATCTGTGGCATTGGCAGGAACTGTGATTGACAGGCAGTATATACAGCCCTGCGCTGATTGGACCAGATGAACCAGGAGCGGTGGATCTCTAGTGGAGCTCTAGATGGAGGTAGAAGCGAGTTTTTTTAACAGTCTAATTTATGTTGTTCTATTGAAGCATAGTGTCAATTTCAGTAAATATAATCAAAAAACTCTTGCCGACTGCAGCTTTAATTGCCCTGAAATATCAGAGAAAGCTCTTACATATACATCTACAAAATGTTGTGCAGCATATTTACTAAAAACACAAGCAACAGTACTCTCTCATAATATTAGTGCTAACTTAAACCCGTCATTTATCCCGCTCGCGCCTAAAAATTTTTTTATATTTTTCCTATTTAAAACTTGACTCTTCTGTAGAGTCAAGTTTTAAATAGAAAATATATCGAAACTCTGTTGTTATTTTTGGTTATTTGTGAGCGCGATGCTAATGGACTAATGAGATTCAATGGATTGTGCTAAGCAATGCCAAAAGTGCTAGCGCCAGACCCGGAGATCCGCTGAATGGATTCCAAAACGGTTAAAATCAAATGTTTAGGGGAGCTGGAAAATGAACATATATTCAAAAAAAGTGGAGTGTCCCTTTAATGCCAGATGTAAAAAGGGCCTAAAATGCACATAATTTTTTGACATAATTTTAGCTTCTCTCATGCTTTTTAAATGTCACACGATCTTATATGTCACACATTGACCTCAGATGGTTTTTTAGCTGCTCATTCAGTTTGTTAAAATGAAATACAAGCAAAAAAAGAACCAAGCAATGCTGTCAACTAAATGAAAACTATAATGCCAGTCAAAACCTCCACACATCATTAACACTACAACCAAAAAAGCTACCTTAAAATGTATACTGTTAAAGAAATAATAATAATAACAATTCATTAGAAATATTTTTTTTAAACATTTTCATTATGCAGTATAAACAAAGTTATATTGCATTATGTAACATAGAAAAATCATAGCTTAGCTCACATAATGTTAATTTTATTACATTAACAAGCTGTCACGTCATTCTGACTGGTTTACTTTTTCTAGAAAAATGACTAAACGTTAAGGCCAGCGGATACCACATGCTCTTTACCACAGTGTTAAAGTATCATCTATAAGTAAAAGCTCAAAGGCAGAACTATTCACAGCAGTGTAGGACATCTTTACATAAACCACTCAAGAAAAACTTTCAGTGATATTAAATCCAACACACTGACAAGAAAATTGGCAATCTGAACATTCCTGAGATGCAGGTAATAGACACAGAAGATGGTGAGGAGGAGATGAATGTCTATGAAAAATTAAAAATAGAAGAATTAAACACTTATGATGTCTGTATGATGTCCGGAACAGACACCAAGAGAAAACAAACATCTCAACACACAGGTACAGAGACTCAATTTATTATGACAAAGTACATTCAGTACTGCAGCTGTAAGTTCATAGACCTTTTATAATGATGTCTAAACATTGTGCCATTTTTAAATAATACAGTTGAACAAAGTCTATTTAAAAAGCACAACTTTATTTAAAGAAGATTAATCTGTATATCTGTCATCTACAGGTAGTGAGAATGTGATGATGATAAGTTACAGATCAGTTACAGTGTGTTTGGTGCTGCTGTGTGTTCTTCTACTGACTGCAGTCATAGTGCTGTGTGTCCTCATCAAAAACCTCACTAAAGAGAGAGACCAGCTACTAACCAAATATACCAACATCACAGAAGAGCGAGACCAGTTAACTCAGTATATACATTTACGGATGAAAATTCTAAAAGCAGGTATTCTTAAAAACACTTTAACCATATAAAAATAAATTAAACTGTACAAAAATGTATAAATTCATAAACTGCATAATTCTATGTGAGTTGGATTGATGAGCAAATAGAATTGTTTGTGTTTACAGATGGATGGAAGGAATATCAATCTAGTTTGTACTTCATGTCATCTGCGGATAAGACCTGGTATGACAGCAGAAGATACTGTAGAGAGAGAGGAGCAGATCTGATCATCATTAACAACAAAGAGGAACAAGTGAGTGAAAGAGGTTTTGTATTTGCTACAGGTGATAGGGGGTCAGTTGTCTGTTATAATTTAAATATGGTACTTCATCTTCTAAGGATTTTATTAAGAAGATATCTGATAGCACAAAATTCTGGATTGGTTTGTCTGACAGTGATGAGGAAGGCACATGGAAATGGGTTGATGGCAGCACACTGAACACTGAGTGAGAAATCACTAAATTGAACTGATTATTATCCAATAAATGAGTCTCACAGTCAACACTGAATATTTAATGATGATCTGTAGTTTCAGCTTCTGGAGGTCTGGAGAACCCAACAGCAAAAACACTGATGAAGACTGTGTTGAGTCTGCTTCATCAGAATGGAATGATCAGTTATGTGATAGTAATCGAAACTGGATTTGTGAGATAAAAAAATAAAAATAGCTGCTTAATGTGAAAAAAATCATTAAATGGTAAGCGCCCAAGAAATTTTACGCAAAAACACCAGGACCTTTAGGTCATTTTAGAGAGACTATCTGAGCAGGTCAAAGTTTAAGTGATTTGAGTCAAACATATACTTTAAGAGGGCTATATCCTTCATAGTAAAACTTCTGTTTAATTGTTTTATGTTTGAGTTATGTGAATAACATTTGGTTGTACATTATACATTCCAAAAAATTAAGCTTTTTAGTAAAAGTGTGTTAAGTTTTGTGTTTTTATGTGTGTTTGATGTTGTGCACCAGTGTAAGTAACATATGGAGTAACTGGTATGTTGTGATCATTGTTGTTTAGGCTTAAGTTTGTACAGTTTAAGTGTATAAAGGAGCAACCACCAGAACAAATAACATGTGTAAATGTGTAACTGTGCTGTGTTACCTGAAAAATAATTATAATAAAGAAATATAATAAATTTCAAATATCTGGGGCTTTTTTACCATGCATTGGGTGCATGTGCTGCTAAAGCAAAGGCCAACAGTGTAGCCAACATAATATAATTATTTTACTATTATGTTTTATTAGTATTAAATACACAGGAAGTTTTATAAAAACCACGTGCATTGACAAACTACAGATGAAATCATCTGTAACTAGCCTAGGTGCCAGCCGATCTTAGCCCCGCCCACAACATTTTGAAAATGGGAAGATCGGTCTGGGGTTTTTCTGTTGAGGAGCTTCTATGCGAAACCCAAAGCTGGTCGACCAATCAAATTGTCAGGGTGGATTCTGACATTGAGTCTGTTCTAAAAGATATCGACAGAGCAACAGAGAAACGTGATCAAGGCATTTGTTGATCTGAAAGATGTTTTTGCCGTCCTTCCTACGGGATTCGGCAAACGTTTCATTTATCAGCTAGCTCCGATGGTCGCTATGAAGACGGGACATGAAAACCCTATTGTCATTGTTGTTTCTCCTTTGGTCGCACTTATGGAGGACCAAGTTAAAGAAGCAACTGAAATGTGTATCACGGCAAAGCAACTTGGCGTGCATAAAGAGATGGATATAATTAGCGGTCGTTGCCAACGTCTTTTCGGAAGCCCGGAATCGTGGCTGCTGAATAGGTGGAGGGACATGCTAGGCTCCGATATTTTTTGAAGCCAACGTAATGGGTATCGTCGTGGATGAATTCACCTAACGTACAAATGGTAAGAGATAGTCTGACTGTATGACTTAATACTTAATGTTGTAATATAAATGAAATGTTGTAAACATAGTAGGTGTTGATCTACGTTCGCTAGTATGATCACAATGTTAGTGTCATTGTAGCAAAATAACTAGCAGTTAGGTCAGGCTGCTAAAGATGCCGTTTCAACATACGTCACACACTCCGTTACTCTGATTGGTCGTAGGTCTATCCAATTGAGTGCAGAGGCATTTTTCGGTTGAGACACGCCTCATAATCATAGCCCAATGGAGCGGTATCAGACTCAAATTCTGTCTAGAATTGAGTATGACAACGTCAGGCTAATCTTTAACTACACTAAAGCTACAAAAGTTAAAAGTATGATACGGACAATTTGGACAAAAGGGTGAAGTCTGAATGCAGCCCCGGTACAGTGATTTTACCAAGTGAGGAACTTTTAGGGCTTTAACTTTGTGTTATATTTAAGAACAACCATTGAACGTAGTAAACTCACAACATTCTGTAGTTTAAATTATATACTTTTCCATAACAATAACAAGATCTCACTTCATTCTACCGCTTTTCTGACTAGTGACTTTTTCTTTAAATAAATAAATAAAATATATACTTTAGTATATATGTAAGGAAGTACTTATTCAACTTTTGTCAAAAAGTTTTTTTTATCAACCAATAATATATCACATGCTCTAGTATCTTCTATAAATAAAAGCAAAAACGGCAGAAAAGGCATCTTTGCAAGGCTTCCAAAGAATCCTAATTTCAAAAAGAGCTTCTTGGCCGAAGCCGAATAAAATGAAAAAACTCAGCTGAAGGCCCAATACAAGCAAAAAAAAATGTTTTTTCTAATTATTTGGCCAATTTTCTCACCATTGCACAAGTTACATTTTTAGAATGTCCTTTTACTACATTTATTTCACATTATTTAACAATTATTTAACATTCTAGCAGTCATTATAGGGCCTTTTTACACCTGGTCACTTCTTTGATCAGATATGTTAAAACTGTTCTAATTACATTTGACCACATTAATATGTCTTGACTAAACGGGTATTAATCCAATCTTCTATTCCAGTGCAAATTGCAAATAATCATTACTCTGCCTTAAGAAACTTGCAGCAACGCTTATATAGCACTGTATGTTGAGCAGCAGACGCGTACATGCGTGCAAGGTCAAGCAGGAGCAGAGAGAAAGAGTGAGATGACGCAAGATTGACAAACATGACAGAAGAAAAGCGTTAATAAACATTTGTTAATAAACATTTTATTGCTCGTGTTAATATATAAGGGTATTTGTCTTTGTAAGACTTCTAGGAAGTTTTTATTACATACTGCAGTTGCTCTTCATCGTTCCTTTTCTTTTTCATGAGATGAAGCACTAAAGTCTCTCATTTTCCGTGCTTGTGCATTCAGCAGACAAATACCCAGGATCGCCGCTGCCGTGTCTTTCTAATACCCTGCATGGTGTTCAGGATGTCTTGATTTTAAATGATAAATGAAACTTGTAGTGTTTTATTTTTTCGAGTCTTTCTTGGAAACAATAAAATGCTTTCACCAACATGTTTGCTGCATTTGCACGTCTCTCACTCTGCGCTGGTTGCGTCATCAAAGACCTTATTTTTCGTTAAAATGTATTCGTCTTTTTCAACGCAAAAATATTTCAGTTGCCGAACATTCGGTGCATGCCTACTGCAAACGCGCAGTTAATATATACATTGTGTGAAACTGGACATAGCAGTTCTGAAACTGCAGAATGTAGCATCTATTTAAATATATATCTATGGTGGACCATAGACACACCTATATCTATGGTCCGGGCTGTGCAATTGAGTGAGGTGTGACTAATTTGTGTTTTCAAAGATCTGTGTTTACTAAATGATGCAAAAGTGTAGAGTTACATTTAAGCTGTTTAAAGCATGAAGAAATTACTGTCAAATAAAAAACTTTTAACATATGCTTTTATGATGCTCAAAGATGAGTTTTTTTAGATCTTCTGTTTATATTGTAGTGACAATTACTGCAGTAACTATGGTATTTTGGCAGACACTGCGGTTAAAGTGATAAAAGGCTTTATTTCTGTGTCTCCTCTTCAGAAGAAACATTCTCCGAGCTGAGTATTATCATTTGTTACAGGGAGGATGTCGAGGAGAATACCAAACAATGAGATTACCTAGTAACACAGTCATTATGAAAATAATTCTTGGGAAACTATAGGTCTAGTCTCGTTACCATGACAACCCCATCTCACAGACTTTCCTTCCTCATTTCCCGGTGTGCTTAAAGGTGAGCTTGAGTGATGGGAAACCTGCCTTAAATCCTTAAAAAGATCTGACTCAATCATTACCATCCTGCTAACTGTTTTCTTTTCTTTTTGCAAGACATTTTACAGACAGAGAAGTAAAAAATGTATCTATACGTAGGCCTAAATGTGACATTAACAGTTATTTTGTCTTTCTGTTTTCTTTCAGAGATCAGATTTTGTCATGGGACATGGGAAGGCAGCATGTAATTGACAGCTGTTTGGGCAGCTCCGCACACTTACACACAGTATGCTCACTAAAGTGTCCTCGGCCAGCACTGTCTATTGGAAATAAGCTTGCCGTTCAAATCTATTCCCAACGCATCACATCCCACTCTGGAGTTATTTATTTATAGTTTCTCTATAAGCTTTCTGCTCTCCAGTTACTACGTATGATTGAAAACTCTATGACTATTTTAAAAATAAGAGATGCCTAAAGATCAGAGACTATACATTTGCAGACTCAAATAAAAATTGCATTTTTTTTACAGAAAAGCCTTCCAAACACAATCTCATGGCAATTTGTACGTATTTTACGAGCCGGCTTTGCTTTCACACCTGTGACGTTGAGTTTGGGGGGCAGGATTTGTACAATTCTATGTACAATTAACTTCGTTCGAAATTCATACGCATTAGCCAACTTGTAAAATACACAGAGATTAAGTTTGCCTTCCAATATGGAAAAAATCTTTAAAAAACTCATATTTTTAAAAAAAATTAATAGTAGATTTTTTACTATGCAAGAGATTGCATGTGCCGCAAAGATGTTTTGGCAATGATAAACATCTAAAAAGATCCTTGTATAATATCTTCAAATGGTTTAGGTTTGTCTTGATAAAATTTAGAGCACATTTTATAATAAATTTCATACTGTACTCTCCCTGACAAGCGGAGGTACAAGGCGTTAGCTTATCTGACCAAACTGTCGCCGAGAATCTGATCGTGTGTTGAATAATAGTCAGTCAAGCCTTTATCTGTGATAAATGACTGTCTCCAGAGCAAACGGCAGAATAAAGCAGCAAACCAGAGGCAATACTCAGAGACAAAGATGAAGTAAGTAGAAGGGAGGAAACAGACGGAGAGGCAGCATGCAGCGTTTAGACTGTCGCAATCACACAGGAATGACAGTGACAACTTACCTACAGCAAACATTTATAAACGACTTAAAGGACTTAATTATTATAATTCATTTTAAAATGATCAAAAAAATATGGACACATGCGACCTACAATAAAGATGTTCACCAAGTTATCTCGTCAATTAAGAGAAAACATTTACATAAAAAAGTGTTCCTAATGAGGTTTTATCTTAATCTGTAATACCGCAATTATCCACTAGATGGCACTTACCCAATTTATAAAAACCTGAAGCAAAAAATTATTTACTAATTTTAAACTCTGTGTATGTTCGATAATCATCATCAATCTCAAATTCCTTCACAAAAATGCAATTATTTCAGCTTGCTATTTTTTTTTTAAGACAAATACCCATATTTAAGAGTTTATAAGCAGAGAAAAAATATAGATATGATGAAATGTTTTTTCTCATTTTGTTTGTTTGTTTATTTGAAAGCAGAGGGTCTGTTCTTTCATTTGATATATTTGTATGTTGTTTATATATTTTTAGAAAAATACATTTTGTGAAACTTTTGTGAAATCACAAAAAAATGCTGACGGGCAACTTTTCAAAAAATTCCTGGCGGGGAATGAGTTAAAGAAGACAAGTATTTAAAAAAGCATCTTGATATATGTTAACTATCTTGGTATATATGACTCCTTTCTTTGTATGGGAAAAAGAGCCAGATATTATGCCTAAAAATTCCTTTTGTGTTTTGCTAAGAAAAAAAATACTGATTTGGAACGACATGGGGTTAATGATGACAAATGATCAATGTTAATGATGCCAAGAGCAATGATGACAGGATTTTCATGTTGGGGTTAACATGGGGTTTTTTTTCAAATGATGAAGGAAAAGCACAGAGGATTTATGAAAAAATATGAAAGCCACTTAGCAATAAGTCAGGTCTGTTCATCACGCATGCAGCCCTCAGAGAAAGAGAACAAACACAGTTTGGGGAGGTGATTGAATTAGGGGCTAGAGAGGAAGAAATCAAGATCTCTTAATGTTCTCTAACTAAATTACTTTGCCAAAAAAGCATTGGTCCACAGGAACCAGAACGTGGGATGTGGAGGCTTATCCTTGCTTGGTAAGAGAGAAATGTTGAGCCAACAATAGCAGATCGGTTTCAAATCCTGACCTACAGAATCGAGGCCTGCTGTGCCTACCCACAATGTTACACTCTACAATTGCATACACACACATGCGCACACATGCACACACATACTAATGTAGCACAGGTCATCAACCGCAAAGATTAGAATCACAAAAGCAAACAAATCAATCTTTAAATGTCTGAAAAAAGGTTTCCAAACATTGAGACATAAATGGCATACAATACACACATTATCTTGCACTTCATCAAACACTGCTGTAATACAAAAGGTCATGGTTGGGCTTTGGTATAGTTTGTACAAGCATTGATATATGCTTGTAGATGCAGAAACTACATCATTATTGGGACGTTGGATGACGATTCAATGCTGTGCATATCTTTTATGCACTTTTCTTTTAACATGTTTTTTTTTTTTTGCAATATGCATTTATATTAAAGTGATAGTTTACCCAAAAATAAAAATCCTGTCATCATTTACTCACTCTCATGTTGTTACAAACATTTAAATATTTATTTGTTCTAATGAACACGAAGGAAGATATTTTGAGAAATGTTTGTAACTATACCGATCATAGACCCCATTGACTTCCATATAGGAAAAAAGAATACTGTGGAAGTCAAGACTGGTTTGGCTACAAATATTCCTCAAAATATCTTCATTTGTGTTTATCAAAAAAAAAAAAATAGAAATGTATACAGGTTTATAAGAACATAAGTGAAGAATTTTCATATTTAACTCTTTCCCCGCCATTGACGAGTTATCTCGTCAATTAAGAGAAAACATTTGCATAAAAAACTTTTGCTATTATTTTAGCTTTTTGCTAAAAAAATTTATTTTTAAAGAAAAATACCCATATTTAAGAGTTTATAAGCAGAGAAAAAAAGGATGAAACGTTTTTTTCCCCGTTTTGTTTGTTTGCTTATTGTTTGTTTGAAAGCAGAGGGTCCGTTCTTTCATTTGATATATTTGTATTTTTATATATTTTAAGAAAAAAAATTTCACAAAAAATGCTGGCAGCAACTTTTCAAAAAGTGGCTGGCGGGGAATGAGTTAAGTGAACTTTCCTTTTAATATTTATTTCAGTATATTTCCACAGACATGCTTTGAAACGCTTTAAAAAGAGCATCTGACATCCCCAGTTCAGGATCTGTATCTGCGGGGGGGGGTTATGACTTTCTACACGTTATCTTTTTTGGCTCCATGGTGTGTAGTCCCATGGCAATAATGGGAAAAATCTGTTAATGGTATTCTAACAGATCGTTCTCTATTATGGACCTCTGGAGTATCATCTCATTTCCCTGTAAAAGGACAAAAATTCTTTCTGGGCTTTAAAAATGTTGAATTATTTTAGCCCATGGTTGGGTAAATATTGGACAGGATATTAAATCAACCTACTGTATTCTGGGTTATTATTACTCAACCATGGGTTGAAACTCAGCATTTGGGTTATAACAACCCACATTTATTACACAGCTCATTGGAATGCTTGATTGTAAATGGCCAGTTGAGACTTTGCAGGTTTGTTATTTCCAGATAACAACCGCTTAAAACTAAGAAGCCGCCAGTGTCCCTACACCAGTGGTTCTCAAACTGGGGGCCGCCAGATGGTGCCAGGGGGGCCCCATTTTTATGGCAATTTATAAAATAAATTAATTTATCATGAATTCAGTGCAATTAAACCCAACAAAATAAGGCTACTAACCAACAGCATTACTTTGTATCATTCAATATGTTTTGTTTAATTAAAAGTTGAGGTTTTTGTCATATATTTTCTTTGGGGGGGGTGCGAAGGAATGCGCCGTACACAAGACGTTTGAGAACCACTGCCCTATACAGCGCTGACATCTTGGATCTTGAGTCTGCGCAGTAGTGGTTTCGGGACAAGTCCTGCGCAGTAGTGAGCAGGAAGTAAAGCCGCAAAATCAAGGCCCGATATATCACAGCTGTCAATCATGACGTGACACCACCATTTTTATAGCAATAAATAACTAACTAAAAACAAACTTATTTTAAAAACAAACACTTGAATTTATATCAGTGTGATAAAAACTATAGTAAATGACAGAAACCAGCTTCGGAAAAAAGATAATTGAAGTGTAATTAAATTGTTAAGATTGAATTACATGGGGGATGCGGGGTATATGACCTATACTAGGACCAGTCACTGGGGGGTGATCGAGATGTTTTGGCATCACTTTTCAGTGCTTGAGCGGCAAGCTTGATAGTATCCCGAATGCTGCAAATCATTTTGACAGGTACAGTTTAATATTACACTAAATTAAATATAAATATGTGTTTTAATAACATAAATCACATTATATTTACAACGATTAAACCAAATAGTGTGTTTGTGACTTAAAACCAAAAGTAAACGGGTTTTCCTCACGGTCTGCATTAGTTAAAAATAAGCAAATAAAATATTTCAAATCAATATTTAATGCTCCTAACTTATGAGGTAAATAGCCATGTAATAAGCGGGATAATGTACAGGCAGCAAGTTGTTATCGTGAAATATTCCCCTTCAGTGTGATTAAAAAATGTAAAACATTTTATTAGGTCACATATTAAACTTGTGGTGAATTTGTTTTTAAGACTTTTTGGTGTGACCCAAAACATGGAAATCACTTTAAAAATGCACTGTAAAAAAAAATTCAGTGTAAAAAAACAGTAAAGTTCTGGCAGCTGGGGTTCCGTAAAAATACCGTAAAATAACGGGCACAATAAATTACAGAAATTTTTTGTAATACAAAAATGCATTTTTTTCTGTACTTTTAGGACAATTTAACCAATAGTTGAGTAAAAATTGAACAATCCAAACCATTGGTTTAAATAAACCTAGAAAATTTTATAATTTGTATTTACACAACCAATCATAGGTTAATTTATACCCAACCATTAGATTTGTCTGTATTTACCCAACCATGAGTTGAAACAACCCAACATTTTTACAGTGCACTGGTTTCTGGTCCAAGCTAGTCATCAGCTGTTTCATTAGCTTACCTCCATTAAAATGCTCAAGCTGACTTTGAAAAAATGCTTTTCAGCTTGGACCATCTAATAGACCATTTACGCAAAAACCGGAAATACGTAAACAACGCGTAAACGCAATTCCGGTATAAGCTTTGTTGTTGGTGGAGAAATGGGAGAAATGGCAGCTAGAGTGTTTCCGACTTTCCTAACTTGTCTACCGAAGTTCACCAGCGCCGATGTGGTGAAGAGTGTGGGTATACACTCGTCCACTAAAGGGAACAGACTGGATAAGGGATATAAATTCTTCCGCGCGGAGTTTATCCACAATTATCAAGGTAAGCTTTAGCTACAAAACCGGCTATAACTCCGTTTACGTTAATTGTAAATCTAGGGGTTGTGAATTTGTAATATAAGATTTAACACATCGCAGTGAATATGTCGTGTGTAAGTTATGTTTAAGTGAGATGACATGAGGTTAACATAACAACCAGTAATTTGGTGTAGCTGCTGTACTAGGTAAATGTTACTAGCAGTCTGCTGCAAAGTTGTGTATTTCTACATGAGATAACATGCAATGTTTCCTTGCTACATGCGGTTTAAGTAACAAATATACTACAGGGACAGGTAGTAGTGAGAGGTAGATGCTTCAGGTCAATGAGAGAGAGTGAGGAGCCTCACAAACTGAGGTTTTAATATAGACAGAATGCCGGTTGGCAAAAGTTTCCCGTTCTTGCGTGTTCACTCTTCTTGCTGCGGAACTTTTTTTCACTTACTGTTACTATTATATACTATTATAAAGGTAGGGCTGTTTCTGGTTGGAAGACGAACAGCCTTGAACACTACAGAAACGGCGACTCGTTGACTCTGCTATTTTTCGTATCTGCCGCTACGATAACAGGAAGTTGCCATACACTTTGTTGACGTATTTCCAGTCGAAAAATGCGGAAGTGCGTAAAAGGTCTATAGTCACTCAGAAACCATCCACTGTGATTTCCAGCAGGGCCAGATGTGAGTCTGTTCATGGCAGGTTTGAGTCTCATTATATCAGCTTTTCTTGTGAATATTCAGCATGGACACTGAGAGAGGTCAGAGATGGAGGGAATCATAGGAGCAAAGCTAAATGCAGCTTCAGCACCTGCAGTGCGGCTGGGAGGACTCATTGATCTGAGAGGAAAGCTAGAGGCTACGTTTCACCCAGGCACAAACAGTATTGGTAAGTCCCCAAGGAAAACAGGTGACCGTGTCTCTATTGTTTTCTTGAAAAGACAGAAATAGGAACAAGGAAATACTGCACAATGTGCATTGAGTCTGACCGTGAAAAAACAGGCTGCCTGAGCGGTGTCGTCTAAATCAGCTCTGAAGTTATATTTTCTAGTTTATCAGTGTGACATCACATTAACGAGAGAATCTAAACAGCATGTCTAATGAGACTGCTTTGGTTTAAACAGAGATTTAAAAAGAAGATGTGGGTGAATTTTTTCATTGTAGGGTTTTTGTATTCACACACTGCCAACACACATTTATGTCCAAACATCTTGTAAATATAGATTTTGCATAATAGATGCCCTTTAAAGCAACACTATGTAGTTTTTTTACCTTTAAATAATGTCTCTAAAATTATTTCAGTGATAGAACAACTTTTAATTGGACAAATTGTACTGTTGCTGCAACCTGAGCAGCCTCCTAGCTGCTACAAGCACAAGCACACTCTGAAAGTGGCGGTGGAGGGTAGGAAACACAGCCCGCCCCTCCCCCTGCCTGCAGAAGAGTGTCTGATACCAGGCACTGTTGCGCTTTTCAACCACATGGGGAAGCTGTAAGTCATTTTTATATGGAAACTACATAGTGTTGCTTTAAGAAATAAATAATCAAATCACTACCTGTGCAATCCCCAAATTAGTTTTTTTTAAGCTGTAGCCTAGTGGTTAGCACATGTACATTGCGTTGTGGTGCTCTTGTGGGAGATACTGGTTCAAATCCAGCTTGTACCATAACTCACCCCTCTCCAATACTTCCTTGTCCTCTCACTAATACAGCAATAAAAAAGAAATACACAGGTGGGACTGAAGAGTTTGAAGAATCATAAAAAGCCCATAAGCAGACATTCGCCTCATTCACGTTACCTATCTCCACAGGTATTTCCAAAACCGAGAAGCACAGCACATCCCACACTCCTTATTAGCCTCTTGTGTTGCTCGGATTTGGGAAACAGTCATATTGCGGTGGCAGAGAAAAACAATCCCTCCCGGTGTCTCTAACAAGATTTCCCTCTTCGGCTTCTAAATGAATCCCGCCTGCTGAGCGGATCTGCCTACTGCGCCCCTGCCACCAAATCCATCCTAATTATGTCACATGTAAATCCATTTGTCAGATGCATAATCTCCTATCCATTTATCAGAGGGTCAAGTTGGTACGAGAGATTGGGAGGAGAATAGACACAGTTATTACTGTGTGACTCTGAAATAAGATTTCCGTGGGATAAACAGATCCCACGGACTGAAAAAGAGCTGTGAATAATGAGAAGATATGCAGAGCGATTACGCGTCCCTGTTCACCCCGACGCCCACAACAACACGATGTCTCTGCTAAAACGCCACCTTTGTCATTTCAGGAAAAGCCAAATGCTGACGGGTTATTTGACACGAGTAAAGTAAATGACCTCAGTGACATGCATTTGACAGTAATGGGCCGTATGAGGTGAGAGGAAAGAGATTTAAAATAAAGTTCAGGAGGTGAGGGTTCATATGCCTGACAATCACAATTATTAAGGGTATACAGAATCACACTCCTTTTTCTTCATGCAGAATATTGCAGAAAAATTAAGATTAAAATATAAAAAATTAATTACAATTGCAAATAGCTACAATTTAAATAAATAAAATGCATTACCATAATTCTTTATAATGAAAAAAAAAACAAAGTTTGACATCATTTTTGGTAGCACATTAGCCTATTCACAATCTTGTTTTACAGGTATACTGTCAACTTACGGTGTAAAGGGCTGGGTATACCTTTTATCCACGTCCGCACAGCTTTCAAAGTATACTCACCGCGGCTATTGCCGGATGACCGTGTGGTCCAGCCATAGCCATGGGGCGTATGCATGACGTCATTTTAAGCGGCATCTAGTGCTGAAATGGTGAATTGCAACCAACCTCAATTTCGAAATGTATAGAGAAGCTACGGTAGCTGCCACAGGACAAATGTGTCGTCGTCTGAGACAACGTAGGGACGAAACGCGCTCTGTAGAACAGTTTGTCCATTTAGGGCTACTGTAGAAACATAACGCTGACTTCCACGTTACGAGACCCGCGGCATATGTGGATAAAAACGGCTTATTCTAAGGTAATAAAAACAATACAATTCATTGTGTAAAGTATCTATACATCACGGATAATATAGTTAAGTATATTATATTGCATTTCTGACCCTTCTAAAAGTTACACATTGCACCTTTAAGTCTCTAACTTTTCTTATACTATCCCTTTAAGACTCTAACTTTATTTTCTTTTGAGAAAAAGGCACTAGCAATCTGACATGTCTGTAAAGTTTAAAAAAACATCTCAGCAATGCCCCAAACTGTGAATAGATCTGTATAACTAACTACTGTTATACAGACAGGAGTTTTTCCAACCCCTAGGGGATCGGCTGACATTGGCTTAACTTAGCACCCTCTTCTATAGGTTATATTTTTACTACACTCTCTAGTGCGGTTTAATATTGGCCGCTCTACTCTGCTGCTTATGTTGTCCATCGATTTTTCTGTGTTTTCTCCTGCATTTACTAATGTAAAGCTGCTTTGAAACAATTAAACAATTGTGAAAAGTGCTATAAATAGAATTGAATTGAATTATTCTTTCAGCACCACAGTGTCTGTGTTATTCCATACACGTTGATTTTATAGCTCTATACTCTCGCTCCATGTGAATGGGCTCATGAAAAGCTCTTGAAGCTTTTTAGATTAAGATACCACAGTTTATAACACATATTAACAAAGAACACAATGGACAGGATCCATACGAAATTTGCGTGATAACAGAAACACAACAATGCTGATTGACAGACCATCAAGTCTCAAGTATTGCTTGACGTAAAACATTCAATATCACTGAAAACTACATAATTATCTTTTCCTACACACGACAAACCTTATACATGAACCTGTAGATCTGTTGGTAAAGCATTGTGCTAGCAGTGCAAAGATTGTATGTTTGATTCTCAGGGAACATCGGAATGAATGCACTGTAAAAAAGATGGTCGCAATTTTAACGCGTACGCTAGGGTCTATATTCCATCGTCGAATTTTTTTAAACACTGCGTACAGGAGTATGTATAGGCCACGAGAGGTATTTTAGCTCTGGTCGCTCACAAAAAAACCCGAAACGCGACGCCGATGGATTTGACTCTCCTTGCAGATGAGAGAAGCCAGTAAATGAATGACTTCCGGTAACTTTGAAAGCTCAAATCAGCCGCGGTGTGAATGTACAGTTAGACTGTGCGCGTACGCTCACAGCTCGCGTATGTGTTAAAAACAGACTATACCCAGGGCTAAGTTGTTTCGGATGAAAACGTTCGCCAAATGCATGAATGTTAATGAGTTACAAACATCACCATAAACTGGGGTCACAGTAAATTTTCACACGCCTTGCAAAGCAGAAAAGCGCTACAAAAAAACTCCTGCTATAACTCGTTTAAAATCCTATAATCATAACACAGCAACATCACTATATATAACAGCATGTAAATGCTTCAAGAGTCAAACATGCATGTTTATGTTTTGGCACTGAGGCAATTACAGATGAAACGCCTGCAGGCTCGATAACACAGATGCGTGCTGAAACACACACGCACGCACGCACGCACGCACGCACGCACGCACGCACGCACGCACGCACGCACGCACGCACGCACACACACACACACACACACACACACACACACACACACACACACACACACACACACACACACACACACTTGCATGTCATTCACACGTCACAGACACACACAAGCTAGGTGTGACTGACATTTGACAGATGAAGACAAGCACACATCCCCACACTTGATTCTCCATCCAGAAATAAAAACATTGACCTCTCAGCCCTACAATTGCCGCCCCTTCACACCTCATAGTGAGAAAATGACACTTACCCTGAGACACGCAACACCTCTCTCTCTCTCTCTCTCTCTCTCTCTCTCTCTCTCTCTCTCTCTCCTCCTGTGACTATATTCACATGCACACACACACACACACACACAAACTATAAAAAGTGTACATCACTGTTGTAAAGTGAAGATTTCACAAGAAACTAGAGATTTTTCTAGCAAGATGTCAGTGTGTTAAAATTTAAAAAAGTTTCCCTCTATTGCCAAAATTTATGCTGCCCAGATAGTTCATAAGGGTCAAAGTTAAACAAATTTGACTTGTTTACTGGCAAATCGTATGTCGTTTAATTAGGCATAAGCTGGAAGAGTATTTGTATGTATCTCCATAAACCAAGCTGTAGAATATTATTTATGACAAAATAATAAATATTACAATTTCAAAGGTTTTTGTGTGGAGGTCAAATTGGTGCATGGCACTTTCAGAGAGACGTGTTGAAGCCCTGAGATGATCTAAATCAATTGAAAACAAATTTTGCCTCCTCCTGGTGTTCGAAAAGAACCCCCTCCTCCTAAAAAGCTGCACCAGCAATTACTCCTGCAATCTCCTCGCAGGACAGGACAGGCTGCCTACACACCACAGGGTTTTCATGAAAAATGAAACAAAGAAAGATTCGAACCCTTCCCCCAACACCCCTCTCTCTACCTCCTTTTCTCCCTCGTTCTCCGCCACCACCTCAACAACTGATTCGCCCAGGACGGCAGACGCATTTTATGACTGCGGCGAGACTCATTCACTCGCAGGGCGAGCGAGGGCAGCTCTTTGTCTAGACTCTGCTTATAGACTTCAGTATGTACACAAAGAAGCATGACTACATCTATGCCACATGTGCTCTGGATCTTTGTCCTGATGCTGGATCCTCTGATCTAACACACGTACACACATCTGTCAGTCAAGGTCCCATGAACACACACACTGCAATGCAACACAGCATCAAACCCCACCAGATGTCTATACAAAGAAAAATACTATAATGCATATTATTCAATTTATAATATTCTGCTAAGGACACATTTACAATGTGAAAAAGTGTCTGAAATCAATTGTTAAGCAAGTTGGTTTCAAATAAGAATGGAACCAGTTTTTCCTGTATTTACCTAGCAATGAACAATCTTTTCTTCCTCTGCAGATGCATTTTTTAAGGATAGACATAAATTATAGGTTCATAATTTAAAATTCTCGATTTCGAGGATATATCAGACTATTCAAAATCCTGAACAAAGGTCTGTGCCCTAGGGGGCTGGGGATAGGTTCATGCCCTCCCCAAACACAAGTGTAATGTAAAGCAGCGTGAAAGGGTTAAAATATTCTGCAGAGCGTCTGGGGAGTCACTGGAGGAAAGCAGGGGGGTGTTAGCAGTTCTGAGCCAATAACTGCACAGATTTATTGAGATTTTTCCTTCGTGATTATGCTGCATGTCCTTCATTTTGGCTTTACATATATTCAGCAAAAAAATCAGGATATTAACCAATAATTGTTCATACTGTGGAACAAACATGCTCATTGTCTATTAATTTGAACAATCCAATCTCATCCTCATATCTGTTTTGGTCTTTCCTTTAAAGGACTTCTTTCTCTTTAAAGGACCCTTTTCTGTATATCAATGACTTTGACTGTGCTTCCCATCGTGCAAAAGTGGTGTAAACAGAAAGGCATGGTTGAATACACACAATGCCTCGTGCAGAGCGGCGTGGAGTGGAAGAGTGACAGCGTACCGCATTGAGACCCCGCCCCACACATACACACACATACACAAATCCTTTCTTAGCTTCTCTATGAACCAGCAACAGTCCTAAAAATACAAAATGACTCATTTACACTTAAGGAATGTGCCACGCTGTTGAATCACTGCTCCACAGATGTGACCGTGACGAAATAAAAAATCACCTCTGTTGATGTTTAACCTTTGAGTTTGACTGTCATCAAATCACAAATGAGCTGTCAGTCAATCCCATAAATCATCCCTCTAGTATCTTATATCCTCATTTCCAGGTTTTCTTTATGTAAAAAATTAAAGCAAGGGTTTAATATCAGCGGTACATGCAAGAGAGAAGGTTTTCCGATGAATGGAAACTGTGGTCAGTGAGTGCTTTATTACTGCTCTCTCTTGGCTCTGACCTCAGCGGCTGTCTGGCCCGAGACGACGGCCGTAACCGTTACAGTGATGTGATTAATTAGATGGAGATATGCCGCTTCCTATCCAGACACAAAGGCAGGGAGACTGTAATTAATGAGAAGGATATGAGGATCTTATGAAAGGAGTAAGGAATAAAGGATGACAGAGAAAGAGAGTGAAAGAAAACAGAAAGAGAGAATTTGAGAAGATAAGAATTGGATGAGCAAGAAATAAAATCTTTATGCACCTCATACCACACTTCAAAAAGTGCTGGGTTCTTTCAACCTATTGGGTAAAATATAGACAAACTTGATTGTCGGGTAAATTGACTTTGAAAATGTCACTAGTAGCCAAGTTGACCGTTGCGTGTTTTCTAATGGAAGGTTGCCATCTCCATAATATAGGCATCTCTGCAGTAAAGGCTTATTGCACTTTTAAAGTTAACAATTATTTGATTGGTTGATTGTTAATTTAAACGATCACAGAATATGGAAAATTGCATAAATTGACACCCCTACTTTGGGGTATGTACCTTTTGCATATCCTTAACATGTATTAATACACACTTACACAGCAAATGAAATATAAAATTGAGAATCGGACGATAGGTGCTTTTTAAACCCAGTGATTGGGTTTGTATTTCACCCAACAGGGGGTTTAAACAAACCAGCATTTCTGAAAGAGAACCTATTATGCAAATCCACTTTTACAAGGTGTTTAGACATAAATGTGTGTTGGCAGTGTGTGAACACAACCACCCTACAATGAAAAAAATCCACCCACTCCTATTTTTTAAACCCAAATTATCCAAAGCAGTCTCATTAGACATGCCGCTTTGATTCTCTTGTTAATGTGATGTCACACTGATAAAGTCCCACCCACAGCCACTGACTGACAGTCCTGCATAACCATAATTTCCACCCTCTGTGAGTTGTACACCTGTCTGCCATATCTCAATAGTGAAATACATTGTATTCACAGGAATCAGGAGTCTCTTTTGGTAAGGGAGTGAGGAGCAGACGCTTATTTGCATTTAAAGGTACAGACGCTAAAACAGCACAAAATGCTTCCACCCAAAAAGGGGCATTTTGGAAATCTTTTAATAAATGATCTGTGGGGTATTTTGACCTGAAACTTCACAGACACATTCTGGTCTCACCTGAGCCTTATATATTACATCTTGTAAAAAAGATTCTTAACTATTACCCAGAAACAAACAGACAGATGACAGATTTTCATTATTTTGATGAACTATCCCTTTAAGGCCATCAGTAATGGTGTGGCTGTCAAAAAAAGAAAGTGAAAAGACTTTAGGGCTTTGGAGAGTGAGAAACCAACAGAGTGATGCCCGTGTGAGGTGAACGAGGGGTAACTTGCTCCACAGGGGGAAAAAATCGCACCATAACCCCAAACTGACCTGCTGTTTTATATAAAAAAACTGATTTAACAGCACCAGCTTTATTCTCCAAGCTGCACATAAAGGACATATGAGGAAAAAAGAGGCAGCAAATTCCACTTGGGCACCAAACAGGGAATAAGATCTGTGGTTGGTTCTGAATCCAAACTTAGTCAGTCACAACATGCAACTCAGCCATCAAGGTCAATTTGAAGGACAGAGCTGTGGCTTCCCATTACCGACGCGCTCTTGGGAAAATACCGGAAGCTTTCAGTCTACACTTATCAGCTAGTTTTTTCAACAGCTAATAACTAAAGTGAGAAATGACATGCTATACCATGCCTAGACTGCAAAATGACATCAATTCAACTCTATGAAAAGGCTTAGACAAGCGAAACACTATGGACATATAGATTATACACAAAGCACCTGTGTAAACACAAACATTTGCAGGCATTATAGTCATCTACGTGGTTTAATCTACAGCAGAAATGCTTGCAAAATGTTACTATCTAACTGACATGGCGCTATACATTAATCAATGAAAAAAAAACCCCACACCATATATCACTTGTAAAAGGTGTTGCAATCCATACTATTGCTCAGTGTATAAAATATATTATGCATTTAAGGTGAGTTTTAAGTGACTCAAGTGTATTTCAAGCAAATTGCACCATTTCTGCCCACTCATGTAGACAGTTTTAGCTTGTGTGCATTACCGAACGTCTCCCCACATGCATAGCTGCCAGCGTTTCATTAAACGAAAGAATATGACGGGCAAGCAAATTGCTTGCTTCTTTACAAATGTTTTATTTTATCTTTAGTCATGATTCGGGAAAATGCAAGCAGGAGCACGCCGTCTGAGAGTCAGTTCTGTAGGAGTCATTTTTCACCATTTCCCAAAATGCAGAGCATTAAAAAAAGTAAAGCGAGATTGTTTTCCTCAAGGCGATGTTATGTATCAAATGCATGATGGAAGTTTATTGCATCTTAGTTTGCTAACCACACCGAGTGTGGTTACATAAAATACAAAACAAAGCTATTACAATATACATAAAACTGAAAGAATAAATCCTCAAGAGGTGTTTTAAGCAGCGCGGTTGCTTGCTTAGATGATCCACATGTTTAAGATTTATTTACTATTTGCTTACCACAGTAACACAGGTCTGAAAGAAAATAAAGCAAGAGTTTGTGGTTTTGATTTATCATTTGCAATTTTTGTACCAAAATAAGTCGCTGTAGACTGTTAGGAGACCAACTCGATTTGAATGAATCAAAATAAATATTACATTTAAGAGAGACTGCATACATTAACAACCCACACACATATGCCAACAGTTCATATTCCACTTCCTCTCAGTCTGAAGGACACAGTCTGTATCATTTTATGCACAGACATCAATAAATTAATCCTAGGAAAGATAGCAAAGCACAGGAATCACACACAATCCAGCAATATTTGATTCCAGCCTTCCTCACTCACTTTGCATGACAAAGGTCGCTGTGTTAAATAAATTAAAAGCAGGGAAGGAGCGAAATGGATGCGCAAAATTACGGGAAGATTGATCCAGACGAAAGATCAGAGGCCATGCGAGCGTCTCAGGGGGAAAAGGGGATGAGAGCTGCCGCAAGAAGATAGGAAAGAAACAGGGCACTTTACAACATATCTCTGCAGGAGAGGAGAGTTTTAACACAGGTAAGTGTGAAAAATACCATGTTCTCCACAGGCAAAATTTCTCCAGCTTTGTGATCTGCATCCTGGGACAGAAGAAGGAGTATTCCTGTGTTGGAGTTGAATTGGTGTTGACAACAGACAGCCAAGCTTTGGAAGTCAGGTCAAGGTTGAAAGACGCTTTAGGGTTAGACGCAAAATACATCAATGATCGCTGAGAAGTAATCGCCTCTTTAAATTCTCATAAGGAGACTTGAGTATCAAAGCGTAAATCCTATTGATTCACAACTGGATCACAAACCTGTACGGAGGCAACGTCTTTCTAAGCCGTATTGGCAATTAGAATCTCTTAAAAACACATCCTTGGATATCTTTATCCATTTGAACTCTCCTCCTAAACCAATTTAACACTTCTAGTCCGTTAGCAACCCCTTGAGAGACAATAGCATTATCGGTTATCTTCATTTCTGTAACTGAAACAGAAGAGAGCATGGGTTCGATTCCCACGAAACGTAGCTTTACGCAATTTAACTAGCTTTAAATAAAAGTGCCTGCCAAATGCATGAGTTAAAAATCAGTTGCATTGGTTTCTGTATTTGTGAAGGTGCTGACAATTGGTCTGTTGAGAACGGAAGAAAAAGAAATGATGGAAAATGGGAGTTTTTATAAAAGATAAAAGTCGAAATAAAAAGATTTAATTATGCAAAAACATTTATTCCCATATCGTTGCTTGGGATGTGTCTATCGTCAAGCTTGTTTCCAGGCTAAGTTAGTCAGTTCAAAGCTATGCCTGAGGCTCCGGATTGTGATATGTCCCATAGAGACTTTGATTCATAAAGAACAGATTTATAGCTTTAGTGAAATGTTTACATCTTTATCTCATGAGATAACAGAAAGGTACAAATATGTGTATGTGAATAAGTTTGGAGTAAGGATTTAGACTGTAGTGTTTATATTTACTATCTATCTATCTATCTATTAGGGGTGGGCGATAAACCGGTAGACAAAATTAACCGGTAGAAATTTGTCAACCGGTAGAGATTTTGGACTATCGTTTCTATCGAGGTTACGTGCCCACGTCACGCTCCTGTGCGTGTGGTCGCGAAAACGTAACGTTTGTACACGTATTTAAGCACTGCAGTTTTAAAACAAGTTATTTTAAGCCATTGAAACACAGACAACAGATCTGTATGCGTGCGTTCTTTCTGTGTGTCAGGAGCGGACAAGTCGCGCAACCGCTGCTCTTTCTGTCTGTGAGGAGCGCGCAAGTCGCGCGACCTCTGCTTATTAAGCTCGTGAGCATTTTTCCCGCTTTATTGGCCTTAAATACACATATGCGTCAAAATTCCCGTCTTTGCAAGCATCATCATAAACACGACCAGTAAGGTCTTAAGAGAAAGTAAACAGCTAAAAGAGAAAGCGCATGTGTAACAGTGTATTGGATCCGGACTTTGGTCTTAAAGGGGAAGTTACCTAATTTTGCTCCTGTCTGTCACTCGTGTTAATCAAACAGCATTGAGAAAAAAATCTCTCACTGCTCCTGATTAAATCACTTTTCTACCTTAAATAAAAATATATATAGGCCTATACATACATGCATAATTATTTATTATCATTCTTATTGACTGTGTATCTTCAGAGAGCTTGAGTTTTGTTTGTTTTTATCTTCTTTCTATGCTTGTATATGTTTTTTGTGAGAATTATGAACATTTCTATGGTATTAAAGATTTAAACCTTATTAAAACATAAAAAACTCTACCGTGATACATATCGTTATCATGATATAAAATTAATCCTATCGTGATAGAAGATTTTGGTCATATCGCCCACCCCTACTATCTATCTATCTACCTATCTATCTATCTATCTATCTATCTATCTATCTATCTATCTATCTATCTATCTATCTATCTATCTATCTATCTATCTATCTATCTATCTATCTATTTGTATGTACGTATGTATTTATGTATCTATCAATCGTTTTGTATATCTATCAGTCTATCAGTCAGTCTGTCTATCACAAGTGTTATTGACAGGTACTGTTTTACAAACCACAATTGTAATACTGTAATGTTCAAATATCCAGGACAACATAAAGAAATTGCTGGAATTAGCCAGAAAAAATAAAGCAGAAGGAAATTTTAAGAAATAATGCATATGGTGCATTTATAACTACAGAAGTTGATTTTATGGAAACCAAACATCAATAAACTGATACTTTCAGAATGCCTTTCTAGCACACCTTTAAAGTACAATACAAATAAAATACAGTCAAAGTAAATTCATATAATTATTGCATTTTTTAACAGTATATAGTTAGTATTGTTTCTCAGTAAATTGTTTTTACAACATCAATATAGGGCTTTTGCAGAGCAAAATAACAGTAGATAAAAATGCATTCACATAACATATACCGAATCATGAAGATATTTCATAACAATTCACTAAAGCTCCTATTTCAGATCAAATTCTCAATAACTCTTAACTAATCAAGTTCATAAACACTTACTTGAAGAAGCACAGACTGTCTCTTCCCTTACCCAACCCGGTCTCTCCCACAGCGGACCGACTGACTGAATGATCACGCTTCAACACGCTGTTTTCAGTGCAGCATCTTTTTCCTGCCCACCTCTCTCTCTCTCTCTCTCTCTCTCTCTCTCTCTCATCCGGGATGCTACCGTGTGAAACACCCACCTTCAGCCTGTGACCCCCCCTGCTGGCCGCTGGGATGAACTGCAATCAGATCCCAGACGCCTATTGTCATGGCAACAAAGAACAAAACAACCACGACAACTCCGATGATGATAAATATTTAATGAAGCAAATTATTAAGTTTCATTTAAGTATGTATGTTTGCTTTAAATATATCTTTAAGCTACTGTGCTCCAAAACATCATCAAAATTCGCATTTGGAAAATATAAAGCGTTTAAAATGAACATCCTTTCACTTATTTCACCAATATGGATCAACGTTTTTATGACGTCATCCCGCACTTAATCTGATGCCAGGCAGTGAGGTAAACACATTTTTTTTGCCTATTTTTACAAGAGGGGAGCCATTTAATATATCATTTGGATTAAACTAATTACAATTAATGTGAAGTGATGTGAAAATAAAACGTAGACAAAAATACATTTCCAAAATGAGTTATTTTTTATTTACAGCAACACATTAAAACAGTAGACAGCCATTTACAATGAAGACATACAGTACACGTTAAACGAGGACTAAATACAATGTACAACAAATGCACCACATTAAATGGTCCAAAATAAGCACATAAAATGACAACAATTATTGTCTAAGTCAAAGTAGGTTTGCAGTTACAGTTTCACATTATGTTAATTCTCATAGCTAACAGAGGCACAAGCCTATGTAATCTATAAGGTTAAATCACATATATATTTTTACTTACAGTTTATTTTGTTTTCACAATCCATGTTATTGCCATCCATTATATAGTTTTCTATCAACAATATGAAGTATTACATATAAGCATAATAAATTCAAGAGCTTTTGTTACACCAGCACAAATATATATTTATTGCAAATGCATTATTCATTTACTGAATATTTATCTGCTTAATAACCATTCACTGTAAAAACTTTTTTTTTCAAGTTACCTGCTTGCCTTAAAATTTTGAGTTAATTCAACTTAAAAAATATTAGTTAACTCAAAAAAAGTAAAATTATCAACTAATATTTTTAAGTTGTATTAACCAGGTAACATTGTAAGTTAAACCAACTTTTTTTACAGTGAAACCCACAGTACATGCCATTAAAAGTATGGCTGCTTTGTGTAATTTATTTTTTGTTTTCAATTTCAAAATGTTTTACCTTCTCAACACATAGATGCTATAACATAAACACACATATGACAACAAAACTTTATATTCAACTTAAAATCAGTGTAACCAAAACATGAACTAGGCCTCTGAACATACATTATTGCTTTCAGCATTGTCAAGAGTATCACTTGCTATTTACAAATCATTTACTGCATGGAATATAAACATAGAACGGCAGACAGAATGTTGGTTGTAGAAGATCATATAATAACATACCTTTGATACTATATTATCCTGAGGTCTGACTTGTAAATGTCATGGGTTTTTTTTGGCAATTTTGTGCATTAGAGGTCAAATGGGATACCTATTTGGTTAGCACAAATGTCAATTATGCTCCAGCGCAAACCAACTGGAATACAGAAAAGTTTTTGGCAGCTAGTGTATCTCACATTTAAAATGTACTGTTCGTTTTTACCTCATAACTGTTTTTAACATAATACTTCGGCCAAATTTCACAGTAGGATGTATTGTCTGATTTATGTAAATCGGGGTTATACTCACCCATGGTCTTACCTTTCTACTTCCCAGACTTCCTTATTAAAAGCATTGATTTATGCTGAACAACTTTTTGAAGTAGCAAGCATATTTGACGAAATAAATTTTTTTTTTTTTGTATTTCCAATGCTGCTCTGATTATGTTTAGCATTCAAATAGTTTTTAAAATATAACTTCACTTAATGTTAGTTGAGTAGACAAGTTTACCTGCATGCAAACATTTTTTATTTTTTATATATATACTTTTTTCTATCGTAGCATCTATAGTTAATTTTGAAGTCTAAAAATATTCAGACAGACAAATGAAGTATATATGAAAAGCATGAAATATATATGCTGTATATTACTTAATATTTTTAACATGGTTTCACTACAAATAAAACCATGGTTACTATAGTTAAACTATGTTTACAACAAATTATCTATGCTTTTGTTACAGTAACCATACCATTTGTTAGAGTACAGTATGGTTTCACAAATGATAATCAATATGCCAAAACACCATGGTTACTAAAACACATTTACTATAGTAAATGGTTAGTATTTATAATAAAAATTTAAATCAAATGGTTAACCATGATCCATTTTCAAAAGGGATGTGCATGATGCAACATGGTGCAAAAAAGTACATTTCCAAAGCACACCAATGTTAGCTGCTCTCCACAGCTTGTCTACATCTGCAAAATTAAGCAACCAAAAAATCTGCACAAAACACAGTAGCCAGCACTGTGACAACGAACACTTGCAATTTCCCTGCCACACCACCAGGTGGTCCTACTACCTAACAGTCTAGTCTGGGTGAACCGGTAAAACCTACATATTCTGGTTAAGGGCAGTTCAAACCAGTAGAAGTTTCCTATGAGGCCTTAAACACACACAACACAGTAATGAAGCAGAAAAGCCAAGCATGATTTGAAAACATTTTTCCCTCTCTTCCTTTTTCTAAGGGTCCACATACATAAAACCCCTAAAGACAGATCAAACTTTTATCAAGAGGAAGAGTGACTCTGATTTTGCTTCTGTTGCAATATTAAGACGAAAGGCACAAGTTCAATTACCGTAGAAAGCGGCTATCACTGTTTGATTTTATGATCATTATCTATAGCCACCCAATGAAAGGTCCTGCGCCTGTTTTGGTTACCTCAAATATGTGAAACAAAATCCTCGAGTGAAATACTGAAAATGTTTTCAACCGTGCCCCCTAAAAGAGCCCCTCAGATTCCATAAGATAGATGCATCAGCCATAGAGCTCCATATGATTACATAATAACGGTTTGTTCTCATCAGAACCTCCTTGTGCTTTAATGTAAAGTTCTAGTAAATAACGTAACACTGTTTCACACTCTTAGAGCTCGCCATCCATATCCATCCTGGATTCGTGTCCATTACTAAGAAAAGCCTCCTTTTCTGGGGTCACAGAGTCCCTGTTTTGACTGGAGACGGGTTTGTACACATTAAGTTCCTCGTCGATACTGGAATGGGCCAGTGTGCCTTCATTACTGTGCCAGATTCCGTAGCCAAAGTATATTACGAAACCTGAGGATAACAGAGGGATAATGACACAAATCATTAATTGCGTATGTGCCAAGTGTTTCTTGATAATTTCTCCCTGGAGCTCATTCATTATTGTCAAATGTGACCCTGGACCACAAAACCAATCTTGTATGTATCAGTGGTACAGCATTGCATTAGCAGCACAAAAGGTCATGAACCTAGGGATACCTTGTAATGCACTGTAAGTTGCTTTGGATAAAAGCGTCTGCCAAATGTGTACATTTACATTACATGCATTACGCATACATTTTATTAGGACCTATGTTTCATGGTGATCAAACACATGACCTTTTACGCAGCTATGCAATGCTCTCCCAGGTGAGCTATAGGGCCACTGTATGTACACTAGTATTTACCTATAGACATCCAGATGGCGAATCGTATCCAGGTGCCTCGATCTAGTTGCATCATCAGGTACACGTTTACAAACATGCTGACCACTGGTAAAAAAGGCAGTAAAGGAACCTAATGGAATAAAGCAAAAATCATTAATATTGGCAATGCAAATATGCAACTTCTCAATTTAGTATGCTGCTTTGCTGCCACACATACAAACTCACTGGTGATCTATTCGCTATAAAATAAATATAATATTTTTTATTTAATTATATTATCGACTCATTACATTGCATTTTAGGATTGGCCTTCAATAAGAAGGATACATGTGATGCTATCTAAAAATTCAGTAACTTAGGAACAAGTGTTATGGTAGGCAACTGATGGAAAAACTGTTTGGCTTTCTGTGTTTAATCATTAATACGCAACATCAGATTAAGCACTGTGGGATTAAATTAAACCAACTATAAATAGTAAATCTACCTCTGAAATGATTGTTTTAATGAGTGCAATTACATCCTGGTACTTTGTTGTATGTGGAGTAACAAGCCCCTGGGGTCTGACCTTAAAAGAGAGCTTGGTTTTACTCTCCGGTTGTCTCCAGATGATAAACGTGAGAATGAGACAGAGACCAAACAGCACACTGAGAGTGATGATATTCCACACTGCTGTTCCACCCAGAACGGCCAACATACTGAAAGTGAGGATCAGCACACCTGGAAAAGACTATTTAGTTACTAATCTCGAAAAAAAAAAATCATCTAACTTAGAGTCTTAGAATGACATAATTTCATACCGAGAAGACTCGCACAGATATTAACCGCGAAACCGGATAGGTTGGAGGGTTCGGTGATGTCGGGGAACAGCAGGGTTTTAAAGCTGAAACGTTCCTCTAAGCCGGGCAGAATTCCCAAGCTTGGGGTACTTATGGACTCGGTCATCTCCATTTCTTCATGTGTATTCGCTATGTGATACGTCTGACTGAAATGTTCAGGCTGATACCTATAAAATAAAAATATATGAGATGTGTTAGATATTGTTTCAGTTTAAGCATTTGGCAGACGCTTTAATCCAAAGTGAATTACATTCAAGATATACATTTTTTTTTGTATGTGTGTTCCCTGGGATCAAACCTATGGCCTTTGCAAGAGAGCTACAGAAACACTTTTGCAATGACTTGAAATGCCAACCTGAGTACTAGAACGCAGGCAGCAACCAGCGTGTACGCCAGAAGTGTTCCTATAGACATCAGATCGACCAGGTCCTTCAGATCAAACAGGAAAGCCATGATAGCTGCATGTGATCAAAACAAAGTATTTATAACTGCTTTACTACCGTAAGCCATTCGAACATTTACAATAACAATATTTATAAGAATAATAAGCCTTGTTTATTGAAGGTATAATATTTTAGGCCAGCGTAACATTTAATTTACAAGCTTATTTCCAGGTAAAGCAAATATAGTACGTACTTAAATGTTCCTACATCCAAAATCTATTTGTGCCTTGTTTTCCTCTTTAAACCATTCATGCAGAACTGAATAATATATATATATAAAATTATAATAAAAAAGTATGTTTTCTTTAAATTTTTTCAATATGCAATTTTCTTTATAATTTATAGTTTATTTCTGACAGTTCCCACAAATCATGGTAAATTTAGACACTAAAAGAACTGCATTTTAATTTAAATACATTTTAATTAATAATTAATATTAACTAATTAATATTAACTAATTAATAATTAATTAATTACAGTTGTTGTAAAACTAGTATTATATTCAAACCATAATATATTAAGTAATGTTTTGCTCCCTGAGGTAAACAACAAACATTATAAATAACATTTAAAACAATAATTGTGACCCTGGACCACAAAACCAGTCACAAGTCGCACAGGTATATTTGAAGAGTTTTGTTGCTAAATGAGATAACTATTTTTTTTTATTTTTCAGAAATCTCAATTTTGGTTGTGCATTCCAATTAATATCAATTCAACTGCAGTTGGTTTGTTTTGATTTAAACCTTCATAACTTAAAAAATACAGCTAAGTAGCACTATAAAACAAAATAATAACATGATAACATAATAATAAACATGTTTTTGACAAAAAAATTTAAAACGGATTTATCTCGTTTTGCAATGAAACTCTTCATTTGTAGCAATAGCCAAAGATATATTGTATAGGTCAAAATTTCTTTATTCCAAACATAATTAGGATATAAGCAAATATCATGTTTCATGAAGATATTATGTAAATTTCCCACCATAAATATATAAAAAATGTATTTATCATTATTAATGTGTTAAAAGGTTAACTTTAAAGGTGGTTTTCACAATATTTATATTTTTCGCACCCTCATATTCTAGATTATAAACTTTTTTTAGCTATTAGATGATATACAGTACTGTGCAAATGTCTTAGGCCACCATGCCAGAATTAAATTTGTTGTTTTTGCAATGTTACAGTGGTCATATATAATTGTTTCTTAGTCTCTTTAATTGAATACATCCAGAAAATACAGGAAATGTATATGTAGTATTAAAAACTGTATAAAATGTAAACTGATGTGTCAAGTTTTTAGGGTAAACTCCCCTTCCACTTGAGCAATAGCAGGAAACTGCAGGATCTCTTAAACCTAAATAATATTAAATCCTAATTTCTAATTTTTTTTTTGCTCAAAAACACTCAAGATGTGTTTAATGCCAAGAGAGGTCACACTAAACACCGACGATGCCTAAAGAAGACATTTAGACCTGACATTTATTTTATTTTATTTTTTCCTGTATTTTCTGTTTGTATCTTAATAAAATAGATTGAAAAAAATATAGATGAGATTAAAACTTCTAAACAACAAGTCTGGTTGTGGTGGCCTGAGACTTTTGCATAGTACTGTATAAATCTTAAAGAATGACTCTTATGACTAGTTTTGTGGATCAGGGTTAAAAATTGTTTTAAAAAAGGTGTATGTTACAAGTGCTTCAAGCCACGTTCTGTATCATATCCTTGAAAAGTGCCAAAACATGAGCAGTTAAATTCTCAAAAATGCATGAAACAGAAAGGCATAAAATATTCGGAAACTAAAGTATAGACAGTGTAAATAAGTCTTTAGTGTGATAACACTGACGTCCTAGTCTCAAATGTCAATGTTGAACAATAAAGCAAATAATTCCAACACAGCTAAGTGTGTCTTACACATTTCTATTCCGAGAAACTACTGGGATCGTTATGAAAAAAAGAAAAACAAACTTTAGTCATTCCAATTACATGTAACTGCTGCATGTTTGTCTTATAAACAGTGAGTTTTAAAGCTCCGCCCTACAGATATGTACAGGCTGATGTTTCTAACAGCAACAAAGAAACCCACTATCATTCGAACCCTTCCTTTCCACAATATTCAAGAAACCTCGGCCTCTTCTCTTACCCGACATGACCCCGGCGGATAGGGTGGACACGATGGGCGTCTTCCTCTCGCTCACCCGTGCCAGAAACGAGAAGAGCAGACCGTCCCGGGACATGGCAAAGATTATACGTGGGAGGGGGAACATGGACCCCAAAAGACTAGTCATGGAATGATGGTTGCGCAATGCAACAAAGAAAGAAAGGAAATGAGCAAACAAGAAAATAGATATAAACACATAAACCAGCTGGACAGTTGCCAGAGACTGTCTCGAAGGCAGACAGGGGTGAATCCGGTTCAGTTACGCAGAAATTGGTTAGGTAAAGCTGCGGAGGGCGGGTCGTGGTACCCGACCTGCCACAGCTAGGTTCCGTGCGGCGAAAATGCATGCATACTCCGGCGAGGCGGACGCACCGTATGTCAGTACATTAATAGCGTTAAGATTCATTCTCACCTGCGATAAAGCCTGCTGTTACAGTGGCAGGTAGAGGTGTTTTGGTTCTCTCGCTGATTCCAGCCATGTATTTGAAGAGCAGGCCATCGGCAGCCATTGCCCAGAGAACACGGGGCATGGGGAACATGGCGCCAAGCAAGCTGCCGCGAAAGGTGAGAAACAAACCATGCCATGCAAAAAACATAGAGACTGCTTTCACACGCTGCAGTAATGTTAAAACAATAAGCTTGATAACATATATATCAATATAGATATAGAGCTATTATAGAGCTATTCAGATTGTAGTCCTACTAAAACCCCAAAATTTGCTTTTCTGAAATGGGTTTTTAAAATGGTGTTTGTGATTTATGAATAATTCAATTAATTTCACATTTATTTGTATAGCGCTTTTCACATTACAGTGCCGAAGGGATGACGTATTTTTAAGGCTAACCCGGATGTTAGCATGGCGCTGGTTCCCTCTCAAAAGAACTAGTGCGGGGCAAAGATTAATCACACACAAAAAAAGTGGTTTTTTTCCGATAATATATGTGTCTGTGCTGTGTGTAATAATTATGTATATTTAAACACAGACACATACTTATGTAAATTTCAGAATTTTGTATTATATATCTATTTTTTGTTTATATATATATATATATATATATATATATATATATATAAAATATAGAATATATAAAAAATATATATATATATAATAAAAAATTCTGAAATTTACATATATATATATGTTTCTTAAATACATACATGAATGTGTGTGTGTGTGTGTGTGTGTGTGTGTGTGTGTGTGTATTTATATATACATTTGAATAATTACACACAGCACACACTTATATCTTATGCAAAAAAAATCACTTTTATTTTGTATGTGATTAATCGCAATTAATCTTTGCCCAACATTTAAAAAAAAAATTTTTTTCTCATAAACATTTGGAATATTGCAAAAAATACGAAACAAAAGTCATGTTTTGTCTAACAAGTTAATCTTCAGAGATAAATACAAATTTAAATATAAATTTCAAAATATAAATGCGTTTACTAGAAATATCAAAAATCTATGGAGCCCCTAAGGGGACATGGAAATTTTTTTTAATAAAGTTTAGTTTTGCGCGCGCACGTGAAACTATCGCGTGCGCACGTAAAACTATCGCGTTTAGTTTTGCGAGCAAAAGTTTTATGTGAGCACGCAAACGTTTCACGTAAGCACGCAAACGTTTCACGTGAGCACATGAAACTAAACGTAATTTTTTTTACTCCAATGTACGTAAAAGCGAAAGTGTTATGTGTGCACGCGAAAGGTTCACGTGCACAAGCAAAACTAAACTTTTCAAAAAAATCTGCACGTGAAGGTTTCGCGTGAGCACATGAAAGTTTAACGTGAGCATGCGAAAGTTTACGTGAGCACGCAAACGTTTCACGTGAGCACTTGAAACTAAACTTAAGATTTTTTTACTCCAATGTCACCTTAGAGGCTCTGTAAAAATCAAAATATGAATCAAAATTCATAAAAGTTGTGTTCATCTGTGAGGACTAAAACCTGTGTCGTAAACTTTTATTAAACACATTATTTTATTTGCAATAACCTAAAAGTCTTTGGGACTCCTGCTAATATGTCTGCATAAAACAATGCCTGTGGTTAAATTCACAATAAAATACTTTTCCATTTTAAAAACCCATTAGGTTTCCCAGACCCTTGTTTAATTATCTTTTCAGGCTATAGCCTTCATTTTAATTGACGTCATTTCTGAACAGCTCTATACGGTTAAAGGCGCCCACATACCACAAACAGTCCACTCCATTAACCAGAAGTTAGATCAGACCACCCAGGAGAAGAAGACAAGAAATACTGATCTGATTTGCAAGAGCATAAGAATCAATCTCTTGGTATTGCAAGCGAATGATTGTGAAATTTTGAATCAGACGATTTCACAGATGATTTCTAAGGTGAAGGGTGTAATTTCTGCAGCAATTATTAACTTTTCAATTGAAATGGCAAATATAATCAAGCAGTTTTTCCAAACACGTCTACCACCCCATTTTCTCTTACACGTCGAGCGCCTTAGTACATACTGCACAGAAAATGCTTTCATTAGCTGGTGTTACGCAACTTCTAGAAGTCAAAAGGTATCCACGTGGAATTTGTGTTAGGTACCGAGTTGCTAAAATGACTGATTCAAATGTGCACACAGTACTTTAGTTCAAGACATTGCGAAATCCACTATAATTCATGCGTCTTATAGATGTCTGGCTAATATGTAAGTCTAACTTATAAACAGCCTACTCCTGGTTTTTTCTACGTATTAAACTGTGATGGGAGAAAAAATGCATAAAGCATAAAAAGAAATGACACGCTTCACCTTTAAATAGATTACAGAAGAGACAAAAATTGACAAATGTTAAAACAGCTGGAAACCAAAAATAAAAATGTCATATATCTACTTCAGCTTTACAATTACAGACATTTTTATTAGTAACTTAGAAATTAAGTAGGCTGTTGGAAGGGGGAGAATATTAGGATTTCACAGATCATGCAAAAAACAAAACTTGGTTATTGTTATTTTTTCAGAAAACATTTGACATAGCACTTCATACTAAACAGATTTCAGGATCTACTACATATGCATTTTTATAGCACTCATTGCTTCTTAATGACTTTTATGGTAAGAATTATCTGCCATGGGGCCTTATTTCCACTCATGGCTTAAAGTGAGAAACAAGATTCATAAGCACACAGCCCACCAAACTTCCCTTCATATTTTTAGCATGAGGCTCATATGAACAGATAAATATACACACACACCATCATGCACTCCTTCACAAGCACTGGTTCCAGTCCCAGATTTCAACCTGTCGACCTCCCTGGGGTTGTTCAGGTTCGGCAAAACCGAACGATCGAGTCAAAGTTAAATTCCTAAAGGTTGTGTTATGAAAATGACTGTAAAGTCTTGTCAACTGTAACCAGGTGTGCGGGTAATTACATACAATATGTTCAGTTCAAGAACACAGGTAATATTTCATGTCAAGTATAATTTACCCTGCAGGGAAAGACGAGGAGTGGATTAATTCAGGACTGGATCGTAGCGCATGTTACAAAATAAGTGACAGCCCAGGCCTATCGGATTGGTGCCTACCTGGTGGAAAGAGCACATAGAGAGCCGACCGCCACGGCGTAAGTGGCTCCCTCCCAGCCGACGTACTTGAAGGCCGCAGGCAGGGGGCTGTTTTTATCAAGCATGTAATACGGCATCATCATGGTGAGGGCGGCGGACACACCAAAATACGCCACAAAACAGATAAGAAGGGAAGAGACGATCCCGATAGGAATGGCGCGCTGGGGGTTCTTAACCTCCTCACCTGTGAAAGGGGAAAACATGATATTAGTACTGAACGAAATGGGAAGTAAGCAAAAGAATGTGACAGAACCTGGATACGAACATGCATTTTCCATATGAGCATTAAAGGGATAGTTCACCCAAAAATAAAAATTGTTTAATCATTTACTCACTCTCATGTTGTTAGAAAGCCGTATACATTTCTTTGTTCTGATGAACACGAAGTAAATGGGGCCCCCGAATAGATTGTTTACAAACATTTCTCAAAATATCTTTCTTTGCGTTCATCAGAACAAAGAATATTTATACAGGTTTGTAACAACATGAGAGTGAGTAATCGATGACATATTTTTTATTTTTGGGTGAACTATCCCTTTAAAGGAACATGCCCAGATTTTCGGAATTTAGCTTATTCACCGTATCCCCCAGAGTTAGATAAGTCCATACATACCTTTCTCATCTCCGTGCGTCCCGTAACTCTGTCTGACGCAGCCCCCGCTAGCTTAGCTTAGCACAAAGTCTGGAAGTGAATAGCACCAGCTAGCACACTGCTCCCAATAAGTGACAAAATAATGCAAACATTTTCCTATTTATATGTTGTGACTTGTATAGTCACGCCGTGTACAAATAACAAGATGATATGAGACACAGCAATCTTTAACAGTATACATACTGGGAACTATATTCTCAGAAGACGAAGCACTGCTACGTGGGCGGAGTGATTCGCTCGCAGCACCCGAGAAGCCCCTGGTGAGGAGCAGAGAGTTCGGTTAGAGTTGTGCAAATCACTTCGCCCATGTAGCAGTGCTTCGTCTTCTGAGAATATAGTTCCCAGTATGTATAGTGTTAAAAGATTGCTGTGTCTCATATCATCTTGTTATTTGTACACGGTGTGACTATACAAGTCACAACACATAAATAGGAAAATGTTCGTGTTATTTTGTCACTTATTGGGAAGCAGTTTGCAAGCTGGAGCCATTCACTTCCAGACTTTGTGCTAAGCTAAGCTAGCGGGGGCTGCGTCAGACAGAGTTACGGGACGCACGGAGATGAGAAAGGTATGAATGGACTTATCTAACTCTGGGGGATACGGTGAATAAGCTAAATTCCCAAAATCTGGGCGTGTTCCTTTAATGCTCAATATGTAAGTAGCATGTGTAGTAACTGCTGCCCCATAGTATCAATAACATCTTTTACCAGACAATCGACTGTAGCTCTTAAATAGTTTTTTTTTTTTTTTAAGAACAAATAATGTAACAAGAAACCGTTTTATTTTCAGCTCTATACATTATTGATAAGTAATGGGAAATTTCATCTTGTACCTTCCTATTATATTACAATTTGAAAACAGTTAGGTGGTTGTTTATGTTTAAGTTGCTGGCTCTAGAAATATGTAAACAAGTACACAATTTAACATTTTGTCAGTTTTCTCTATAATTAAAGCCAATTGAAATGCTTACGATGACATCACACATTTAAAACTAACCCTTTGCATTAATTATTGAGGCAAAAGATGCAGGTTGGCTGGAAATATTTTATTTTTCAATTTTGTGTTCTCCAAAGGAACTTGGGGAGGGACATATATCCGGGATAGCCCCTTTGCTTAAAGGGACACTCTATTTTTTGAAAATATGGTAATTTTCCAGCTCCTCTAGAGTTAAACATTTGATTTTTATAGTTTTGGAATCCATTCAGCTGATCTCCGGGTCTGGTGCTAGCACTTTTAGCATAGCTTAGCATAATCCATTGAATCTGATTAGACCATTAGCCTCGCGCTAAAAAATAACCAAAGAGTTTCAATGTTTTTCCTATTTAAAACTTGACTCCTCAAGATCTGTCTGTGCAAGTTATTTTTAGTTGAGACAGCTCAAATATGTGTTAGTGTAGGACAGACTTATAAATATATACATAATAACTAAACAACTAACACTAACAAATCCAATGTATTTGAATTCCCCCCAAAGTTTTATGGCTACATAGAAATGCAAGATCTGTGATCAGATCTGTCCAATTACATTTCAGCACAACATCAAATTAGAATTTGAAGTGCAACATGAATGTGAAAGCCACAGTTGTACTACTACTGCGTGTTACATTGTACAGCAATCTGGCTGAAACAGAGGGATAGTTTGTTCCTATCAGCAGTGCCAATGAGAACACAGGCACGTGTGGAAACTACCAGCTCTGGTCGGTATGTACGAGAGGAGGGGTTTATGGTTTATGGGGGGCTTATATGCTCTTTCGAGCCACAGCTGGAGGGAGGGAAACGTGCCAGGACAAACCCTGCAACATACCAGCCAATCAAACGTGAGGAATAGTGGGGGAGTGACCCACCATGAAAAAGGGGGGTGGGGGCAAGTTGTAAACCTTTAGCAAGAGTTGCATTGAGAAACTGGAATAACCTTGATCAAAAGTGACGTCAACAACGAGCAGGTAACATAATAGTCGTACTAATAAAGTAGCCTGTGACTTATTAGATGCAATTTAACGTCATTACCAGTGTTTGTGGTCCCGCATCATATATTTGACCTTGCTGCCAACACAATTTCATAAGAAATACCTGTGTGTACTAAAGATTAAACGTGAGATTTGAGACCACTGACGTTCATAACATTTTTATCACCTGTGGTGGCGATGCAGTCGAAGCCGACAAAGGCGTAAAAGCAGGTAGCCGCCCCTGACAAGACCCCTGTGAAGCCGAAAGGCATAAATCCACCATCACCAAGAACCTCTTTTGTTGGCAAAGGCACTGTGGAACTATTTAAAGAGAGTAACAAGATTTTTAATATGGCACCTGAGTTTAAAGGGACAAGCATATTTTAATGTATATTTTTTGGCATGTTTTTAATGAAAATTAAAAAAAATATATATAATATCATATGCTTTATTTTATTATTGTTAATGGAGCATTAGGATAATTTTATACTAATGAGGAATTACTGTTACAACCCATAGGGCTGAGATTGTCCCTTTTTGACCCAACATTTTTGTTTAAACTTGCAAAACACTTATCTTAGAATAGATTTCCTAAAAAACTCTAGAAAAGTAACTCACTTTAGAGTGGAATTGGTGCCATTGAGAATCTCCTCAGGATTCAGATTCCAGTTCTTCAGTGTTCCTTTGACAAATCCAGATACCACCATGAAAAGCAGTACCAGAACGTTGATGCAGGTGAACACTTTATTCACCATGGCCGACTCCTTTACCCCGAAGGCCAGCAGGCCTACAGCAAACAAAACGTAGTTCAAAACACTACGGAGGCAAGGACAAATGACTGCTAAATATTTACCTTCAACACCTTTCATTTTCAGTATGAATACGTGCAATTTAATATCACTTTGTTTATACAATAATCATTTAAAGGAAAACCCCACCGTTTTTCAATATTTTACTATGTTTTTACCTCAACTTAGACAAGTTAATACATACCTATCTTTATTTAATGCGTGCACTTAATCTTTGTACAGCGCGTCGTAAATGTGTTAGCATTTAGCCTAGCCCCATTAATTTATTAGGATCCAAAAAGGGATGAATTTAGAAGCCACCAAACACTTCCATGTATTCCATATTAAAAGACAGTGGCGATTATTTTAAGCAGATAAAAAATGAGAACTATATTGTATGGCGGAAGAGCACTTAGTTTGCAGCACTTCGACCTTGGGCGCAGTAATATTGACAGAAGTTTGAGCGAGAGGGGAGTAGTCAGGAGTTCTTCTGCAATACAACATAGTTCTCCTTTTTTATCGCCACGTTTTATTTTATGACACCATTCTTATTCGTGTAACATCTCATGTAAAAGTCTTTAAATAGGAAAAACATGGAAGTGTTTGGTGGCTTCTAAATTCATCCCTGTTTGGATCCTAAGGAATGAATGGGGCTAGGCTAAATGCTAACACATTCACGACACGCTGTGCAAATGTGAAGTGAACACATTGAAAAAAAGATAGGTATGTATTGATTTATCTGAGTTGAGGTAAAAACATAGTAAAATATTGAAAAATGGTGGTGTTTTCCTTTAAACTCTGTTTTAGAAATGCTTTTCTTGCTAAAGCAGCGCCATAAGAGTTTTATAGAGTGCCGCAGGGATGACGTTGGTTTCCTCTGAAAAAGCCCATTCATTTTTCCCATAGACACTTGGATTATCGCAAAAAAATGTTTAGCAAACACAGTTTATGACACTTAGACATTTTGTCCATCAAGTCCTTCACAGATAAATACAAATTTTATGGATTTTAAAATATAAATGCGTTTACTAGAAATATAAAAAGCAGAATTTTGACTTCAAAATTCATAAAAGCTGTTCATCTATGAAAACTAACTTGTTTGACAAAACCTGTAATTGTCTTAAACTTATGAGCATATTTTTTGTGATTATCCAACAATAAAAGGGCTTTGAGGGAACCAACTTCCGGTTTAGCCTACAAAAAGACGTCATCCCTGCGGCACTCTATAGTATAGAGCCACTGTCCTGTAGGGTTACGCATTCCTAATATATAAAAAAGCTAATGAACGTCTTCAGGATTACTTGAAACAGAAAGGTGTATTTGCTTAGATTAGGACCACCATGACCTCTCTGCCATAAAACTCTTATTTTTTTATATACATAACCATATTACAACACTTTCTGGAATACTCAATTCTGATTGGTCAGTTGCTGCATCCATGTACAACATCCCTTACCTGTATTTTTGACAATTTAAAGGGTGCGCAATGGAGATCTACATTTCCATAGAGTTCATAAAAGGCTGGAACCTAAGTGAAGGTTAATCTCCAAAAGTAACCCTACGTACTGACCCATGCAGCTTAAGTCATGCTTTACCTGTGAGAGTGAGGATGATAACAACAGCAAACATATCTGGGTACTCGGCCAGAAGACCTGGAGCGTTCATGGTCATGTGCTGACGGCAGAAATGCTCAATGTGTTTTCCGATCAGTTCATCAAACGTAGCACTCCAAGCTCGGGCAACGCTTGAAGTACCTAAAACGGTATAACATTACAGTACTTAGAAGTCTAATCTATACAAAAATTGGTTGCACTTTTTACAGCATGTACACTTATTGTGCATGCTGTTACAGTGTACTTATACAACAAAATACTGGTACCTTAATGTACAAAAGGTACAAAAAAAGTAATTACACATTGTAACTAGAACTGTAAAATAAAGTGCTACCTAGTTTATAAATTATACACAAACACCACCCATATGTATAAAATCATTGCATAAAGTCTGTTATCTTACCTATAACATATGAAAGTATCAGGTTCCAGCCAGTAATAAAGGCCCATAATTCCCCTACAGTCACGTAGCTGTACAGGTACGCCGAGCCCGTTTTGGGCACTCTCGCCCCAAACTCTGCATAACACAGCCCAGCGAGCACCGAAGCCAGAGCCGCGATGAGAAACGACAGCACGATGGCCGGTCCGGCGTTTTCCCGGGCTACTGCCCCGGCGAGGACGTACACCCCGGCCCCTAGGGTGCTGCCCACGCCTAGGGCTACCAGATCAAAGGTGTTCAGACATCGGGACAGTCTCGATTCCTCCGAATTGCAGTCCACGACCTTCACTCTCAGCAGCTGCTTACCGAAACTCAGTAGCTTCTTCAAAACCATGTTCGGCTTAGCTTACAAGAGGCTGTTTTTATGCCTCTATTTGTCTGCTTTTCTCTCTCTCTCAATTTTTCTCCGTCGCACACAAACCTGGAGGATTCACAGCGGTTTGAATGTTGGTCGGAAATGTGGTTTATCTGGAAAAGAAGAAAACACAAAGTATTCCTCTAGTAATGAAAGCCCAGGCAGGCTGTTTATACATTGCGGATGATGTCAGATGACATGGAAACAGCAGAGAATTAAAAAATGGATCACATACAAATTAAAATCACATCATTTAATCACACTTTATTGAAGCTTTACAGTCATTTATATTTAATTAATTGTCTTTTTTTAAATAAAAAAGACCGTTTAGAAGTGCACAAGGGTCAGTTGCAAAAACATAGGGTGATTCTCACGAAATCCAGATTTAGAAGGTGTCCAGCATGAGAATTTTTAAAAAGCCCTTGAGTAAGGTCTACACTTACTATAAAAGTTATTTTTAGAGGATTTAAAAAATATTTCCTATAGAATTATTTAAATTTTTTAGATTATCATTATAAAAAATTAGCATTACCGCAACATGATATTACATTAAATATATGCATTTACAAACTTATGTTTCGGTAATGAGAACTAAAAAGTTTCAACTTTTATCTGGAGGGAAAAAATACCGCTTTCCTGGTAGCCATCTTGAGTGTCACAGTCAATTACGTCCCTTCCAACATTTTTTTTTTTTAAATGTTGGTTCCTTGAGGGCTTAAACAATGATTGAAAATTGTTGCGGAGGATGAGAAAATTGGTCTTGGACACATTTATATTCCTTATTATTGTCACTACATTTACCAACGATCACCAAATACCACATGTTTCTTTACTGTAAATGTTTATAGTATAACATGCACTGAAGCTTTTTATTTAAAAAAAAAAATGTATTATAAATTTTCCATGTCAAAGAACCCAAATCCAGTCATGGACACGTTGCGGTAATGAAAATGTTCCACTTAAATGTGTAAAAACAACAAAATTGGTTTGTATGATGTCATCTGAAATCATGTGCAAAAAAGCTGAAAAGATGTTTGTAACTGTATGCTTCTTATTTTGATACTCTTACTTTGCATTTACTTTTTTTTATAAAAATGTTTCATGACACCTCATAAGTCTAATTTCGTGAGAATCACCCAGCCGGTAAGTTCAGATTGTGTTTTGAGAACTAATCTGACCAACTAGCAATTAGCTTTGGCTAATCAGTCTTAGGGTACATTCACATTATAAGCGATTTTGTCGTTGTGTGTAGTACATCTCTTTCAAAAGAGGCGTTTCTAAATCTGGTTGTTATAACCAAATGAGTACCGTCCACTCCAGTAACTGACGAGAGACGGATGACGTGAATTCCACTGCTTTGTTCTCATTGGAAGTGACTCCCGAAAGTCGCTCATAATTTGCATAAAATTAAACATTTATCAACTTTGTCGAGCAACTGGACACCCCCCCCCCACATCCAGTCGTCAACAGTCACTGTCGCTCGTGTCGCCGGAAGTTTCTAAGCCTTTATCTTTTCACATCCCTGAAGTCATATGGAATTTGGCTGTGACTACATTAAAGCACTATCAATGCAAAATTATTGCATAACATTCAAATAATATTGGATTGTGTCCAAATGTTTAGTCCTATAGCATTTAAATGCATAACCCAAAATTTTTAAATCTGCCAACTTTTACTCATCCTCATGTTGTTTAAAACCTGTATGAGTTTCTTTATTCTGTTGAAAAGACGACAGTTTGATAAATGATGGTAAGCACACAGTTGGCGGTACCACTTGACTTCCATAGTATTTGTTTTCCTACTGTACTATGGAAGTAATGGGTAGCATTCATTGTATGGTTTCCATCATTAATCAAAATATCTTCGCAGAATAAAGAAACTCATACAGGTTTAAATTAAACTATATTTTTGACTGAACTATCCCTATTTTATTGATTTATGCACAAAACTGCACTCTGTAGGACTAGTCATATTGCGGTTTACAGTTCAAACCCTCTCTACATTTGATTTTTTAAGAATTACAAACATCGTGTTCTTACACACCAGGACATAAACCAGCATATTTGTTGGGAGGACACCAGCTGTCCTGTGTTTATAAGCAAAGACCTACAGTAATAGTATCTATTAAATGGGAGCGCAGGAGAAAACTAGGCTGCGTTTTAAACCTAAGCCAGACCACTTTTGAATGAAAACCACATTGTGATTCCCAAAGGACGAGACTGAAAACAGTCCTTGTTCTCAACTGTATGTACAAATGGGCGGCAGTAATCAACAACTTCCCAGGCAGTGAATCGGTCTCCAGTGCTGCTTTTTAACATTGGAGTCTTTTCCCAAGTATTGAGCAACATGAACCGAAATCCATGAAGTGTGACTGGTGGCAGAATGGGAGAGGCCCACCAGGGGCCAATTTATCATGCTCACATACGCACAAATGCACACAGACACACACTTAACTAAGAACTGACGTGTGTTACGTAACAACTAGCAGAACTTAATGACGAAAATACATGCAACTGTAAGAGTGACTGGGTTTGCATGCACTGTGAGAACACTATGTATTCAAATGCTGCCAGCAAAGTTGATTTATGCATTTGGCAGATGCTTTTGTCCGAAGCAACTCACAGTGCATTCAAGGAATATATGTTTTATCAAGATGTGTGTTCCTGGGATGAAACCCATGACCTATGTGTTGCAATTGTCTAAAGGGATGAATCAAGATAATTTTTTTAAGATACTGCATAAAGCTGGGCATAAAACCACCTGCGATTCTCATGCGTATCTCATCAGTAAATCGCCATCACCTGCTTTCAAATGGAGAGGCATTTACTACACAGAGCCGTATTTCACAGAGAAGCTATCGCGTTCATAATCGTGGGAAATTTCTGTGAAATACGGCTTTGTGTAGTAAATGGCGCTATATCTGAAAGCAGGTGATACGAAGCGGAGTCAAATTAAGTCAAAGTGATAATTCCCACAAAATCGAACACGACAGCTCAAACTATAAATTAATTTATAAGCTCATTACTGTGGATGGGGGTAAGGTAAGGAGACCGTTTTGAATACTGATTTGTGTTTTTAACCCAACCAAGGTATGGATTGCATCATTAACTATTTGCAATAGTAACTCTGCTGTAGCTGAACTTTTATGCCTAACGTGTCGGTTTGGAAGCAAGACATTTATTGTAGCTTCTCCAACACGGAGTACAAATCCATAAATTAGTCTTCTGTAATTCATGACCCGGTTTACTTTCGTTGGAGCACCATCTAAACAGCAAAGGGGACACACTTCCTGACGCGCCGCGCTTAAGTTGTACAGACGGCAAGATGACCTTTCCTTTTCTCGCAGAGTGCACTGGGGGATATCAGATGTCTACGTTGATCACACAACACAGAGTACACACATGGAAGCACTGTATCTTTAACTGTTGACATCTAAATTACGCAGGCATAGCATGAGGGCCTAACTGGAATAAGCCTGTTGCTGAAAATGCAAACATAAGCTTTGGACATATATATGAAATGACATTACTAAGGCTTCATTATGTGGTTTAAAGCTGTGTACAAGACAGAAACAGTAACCTTCAGTAGCAAAAATGTAAATACTGGCCGGGACACTGTCATATGCTGTAAAAAGTGATAAGTTGGATCAACTTAAAAGATTTCTTCAATTGGAAACACCTAAAAAATATATGTTCTTTATCTTAAAATTCTCACAAGGTATTTTTCACTTTAAAAAAAAGTTGTAATTTTTTTAAGTTGATCCAACTTTTTACAGTGTATGCGACTGGTATGGTCTCATTTTTCAAGAGAACTCACAGATAGCAGATGTGTGATAATATACAGAAATAAAAAAAATGCTGTTTAAAATAGTTTTATATGAATGTGTTTCTGTAGCTCAACTGGGTTCTCAGGAAAGCTGTATTCCTGGAATACTTTGAATATTTGCAAAAATAATGAACAGACATTAAAGATGTCTACATATCCTTCTCACAGGGGTTTGTAAGGCACTCACTGTTCTTTTGTGAAATGATTTGTGTTATGCTATAAGTGCTATAACTTGAATTTAATTTGGATCTGAAACATTCTGGAAAGCAAAGATATGTATGGTGACAAAAATGGAACAGGGCACATTCACAGAGTAAAGCCCGATTTATAGTCGTTCGTAGGTTCATCCATAGCCTGTGCGTAGCTCTGAGTAGCCTGACGTGCACCTCACAAAAATTTTAACAGCGCGTCAGATCTACGCGGACCGCAAGCGCTGTGATTGGTCCACCAGAACCCCTCTCATCAGGTAAAAAAACTGCGTCAAGGGTATTTCCGTTTGTGACGGTGAAAACAAAGATGAGCCAAGTCGAGGAGTGATTTAACTCAAACTGCATCAAAAGTCGCTGTTTATTTACTTCCATCATTGCTGGTCTTCTCAAATTATACACAACAAGTTGCTGTTTCTTCTTTGTTTGTGGGTTAACTTGCTAAGCTTTTTCTTCTTTGACGTTTGCGCTGCTACTGTGGTTACACGCGTGATTACTGCCTACCAGCGGTCTGAGCGTGTGTTTGCACATCGATGCGGATGAAGACGCAAAAGTATAAATTAAAACCGACGCGGAACCTACGTCGTAGGACCTACGCACGACTATAACGAGCCTTTAAGATGAAACTGTCTTTTAACCTGAAAATAGATCTATTAAATTAAATCTATGAAATAGATCTATTAATAATCTATTAAAGGAATAGTTTACTGAAAAATTAACAATTACCCCTTAATTTACTCACCTTAATGCCATCCTAGGTGTTTATGACTTCCCTTTCATAGCTGAACACATTTAGAGGTATATAAAATAATATCCATTCCTGGCTCTTCCTAGCTTTGTATTGGCATTGAATACTATCCATTTTTTCAACACTGTAGATGTGTTTACATTTAAACTCGACTTATTGATCGCTAAATATACTCAAAATTGTCCTTTTTTATGTGACCCTGAACCACAAAAGCAGTCTTAAGTCGCACGAGTATATTTGTAGAAATAGCCAAAAATACATTTTATGGGTCAAAATTATAAAAAAAATTAGACCAAAAATGATAATACATGGAGATATTTTGTTAATTTCCTACCATAAATATATTTTTAAGGCGATTTTTTTTTCATTATTTAAATTTTTTGTACCCTGTGACTTTCACACCAGACGTGGAAAAGGAGGCAAGTGTGAGTGATTTACATCTTAAGTCAATGCAAAGACGCGAATAGGCATCCTGCGGCACGGTACGCACGAATGACGCGGTGCGAATGACGCAGAATGCGCAGGGCGGATGACACGTTCTGCGCGAATTGAGGGTTGCCGCGTGAAACACGCGAGTTAAATAATCAAAACTTTGACGTATATTCACGCCACATTAACCAATCAGGAGCTTGCTCTAGTATTGACATGATTACAGGGAGCGAGCGGAGTCGCGAATGACTAGGTGCGAATGAAGCGAGTAAACACAAAATGTATAAGCGTCCAACTACGCGTGAATAGCACGTTTTTGCCGTCTTTACCGCGGCTGGTGTGAACACACAGTTAGATTCCAGATTTTCAAATAGTTGTATAAAATGCTCATTAAATCAGCTCTGGTGATATATAAATCGCAATTTTAAAACATGGGGGCCAGATTTCAATTAGCTATTTTTTCACATGCTTGCAGAGAATGGTTTAACAAAACTAAGTTACTGGGTTGGTTTTTTATTTTCTAGGTTGATAGAAGCACTTTTTTTAAACATGGAAAATCAGATTTTCATGATATGTCCCTATTAAAATAACTCTAAATGTGATTGTCAAATAGTCATATACATCTAAGATGGCATTAAAGTCATGAAATCATGGGGTCATTTTAAATTTTTTTTTTTTTTTTTTTTGGTGAACTATTCCTTTAAAAACTATTTCCATCTATGGCTTATGCCCAAAAGGTTAATCAAAGTCAGATGTAATCTAAGCACAAGCTCTTTCTGCGGTTGGATCTCATTCAGATATCCCAGCATTCCCTAAGTTATGAGTGGTCAGTAAGCTGGTCTAAACCGCTCTACTGAAGTGACATAAGACGTGTTGAAAGCCGTCTGTCTCTCTGCCATGCTGTGGTAATACTACAAGACCACAAATGGCATTAAGATTCACGTGTAACAGTAAAATGTAATTGTAATATCAAAACCATATCTATTAAAGTTCACCTATTTCATTGCTAAAAAACAACGTTATTTGTGTATTTGGTGTAATAGAATGTGTTCGCGTGGTTTATGGTTATTTTCCACATACCGTACATTTTTGTAGCTCCTGATATTCCTGATAAACGCACAGATTTTGTACAAAGCTCTTCAACCAAAAAAACTCTGTGTCCCTGATTGGGCAGCTAATCTGTATGTTGTGATTGGTTTGAATACTTCTGACGTCAGGAAATGTGACGCTCCTTACCATGTTTGGAAAGATTCGCTCACAATGCAATGCTAACAGGAGTTAACTTACAGGCTGTGAGTCCGAAGTGGGAGAAATTATGATGTCGGTCTTGTCTACGTCAACCGGCCCAGGAAGAAAACTGTTGCCTTCGATCTATATGTTTGTTGTAGTCCAAAAAAAGAGATTTACATTGGAGACAATAACTCGCGTCTTTAATTACTGTGGGATATGTACCTTTTGCATATCGTTAACATGTATTAATACACACCAAAGGTAAAATCACGAATCGGAAAATATGTGCTCTTTAAGATCCTGATCATTTCTATATAAAGATCTCAACATCACATGGCATGTGAAGAATTGATGAGACAGTCTGCAATCAAAGAAAGTCGATATTAAAACTGCTATCAAGTTTACCGGGCCATTAAAGAGTAACATATGAGCAATGAACCTTCCTCTCGGGTGACATCACACAAACGCCAGCTATGTACTTGTGGAAAAATCGCATATAAATAATTCCCGATAGCTTCTGCCAGCATGGCTAAGCAAGGTTAAGGTTGCCATCACTTTTAAGTCCCAGATCAGTCAGGACAGGTGACCATAAACACACAAATGCAGTTTATATCTGGCTAAATAAAGCAGGTGAGTCGAGTGGGGGTGTGGTTCCAGGAACCAATCATTGTGCAACTTTCCATTATAATATTTAATGTGCCGTGGCATAAAGATTTAGCGTAGAGATGCTTGGGAGTTTACATTGTGCTTTTAATAACAAACCAACACTATCACCACCACTACTATCAATATGGGCTTTCGTACTGACGTCACAGCGTTTAGTGTATCATAACAACTGCATGACAAGATGCTTCGAGAAACAACAAGTGTTCAAATAGGAAACAGGGTCAAGGACACGGTGTCTATCCAGAAAGAAAACAGACACGTTTTGTTGACAAGTTTTTTCCAACGTCTGTTCAAGCACATGAGCGTGTTTAGAGTGGGCACAATGTACCTGGCACTGTTAGTCTACCCTTAAATCGGAAACTCGTGACTGTTGTTTTATTTTGTAACATGTAAGTGACAAACATTGTTTGGTTTTGGTATTTGAGAGAAATGTAGAAGTAAAAACTCACTTAGTACGTGTTTAAATTGGTGGTGACCACTCTCCGTAGATATCATGAAACTGTAAACAAGACAGCAAAAACAAGTTATGAACAAAACCACAAGCATGTTAAGGTATCACAAGTTTCATTCAGTCTTTCCAAGAAAATTAACCTCTTATAGACCCCATGAAATTAAATTTAAAGTTTTGGGTCCAATTTTAGTTAGTGCACCCCCAAGAAAAAAACAACTTTTACACACAAACAAACTAAAAATATTAATAATTAATCTTTCACCTCACAGATTTTCATCCTTGCAAATACTTTACAAATGACATCAAAAAATATTATCTGAAACTATCTGCAAGTAGCAAATCCTAGTTCATGGGTTACTAAAGGCCCGAACTTACAGATAAAAGATAACCAGATAAAAGAAACTGCTTGTTTTTGTAAAGTTTTCAATTTAAAGGGACACTCACGCTCATTTCCCAGCTCCCCTAGAGTTAAACATTTGAGTTTTACTGTTTTGGATCCATTAAACCGATTTCCAGATCTGGCGATACCACTTTTAGCTAGGGCTGAACGATACATTGAATTTTCATTGTCATCGCGATGTGAACTCACGCGATGAACACGCCGCAACAGAAGGGAAAACGGTAAGCGCATGTAATAAACGTTTGACCTGTCACGTTTAGTCCTGCAGACATGCCCTGCGTCCCAAACCGCATAGTTCCATACTATATAGTAGGCAAAAAGCACTACTTCTCGTACTCTTTGCATACTATATAGTATGGAAGTAGGCAGTTTGGGACGCACGGATTGTTTGCGTGTCATGCTATTAGGCCAATCAGGGGAACCCCCAAGTCAGCTACGCTCAGATTGATTTGTGAGGTGTCAGTTGCGACGCTGTGCCTGTTAGCAAAAACGATGGTGGAGAAAGGAGAGAAGAGTGAGGAAAATGTGTTGTCAGACGAAGACCTTGTGGTGAAAAGGAACAGCACTTCAGCTATATCATGGAATTATTTTGGATTTAGGAGAGATGACGCCGCAAACACAGGTACTGTGGAAGCGGTGATTCACATATTGCATCTATTGCGTGCTCAAGTTCATTATTTCAAATGTAGGCGTGCAGTATGTGCACTCTGGAAGCACCGCGGTCGCGACTCGCACGCGGTGCGACGCGCTTGTTTTTCCAGGCTTTTCAAAAACATTTTAACTTTTCATAATGACACAAGTGCAGGTCATATGACAATAACCTACGTGTCTAGCGTTTTCCATGCGTTTTAGGCGCGACATGTGAATGGCCCCTAAAACATGAAAAATATAAAATATTTATCGCAACTCACATCGGCATCGCAACATTAAACAATGTCATCGCACATCGCAACTTTTCCTCACATCGTGCAGCCCTACTTTTAGCATAGCTTAGCATAATCCATTGAATTTGATTAGACCATTAGCATCACATTTAAAAATGACCAAAAAGTTTCAATATTTTACCTAATTCCTATTTAAAATTTGACTCTTGTTACATTGTGTACTAAGAACGAAGAACCATGGCTGCAGGCACAATGATAATTGGGCACTGCGTAATATCATTGCGCCTGCTGCAGCCATGTTAAGGCATCAAAGTCCTTGATTATTACGCCAGAATGAGAGTATAGTTCCTAGCCACATCTGCCTAGAAAATCGCAACTTTTAATTTAAATAGGAAAAATATTGAAACTCTTTGGTCATTTTTGAGTGTGATGCTAATGGTCTAATCAGATTCAATGGATTATGCTAAGCTATGCTAAAAGTAGTACCGGCAGACACTGAGATTGGCTAAATTGATTCCAAAATGGTAAAAATCAAATGTTTAACTCTAGGGCAGCTGGAAAATTAGCATATTTTCAAAAAAGTGGAGTGTCCCTTTAAAAAGAACAAAAGTGTCTTTCAATGGCATTGTAGGTATAGGGCTACGGGACACATTTTTGTTGTCAATAGGAGAGAACCTCAAAATTGTACCATTTTTGTACAGATATATAACTTTGAGGTACCAGAACAGCACTATGTACCTGGCTATAAGGTACCAATGTGTATCTTTGAGTTACCAATATACACCTATTAGTTACAAAAGTAAAGGTACCACCGGAATGACCAACGTTTGTACATTCTTGTACCTTCATTTCTGAGATTGCAGGAAGTACATTCAGCCGTTTTACGACTTTTCGTTTTACGGTTGATTCAACTTTCAACATCTTTACGCAAAGTATTTAATTGGCCGAAACCTGTAGGGGTTTACTCAATGTTGCTGCCTACAGATAAAGAACCACCACAGTACAGAAAGAAGACAGAAAAGTCACAGCTGTCTTTTGTTTTGAGTCAGGCCACTTTCACACCTGTGATCACGCCATTGACCTTCCCACAAAACATTCAAGCTGGTTGGTTGAAATGAATCCTGAACTATGTGACTTATTTGTACACAAACAATTAAAAATGAATCTACATACAGAGAGAGGAAGAAAGCCGGTATAAATGATATTACTTGTCGCAATAATAAACCAATAGTCAAGGAGAAAAATTTGTAAACGTGAATGTAATAGTTTTTTACAAGCGCTAATTCTAGTTTCCAAACCTTGTAATAGATTTAAAGTTACACACCAAATGATGGAAACCCAAACTGGCTGGTGCCAGGTAACATTGTATTCACTCAATAGGTCCAAACATAGGATGCATGTGACCCAATTTTGAGAAAACTATAAATCACTTCTTTACACTGTAAACAAGTTTTGTGCTTCAACTTACCTGGTTGCCATAATATTTCGAGTTCATTCAACTTTAATACATTAGTTGACTCAAAAAAGTTAGGTAAAATTGTTGTGTTAGCTAATATTTTTAAGTTATAATTAAGGCAACCAAGTAAATAGCTTTTTAAAGTTGAATCAACAAATCTTTTTTTACACTGTACATAAATAACGGTAGAAAACTTAAAGGGCGATGAGGCGAGTTCCAAATCACAACAGATAGACAAGCAAATAACCAAAACACTTCTTCCCACTTGAGGTTTTAAAAAGATTACTGTGTTTGCTCTGTGTTGCTCTGTTTTTCTCACTATTTTGGGCTTGATGTAAATAAATGTATAATTGTAGTATAGGTGGTAAACCACAAAAACCACCAGCGTCAAATAAAGGGCAATAACAAGGTCTTTACAGGACTATAATAATATTATCACAAAGACGAAAATAAGTATTGTGGAATTCATTCAACAAACACACACCCACATGTATAAATATTTTAGTATGGCATCTCTAAATCAGGAGGCAAATGAAAAACATAACATAAACAATGTAGGATCATCATCAGACCTGTTCTGAAACCAGTGACTGTGATCGATGCAATGTGGAAACATTCAAGTGTCCTTCAAACAGGTTCACCTAAAAAACATTAAACATATGTAATGATAAATAATTAGTTTGACCTTAAAGCAGCAGCCTATCAGAGGATCGACCAAAACAATCGAGGGCATTAAATGATCTTTTTGTTACAGAACGCATCAGGTGGTGATGTCACGAAGAAACCTCACATACATGATTGAACGGTGCTTACGACAGACCCCGTACTTGCCACGTTCAACAGAAAACCTTTACCTGCTGGTAAAGCATCTGCATTGCTTACATGTAAATACAGCTATAGTATTGTCAGGGTGTGTGCATTTTTAAAAAGTCAGTCAGTGTTTATGGTACAGGCCTTCGCATTGAAAAATCAAGCTGAGGTTAAAATAATAAATGATCAGGCAAATGAAACAAGACTATAAAATACCTCAGGCTTCAGTATTGCCTGGAAAGAAAATCGTTCGACAGTAATAAATGCCTTAGGAGCCTCTCCAGCTCTTATAACTTGAGGTGACCCGTCTCTCTCTCTCTCTCTCTTATAGATCAAAATACTCTTAATGGGAGAGAGAGAGAGAGAGAGAGAGAGAGAGAGAGAGAGAGAGAGAGAGAGAGAGAGAGAGAGAGAGAGAGAGAGAGAGAGAGAGAGAGAGAGAGAGAGAGAGAGAGAGAGAGAGAGAGAGAGAGAGAGAGAGAGAGAGAGAGAGAGAGAGAGAGAGAGAGACACTCGCATATAAATAGAAAAGATTTATATGCAAAAGTATTAATCAATCTGATGCTTCTTTGGGCTACTAAAAAGACCCTAAAAGCTCAAAGAATAACAAAGGTCACAGTGTTTAAAGATAAAAGTTCAAACAATTACTGTTAATAATAATAAACAAATACTTAGACGTAAAATTTCTAGATGCTCTATTGTTTTTCATTACCACAGTAAATTTTAAAGTATAGGCTAAGTTACTAAAGTAGTTACATTATAATTATCATTTCACTATATAGTTAATACTACAGAAAACCATAGCATGCTTTAACAAAGTGTGACATTAGTGTTATACTACAGCAGTGGGGAACCTTCAGGGCCTTCTACGCCTTCAGAGAAGGCCTAAAAAATTAATAAAAAGATTTTTTATTATAATAATACAAATAAATAATATTCAATAAAAATATGTTTTTACATTTTTAAATTTCTATTTAATTCAATTTAATACAATACATGTAATATATTTTCTCTCATCTATGTTCTAACGTTAAGTTTACTGTCAGGTTCATGTCATGAAAACATCTAATCCAATCAGAATCGTCTGTCTCTATTAAGGCCCGGTTAGCTGGCTCATTCATTGGTTAGGACTTCATGAATCCCAGGGAAGGCCAAGCTATGTGTTTTGGTGTGGAGAGTGACGGGCAAATCGACCAATCACGTTTTGATTTCAAGTGGGCGGGCAAAAAACAATACATTGTAAGCCTTCATGAAGTCCTAATCATGCAACAAACTGGATGCGAGCTGCCGTAAAACACCAAAGACGAAGATCATAGACCGTTAATATTAATACAGTCTAATGGCCCGAATCTCTGCGGTGAGAGTGGTTGAGGTAAATGGCGGAAAACGTGATTGACGTTGTAGCTATTTTGATAGGGCTGAGGTAAAAACGAAATTACTTAAGCGCGTGAAGAGCACAGCTGGGAGAAGCGCGTGCAGAGGAGCCTGTGCATATGACGCGAACACGAGAAAAATAATGGGTTTAATTATACTTTTACTTCCTGACAGTTTCACTTGTTACGTGAGGATAGTAATGACTGACAGATGACGCCGAATTACATACAATATAATTTCCTAACTAAATCTGAGAGAATGCGAAAACATTCAAATATTTTTTACCTCGCTATACCCGATGGGCAGGGCGGAGACACATTTTGGTAGCCCGACAAGAATTCCCAATAGCCCCGGGACCTCGGGGCTCGGGCTAGAGATTTTGCGAGCCCTGGATATCTTATGACAACAGTTATAAGCCACAAGGAGGTGCACTGAGAACGCAGGGTGCTATTCCCCTTATGAAAAAGATTAACAAGGTATCCTACAGCTAAATATATATTTCCAAAAAATAAAAAACAAATTAAAGAACATAATTTAAGATGGTTAAATGCAAATTTACAGAGCCCCTGTCATTACAGAGCAGCAGAATCTGTATTTGTGTTTATCAGTTAGATTAAAGTAATTTTAAACTTTAAAACTGCATTTAAAGGCATACAATGCCCATTCTGTAATTCAACTTTGCGTGATCAGAATTTTTACACATTCACTGTATGATTTAACGAAATACGAATAGCCTAGTATTATGGATGGAGAGGCATTTGCACTTCATTGCATATTTTGAAGGCCCAGCTGAAGTACCCACGGTTCGCCACTGTACTACAGCCATAATTTTGTTATAAAATATTTGTATTATAATACTTTGTTTGCTCTGATTAATAGCTGACTGTTTTTTACGCCTATAATAAAAAGCCAAAAAGCAGTCATAACCCAAGGGTCATGTACAGCAAGCAGAAGTGGTCAAAATAAAACAAGAGACCCTCTGCCCATAACACCCCGTTACTGCACGCGCTCAATGCGGCGCAACTTAAACATGACTAAAACTTTTTGTACTGCGATACAGTCACTGTTCACAGCTTTATAAAACGACATTTTCATTAACATCAAGGATCTTTTAATGCATCTATGTGAATGATAAATCCGCGACCACCACACTTTTGAGGAAGGGGAGACCCCGTGCGCCCCGTCCTTCGTTTGCCCGGAGCAAGAGCCCCACACGTGCAACTCTCGCGCGCTGTCGGATTTATGTGCAAATCTAAACGTTAAAACATAGTTGTGTGTGTTTAATAAATAAATACACTTTTTGATGCGATTGTCAGTAAGGACTTGGCATTTTGGGAAAGATAGGAATGGAGTTGTTAGTCTTACCTTGTAGCTGGTCTCTGTGAGCTCGATTCAGTTACTTAGATCCAATGATACTCGTGTTGTAGGAAACTTCTCTCTTATTGTGTCCACACACACTGAGCTTTTGGGTGGTTATGTGGGTTGTGTCTCCTGACAGGTGGTGTAAATTTGTGTATGTGTGTGTAAGTTATGATGTGCAAGGTAGGTGGATCGGGTTTCATTGCGGTTTGTAACGCTCCGCCCGAATTTACTGTTCGCTAACTAGGGTCACATCCTGAGGGAAATTGTGCTGGGTAAAATGCAGCTAAATTGCGGGTTATAATTCGGGATTTCATATATGAACATGTTGAAAATGTACAATTAAGTGCTAAAGTGGATTTTTGTGATAGAATAAACATCGGAAAAATCATTTCTAAAATATTTCACTTACCGTTGATCAAGATAAATCCAAAAGTTTAACATACAAATAATTTAACGAAAAGACAATTTCGTTACATTTTCGGATTAATAAAATACCTGGAGTATTTTATATGCAAATTTCACATAAACAAAATTATTTAATTATTTAAATTTTAAAAATGCAACACGAAGTTAAAACAACTTGTCAATTCAACCTATTATTTTAAGTTTTGAAATAAGTTGACATAACATTTAAAAAAAGTTGAAATTGTTTAACTTGATGTTAAGTTAAACTAACAAAAAAATATATTGATTTGATATGTTGTACAGTGTGTAGGCTAAATGCATTGTGCATTTACAGTAATGTAAGTGCACTTTATATAGTTTAACGCATTTTAATGTTTTCATATTTTATGTCCGATTTATTACGTGATTTTGACCTTGCTTTTTTCGTTAAAACAATACGAAGTTTACTCATACCAAATGTTTTGAGCATAAAGATTTGAATTAAAAACTGCTGCAAATTTTACACAAGTTAAATTAGTAAAAATAGACTACAAAATAGTGCAGTTTTTTATTTTAAATCCAATAAAAAAAAAAAAAATGTATGTATCCCAGATTAAATTCTGGAACCAACAATAAAAAAATAAGAAAATAATAACAACTACTTGAATATCCATTAACACTTTATTTATGCAATGATCCATTTCAAAAACAATAAAAATAGTCATTTTACTGGATTTTTTTTTTTAAAGCAAAATGCAAATTCGTTTAGAGGTCAGGTTGACACATCAAAGGTGGTGCGTTTTTGCAAAAAAGGACTTTTGTTAAGAGTTCAGATTCAGAGCGACTAGAAAAACATACACAGAGTTTTTGCTGTTTTTGGATCAGTGGGTGCTTTAGTGTTTAATAAATTGGATAAGGGCACCACCTAGTGGATAACAGCAGAAATATGGACTGCAATAAAAAACTTGTCATTGGCAAGTCAGCGTTTTCTCTTAATTGATGAGATAACAAGATAACTTAAAGGTCCAGATGACTAACAAAATCTTATTTCATGGTACGTATATTTAATTATCAATATAGTCTCAGACTTTTGGAACCCACAAGAATAAAATGTGAAGATTAAAACAACTACTTGAATATCCATTAACACTTTATTTATGCAATGACACATTTCAGGGTTCAAAAAACAAAAATATTAAAGTTACACATTTTTACTGGATTTCTTAAGCAGCATGAAAATTCGTTTAGAGATCAGGTTGGCACGTCAAAAGTCGTTTAACATGAACATGGATGCTGGCTCATTCCCAAGGCTGTTTGCTCTTAAAGAACTTAAGTCAATCTGTAAGTAATGCAGGTAACGGATGTCACAATTTAAAAGATCTATTAGAGGACCTTGTCTGTTAAAAAAATTAAGTAAAAAGTGGAGATGTCTCTACCGGAAGGGGGACACAGAAGTTTTAAACACACCACAGGGTACAAACCCAGGGCAAACACACTGTGCTGGGACACCAGTGGCAGTTTCCCTGGATTACGAGTCTTGTGTGCAATTCCTACACGAGACTCCCTCATCTTCAAAATGAAGGAAAAATCTTCAGCCACACACAAAATGTACAATATTCACAATATTTACAAGGTAAGGTTAATCAAAAAACCAGTATGTTGGTCAGCTCCCATGCCCTGTTGGTCATTTGGTCTCAAGGAGAGTTTTTATATCTTTAATGCCATGTTCTGACGCAACTGTAATCACATGATCTAAAGCGTTCAGTCGTCCCAGTAGCCTAATCACCTCCTTTATGTGTTCCCTGTAAAAGACATAAATGAAAGTGAATGACAGATAATAACACTGTATAAGTCGAATTGCATGTTAAAAATATAGTATGATACTTCATTAATATATAACTTATTTTAATTTTAGATTCTTGTGGGGTGTTATGTCCTTTCAAAAGTATTTAAAACCACTTTACCTGGCTTTTCTTTTCTCCACATCTGATCCAGCCACACAGCTGCGGTAAACAGAGCTGGCAACGTGTTTCATGTATCTGCAGAAGTTCTCCAGCTGAGGAAGAGTCTGTTGACCCTTCAGACTGCTAAACCACTGAATGGGAAAACACTCCACCACCTGGGGCAACAGACCAGAAACGGTTAAAGGTGCAGACGACGACGACTAAAATCTTATTTCATGGTATGTGTATTTTTACAATATACGCAAACAATTCATCTCCATAAAGGTAATTAAGTAAGGAATAACTGACAACGGGCCGTTGAATTATAAGAAAATAATGCACACGCAAAGTGGTAATGCACCGCGGGTGTGCATTATTTTCGAATGAATCAAAGGACCGGAGTGAATTAATCCGCTTATACCACGGTTAAAAACAAATATTGCTCTGGTGCCTATTTTTAAGACATTTTAAAGGTTAGGTGTGCAGTAATTGAAAAATAATCAACACCCATGGAACATTTCTCAGCCAATCAGAATCAAGCATTCAGTAGACCCGTGGTATAAATGTTTATAACTCATATCTGAATTGATAGTTTAAAAATATAGTGTTTTTAATGGTACCCTGCGGCATTTCTCCACACATTCCTCTCTGACATCAATGGATTGTAGGGCTGAGAGGATGTATCTGTTCAGTGTGCTGTCCACGGCCAGCTCCTTCAGCACCAACTGGGACAGGATCCCATCCCACATAAGGATATTCCCCAGTAACTGAGCATATGAGAGAAAGAGACAGAGAGATGCACACAATAATTACATAAGCATACTTGTGCATTGCAACTAATTTTATAATATAAACATCATAATGTCAAGTGCAAAACAAAACAAAAGCCATACCTTCACGCAAGACCAAAACTGCCTCTGGAAGAAGAGGTATGGAGCAGAGTTCTTGTTCTCCATAACACTGAACAATTGAAGTTGAAAGATGTGCAAGCATTACATATATAATATAATATAATAATTACACTGGATTATATACATTATATGTATCAGCATATTTTGCATCTTGCCCATGTCTTTTTATTAACATCAAGATTTCTGTTACCATTCACATGAATGTATTAAAGGCAGGGTGCATGATTTCTGAAAAACACTTTGGAAAAGGGAGGCGGGCCGAGTACCAAAACACACTTGCAGCTAATCAGCAGTAAGGGGCGTGTCTACTAACCAACATCGTTGTCTGGGTTGCGTATGTGTGGGGGAAGGTCTATCAAAAGATAGTCCAGATTCTATTGGGTTAGGGGCGTGTTTGTTTGGGTAATGTCAAATATCAACATTGGCTTTCAGAGATCATGCACCCCGCCTTTAAGTAACAGTGTGTAATGTAGGTGCTAAATGTGTAATGAGAGGCAACAGGCATGACTTTCAAACTCACTTTTTGGGAAACAGAGGTAAGAAAATGTCATCATCGAGGGACCGTTGTATTCGTATGAGTATGGTCTTCAGAAGCTCCTAATAAAATAAAAAAGCAGGAGATGAGTTGTTGTCTTTAAAGTTAAAACTCTGAATTATTAATTTGTTGGTTGCTTTCCCCAAACACTGGCACCATCCAAACACTGCTTCGATTAAGCATTCTGACCAATTAAAAACAGCAACAAATGCTCAACCAATAGCATGAGTTTGGGGGTGTGACTTTAACACACAAAAGTTAACTGACCTGCGTGTTGCGGTTGTCGCCATGCAGCACAGTAGGATAGTCTTTGATCAGCCTTCGCATGAAAGCCACCAGTCTGGATGTCTGACTGCTAGAAAGGGGGTCCCATACTTGATCTGTCAACACTGAGACACAAACAGGAAGGGAAGAAATTTTTAAGGTTATGTGCTATTATAAAAATTTATAAAGGTTAAATAAATAGATAAACTGAAGCATGTGAACCTACTGACCCGCCAGTTTGGGAAGGATAACTCTTTCGACGATAGCAGGGAGCAAGCCGTTATCAACATCATCCTCTTGCTTCACGGCAATCTGCTCGTCACAGCCATAAAACAGCAAAGACTCGAACCATAGCATGTACTCGAAGTTTGGACAATCCACCTGCACAGATAGATTCAAACATTGTCATTCAAGCAATTACAGAGTAAAACATTAGTCAGGGTTGCCAGGTTTACACCGCAAAACCCACCCAAGTGTTACTTAAAACTAGCCAATCAGGTTTTGAAAGGGGTATCTCTTTTTAAAAACATGTTACAGGGGTAAAATCTGGATTTTTAGCAAGGTTCATCTGCTAAAATTCACATTCCCAGCTCTGAATTTAACATCGCTTCAACCCACAGACATGAGCCTGAAGAATTAAAAGGGGCTTTTCAATGATGCGAAATAAATCTTTGGTGTCCCCAGAGTACGTATGTTAAGTTTTAGCTTATAACACCATATAGATAATTTATTATAACATGTTAAAATCACCACTTTGTAGGTAAAAAAAATGTGTCCTTTTAAACACAAATGAGTTGATATCTGATTCTGCACTAAATGGCAGTGCCATGGTTGGATAGTGCAGATTAGGGGGTGGTATTATCCCCTTCTGACATCACAAGGGGAGCCAAATCTCAATGAGCTATTTTTGAACATGCTTGCAGAGAATGGTTAACCAAAACTAAGTTACTGAGTTGATCTTTGTTACATTTTATAGGTTGATCAAAGCACTGGGGACACAATTATAAAACTTAAACATGAAAAAGTCAGATTTTCATGAAATGTCCCCTTTGGGGTTGTGTACACCAAAACTTTTAAACGCGGCTGAAAACGCCTTGAGGACGCCGAATGCCAGCTGTTTTTCAGCTGAGTGCCAGCTTTCTTCAGCTGAGCGCTTTGATAGCTGTGACACTTCAGCTGCGAGCCGGTTGGTTGCTGTGGTAATGTCCCGCCCCTCCTCCACTGTGATTGGGCGGCCGTGTGAGAACTGACATTGACGAGCGGAGCTTTTCTCCCAAAGTTGAATCTCTTTCAACTCTAGACCAGGGTACCCCCAGGATTGTCAAACCTAAATTCAAGGCTTTTTAAGACCTTTTTAATACCACTTCAAATGAAATTTAATACCTGCATCGCATTCAGTCGGGTAGAATAAATAATTTTAAATAACGTAATATACCCCAAACGGCCTAACCCTTATCTTTACCCAACAATCAAAACCAACAATCAAATAGATCTAAATGTACACTTATTAAAATTTGAAAATCCCTAAATCAGGGATGGGCAACTGGAGGGCCAGGGGCCACATGCGGCCCTCCTCTTTATCTTGTGCAGCCCGCCACGTTTTAATATGACCATTATGTCGGATAAGGTAATTTATGTTAAAACAATAGCCTTGTTTGATCCATGAAATAAGCCAAACAATAACACCAATTTTAAGGTATTAATTTTTTTGCTGTTTAATATAGTTAAGATAATAACAACATCTAATAACACTCATCACTAATGCTCTGAACCAGAACAATACTGACAAACAAAATTAACCATATTATGGCAAATGAAACAAAACCCCCTCAAACAAAACAACAAATTAAAATGTAATGCTATTTTGACCCTAAAAAGACAAGAGATCTGTTTACTGCACCAAACAAAAAACTGGACACAAGCTCATATATAGATATATTTATGTTAATCTTTATACAGGACCATACGAAAGTTTTCTAATGCTAACTTAGTGTGACAATGTAAATATGTAGCCTATAGTATGTATTGCAAGTTGACATCTAATTAAACAGTAAACAAAATATATAATAGCTTTCAAATTTGCGTTATTGTTGCAGCTTATTATTGCATGGATCACACAAGACTATTGTTTAACATATAAATGACCTTCTCCGACATAATGATCATATTAAAACGTGTCTTCTCTACCTAAATTTACTAGAGACAGATTGTGGAACAGAAGATTGTGTGTGTCACTGATTAAATCAAACAACCGATCACAGGTGAGAGGACACCCGTCATTGTCCCGCCCCACAGTCCCAAAGTCAACTTGAACGAGCAAGTGCGTGTTGTGCAGCTCCGAGCGCATAGAGAAAGTCGAGCGAGCGCTCATCCCAGCCTTTACTTTATCATCCCAGCTTTTTTACTTAACTTTTTACTTTGCTCGCGTGACTGTGTTTGTGCGCTTTGAACAGAGGTGCGCTCCCGGGAGGACGTTTTTCTGCGCGCGAATAGTGTTCTGTGAACACGCGAGAATGCTTTCCCGCGCGTGGATAGTGTTCTGCGCGCTTGCTAAGATGCTTTTCCAAACATGGATAGTGTTCTCCGCTCGTATCTGTCGCTCGCGCATGGTTTTTGTGCACGCGAGTTTTGTGTCTGAATTAACAGCATATAAATCTATTGATCATTTGAAAAATTAAGACCTTCGTGAAAAATTCAAGACTTTGAGGTGAAATTCAATACCTTTTAAGGCCTTAATATGGGAAAATGAAATTCAATACTTTTTCAAGACTTTTAAGACTCCGCGGGTACCCTGCAGACTCTCAGCGCCGGGCGCGTGAAAACCGCCGAGCGCCGGTTTTCAGCGCGGAAAAAACCCGCTAGCTGCTGGCTTATTTGAAAAACGCCGAGCTGCCATTGGAAACAATTGAAAACATGCGCCGGCCGCGGGCGTAAAAGTTTTGGTGTACACAACCCCTTTAAACTAGCCCAATTCTTCTGGAAAACCGCAGACTTGGCAACCCTAATTATAGTGTAAATATAGCTGAAAAAATGGTTGATCGTGCAGTTCTGCAAGCATTTTCCAAATCCAGTAATGTAAATATTAAGGTAACGCAAGACCAATTTAATTTTAAAGGCATCATCCTCACCTCTAGCGGAGACCATGAGATAAGCTGCAGTCGAATAAGTGGGTTGAAAAGTTTGGGCAGACAGAGATTGATATAAGCGTCCCTGTAACTGGTAAAATAGAGCTTCCTCCAGGTCTCAAAGTGAGATTTCATGCTGTTCAGAGAGTGGAAATCCTCCACCACATCTTCAAAAACCTTCTTCGATTCTATGAAAATTCGATCTGGAAATCGGGAAACAATACAAGGAAACAATATTATCCCTGTCATCTTAAATCAGATCAGATATTTTATATCCTAAAAAACATCATCTCACCTCTCTCTAGGTTGAAGCTGTTGATGTCAGTAGACGTCTCCTCGTCGTCACTGGACAGCCCCTCCTTATGCTCGGCTCTCTTGCCGTTCTGCTCCCGCGCTTGCCTGCGTCGAGTTCTGTCCGGAAACAAATAAAACAACAATATATAATTTAACCAGACATGACAAAAATGATTTAAATCAATGTTTATATACCATAAGAACGTAATATAACAGCAAACATGAACGCACTTACCGCCTGGCTTCTCTTTCAGCTATCCTTCTCTGCTTGGCGAGTTCTTGATAAGCTGCACGATCACGTCCAAATGAATCCAGGTTAGGGGCCATAACAGCCTTATCTAAAACAGAAAGAACTGATGTTAAAATCTAAAAATGAACTTTGTGCCATTATTCAACATTTACATTTGTAAAACACCCATTCATTGATGTACTACAGTACATACATTAAATCAAACTTAAAGGAAAACACCACCGGTTTTTAATATTTTACTATGTTCTTACCTCAATTTAGACAAATTAATACATACCTATCTTTTTTCAATGCGTATACTTAATCTTTGTACAGCGTGTTGTGAATGTGTAAGCATTTAGCCTAGCCCCATTCATTCCTTAGGATCCAAACAGGGATGAATTTAGAACCAACCAAATACTTCCATGTTTTCCCTATTTTCAGACTGTTACATGAGTAGTTACACGAGTAAGTATGGTGGCACAAAACGTGGCGATTATTTAAGCAGATAAAAATGAGAACTATATTGTATGGCAGAAGAGCACTTAGTTTGCAGCACTTCGACCTTGGGCGCAGTAATATTGACGGAAGTTTGAGCGAGAAGGGAGTTGTCAGAAGTGATGATGTTACTGCACGCCGAGGTTGAAGTGCTGCAAACTAAGTGCTCTTCCACCATACAATATAGTTCTAATTTTTTATCTGATTAAAAAAAATTGCCACTTTTTATTTTGTGCCACCATATTTACTCGTGAAACTACTCATGTCTTTAAATAGGATCCAAACGGGGATGAATTTAGAAGCCAGCAAACACTTCCATGTTTTCCCTAAGGAATGAATGGGGCTAAGCTAAATGCTAACACATCCATGACGTATTGAAAAAAGATAGGCATCTATTCAGTCGTCTAAGTTGACGTAAGAACATAGTAAAATATTGAAAAACGGTAGTGTTTTCCTTTAAACTAGTAAGAAATGTACACATGTCTGATTTGGAAATGTCTGGTTCCTTTTTACAGTCCTTCCAGAAAAAAGTAGCATTTTTTTGTGGTTGTTGTGGGCAAAATTACTCGATCTTGCGGCACGTTTTCTTAAAAAAAGCAATAAAATATGCTGTATATTTATTCAATTTCATGCAATGAAAAAACTGTTTGCAGCTTTTCATTGATTTTCACGTCGCGTAATTACGTCACTTCCTAACGTTTCCATGACAACAGGGGACATGGCTACGCTTGTGTAAAGTACATGCAATATTTTTTTTACCTTCTGCTAACATATATATATCAGTTTTTGCTACGAAAATGCAGGGATTATGAAATCATACAATATTTTGCGAGCAGAAATCTGCAATTTAGGAGGCAAAAGTGTGGCGTATTTTAAAAAAATGCGGCCCCCGCATAAATATGCAGACTTTGGCTGATTATGCATAGAATCATGCCATCGCATAATCTTGTTTTTCTGGAGGGACTGTTTTTAGAAAATCTATGTGGCAAGATGGAAATACTCCATCCAACTTACCGGTTCAGCATCTTAGCAATGTTTAGATTCAGTGAACACAGGTCATTGTTTAAGGAGTCAGCTTTACCATTCGAAAGCCACATACACTTTAATTTGTGCATACTTATATGCAACTAGTTTCTGTGACTGTATTGTTTACAGTGACTGTTAAAGGAAGGGGGGGGGGGGGTTGGAAATCAATGAGACCATTCAAATAAAAAATAAAAACCTTCAAGATGGACTGACTTGAAAGGCTGGAAAACTCCGATGATTCATCTTTAATATCATCCTGTCTTCTCTGGACCAGACGAGACGCCTGTTGCCGTAGTAACTGATGCATGGCGGCCTCTAGCTCCAGAATAGCAGGCACCTGAAAGATATGATGGCTTTTGTGACAGCTGAAAGACAGACAGGTGGCCGGAAACCAAAACGGGGAAGGGGTGTTCTGCTGTGGCATGGGGGACATCTTTGATCAAACATGGTCATAGACTGGCATGCCCTCTTTTTACATTAGCTTCTTCCCACCTTATCAAAGTAAGAACAGGTCGTCAGTGTGAAACCAAATGCCTGTATGCCTATCAAACGAGATTAATAACCAGAGACCTTAACTACTAAGGCTAGCTTTATGTTACTTCCCCATGCCCCACCAAAGACACCATGATGTGTGTACATAGCACCTCTTTATCTGAAAGAAATGAAGCCATTAGGGCGTATAACGCATAAAATGCATGTGACCATTGGTCAGACTTAGACAGAAAGCCCACCATGATGCTAAAGTTTTCATCAGCTGAGAAAAAATATAAAGGAACATACCACAACCAATGTAACTGAAATAATCTCTTTGTCGTGAAAATGCCAAGTAAAAAAAAAAACTTTACTTTTTAAATCAAACAAACTACACAATAACAACAAAAGCAATATCAGATGACCTTTAAAGCCGAATCACAGTGAAATTTACATCAACAAGAAAAAAAAACCCAAATCAAACTAAAAAAAGCATAAGCACGAATCATAAGTTCATTCTCACCTTTTCACTGAAACACTCAAGCAAGTCTCCAACATACCCTCGCATTTCTTGCAAGAATTTATATTTGTCTGCAGCCTCCTGCGAGGAGCCCTCCAGGAGCTGGATGGTCTTTTTAGAGGCCTCCAGCTCCTCCTGGATCTGCTCAAAGCGCCGGGCATTGGAACTGTGACCCTGACGCATGAAGTTTAGCCTGGTGCACAGGAGAGTCAAAAAGAAATTCATTATTAGTGAATTTTGGGGGAGTCACTGAGGTTGCACAACTCCTGACAGCAGATTGTGACTCCCTTATACACAACCGATCAGAATGAAGAATATTATGTGTTTCGTAAGCGGAATAATACACTCCATAAGTACAAATAAATCCACTTTATCCAACATACAAGACAAACAGCCTTAACTAAAAGATTTGTAAGGTGCTTAGATGTGGCGTTGCATCGTCACACTGTATGTCCACAATGCAGTTCACCCCCATTGTGCGAATAGTGCGTGAGACGTATCAGGACATTCTAAGGCAGTTTAAACCCAACAAACTTCAATACCTATATTAAGGAATTATCCTTTCATTTGACGGGAATATGGTGATATTCCCTAGGATTATCAACTGAACTGGGAGATTTAGGGGTTACAGTAACCACCGGTAAGAGGGCAGCTTAGACCGTACCTGTCTTTGAGACGTTTCTTTACCAGATCTGTGGTTATTGGGGTCAGGTCACTAGAGGGAATAGGATAGGGGACTGAGGCCTCCGCTTTTAATGAAATGTTGCTGTCTGTTCCAACAGTCGTGGCTGCGTAGGCAAAAGGCATGGCGTAGGAAGCTCCATAAGGCTGTGTGTCATAACCTCCTTGATAATACATGGTTGTGTCCTCTTGGGTGGCTTGGACCTAAATTACCAACACAGGAAACACCATCACCATCAATTTCCCGTAACACAGAGTTTCTATTGAAAACATTACTATAATCTAATATAAAAATGTAATAAAAAGGTTTAAAATGTCCTGCAGTAGCATTCAGAACAATAAGCACTAAAGTCAACACACACAGGTGCCAAACTTTAAATGTTTATGTGGATATTTGCATGCATACAGGCTTGTATCTTATGGTGTAACAAATACTGGCTATTATTGCTGTGATATAACAATTAGTAGTAAAATTTGAAATATTGGTATTGTGAGAAACTTAGTACCCTGACTCACCTGAGGGATGCTAATGCCTTTTCTGATCTGTTCCTGCTCCCAGCGTCTCACTTCTTCATCTTGTCCCTCATCTAGAGCTTCGTCATCACTTCCTTCAATACCTGAATGACACGAGCACACAAAAAACCCACAAAGGTCAGATCTTGTTTCAAAAAACACCTTTTCCTAGTACTCACACATATTTACATCTACTTTGCTTTCTTGTGTAATTGGAACTGACTTTCCTATATTTATATATGTTACTACTACTTGTTCATGGGCACAAGGTTCCCACACCTTGGTTAACTTCAAATTCAAGGACCTAATTGTGGGGACACGTTTCAAGTGAGAGCAAGGTTACATTGTGTTACCTTAAAAGATACATTGTTACAGTTCCCTTTCGAGGGAACTCGGGCTGTGTCACTGCGGTGACACTTTGGGGACGCCTCCAGGGGTAAGTACGTCTGAATGTGTATATCAAATTCAACCAATGGTGAGGCTTAACGACAAAGACAAGGTGACGGGGTAGCTATGTAGTATATCGCTATCTGAAATATTGCCAAAGATGGCATACAGGGACGTCGGAAGTATGGCATGGGAGACGCAGCGCCTCGTTCCCTTCTCAGGGAAAACAGTTGCATAAATAACCCAAGACTTGTGTCAAACACAACTATGCAAAAAGCATTTTGGTATGAATCAACATTCGCATACAAAAGAAATAAGCATTTAAACCAAACAGTTTAGCACGTGTGCTTAAAAAGTCTAGAATTTTTATGAATGTATCCTACACTACACTACTAATATGGATTTTTTTCCATAAAACTTCTTGCATAAAATAGATTCAAGTACTTTCAATGACCTGTATCTATGTATGTGTAACTTTCCAGAGCCTTGTATTTTTCCCCCATATTCACAAACTTTCAAGGACCCGTGGGAACCCTGCACATTATGCGTTTCACACTGACCAATCTCCTCAGCTATTTTCTGCCTCTGACTCTTCTGCTTGACGCCACTGAAGACAATTCTCTTCTCATCGTCGTCGTCACTGCCGCCCTGCTCATCCTCGTGAACAAGGCGCTTGTTGGTCGCTTCAGGCTCCACCATTGGGGCTTCACCTCCAAGCTCTCGAGCCATCTGCCTGCGCTTACGTGCAGCGTGGATGAATGCGGCATCTGGGATCTCGCCTGCGGGAAAAATTTAAACATATTATTAGTGTAAACATTGAATGACTGGGCATTTTCACATGAACCACAGTTTCATAAGAAATATCCAGTTCTTTAACTGATCAAAGTGATCTTTGTTTGTAGATATAAAAATGCAGATTGGAGATTGCATGAAGTGTTTGACAACATTCAATGTTTGTACACAAAGTCCATGATGTGAATGACAGTCCCTGATGTCGCTAAACATCAAAAACAGCCTAATCATGCTGACTGCGACTGTGACTTGCTCTACGTTACTTGCCTTGAGATGGAGATGATGGTGCTTACCTGGCCTGAGGGAGCTGAGGGCGGACAGATTCTGGCTGAATGCTCCACTTCTAACCCCACCCTTCTGATCATTTTCCTCGTCCTGTTCCTCATTGCTGTCCACCTCCATTTCCTCTTCTCCCTGCTCACTGCTGGCTCTGCTGCCCTCTAAGGGCTCTTCTTTAATTGCCATCTTCTGTGCAGGTCCACCTAGAAAAAATAAACCAATGGGCAACATCACAAACAAGTGTCTGTTAAAATCGTAGATACTGTTAATACAATTGGGGGCTCGTCCGGGATATAATATTTACAATACCATTTACAAAAATCTATTCAGTTTGTATATGTACACCACCACGTATTGTGAATGATATAGCCTATATGATATTATAAACAAAACCTTATACCATCAAGTCGTGTGCTTTGGTCCTGTACGAAACTGCCGGTCTTTTCCAAATCATCCTTGTATTCTTTCTTCAGCTGCTTTACAATCTTTTTGCTGTGGTTGGATTTCTTCACACGAAACACTTCAGTGTCGTCCACTAGTTAGATACATAAAAATACATGAAAGTCTGACATTTGCAATGACTCAAAATCCTTGAACCAAGTAAATAAACTGACACTTTGAATAAGATACAGGGTTCCCACGCCTTCGTTAACTTCAAATTCAAGGACCTTTCAATGACTTTCCAGGTCCAATACCCTCAATTCAAGGACTAAATGTAGGGACACATTTCAAGTGAGAGCAAAGTTACATCGTGTTACCTTTTAAGATACATTGTAACAGTTCCCTTTTGAGGGAACTCGCGCTGCGTCACTGCTGTGACACTTTGGGGACGCCTCCAGGGGTAAGTGCGTCTGAATGTGACAGTGTATATCAAATTCAACCAATGGTGAGGCTTAATGACAAAGATAGGGTTACGCGGGAGCCAGGAAGTATATCGCTATCTGAAATATTGCCAAAGATGCCGTTACAGGGATGCAGGAATTATGGCAAGGGAGATGCAGCATCTCGTTCCCTTCTCAGGGAACAACAGTTACATACATAACCCGAGACATTTTCATGTGTCAAACACAACTATGCAAAAAAACATTTTGGCATGAATCAACATTCGCATACAGAAGATATAAGCATTTTAAGCCAACGGTTTATCACGTGTGCTTAAAAAGTCTAGAATTTGTATGATATTATTCTACACTACACAGGGAATAATATGCATTATAAAACGGGCAGTTCTGGTTCTTCATTCTGATTGGTTGAAACGCGTTCTAAGCCGTGATAAAATACACCGGTAACCTCACGGTTCAGACCACATTACATAAGTATCACTGCGCCACTGACTGCGTATTGATTTATGAAAATAAACACCACAGTCTTAAATCATATTTTTAATTTGTCTACAATTGCACTATTAATGGCGATATCCAGATGAATGTCAATAAATATTGTTGAGTCATCTCGTCGATAAAGAGAAAACGTTGTTTGAGGATTTTATAACTCAAGTTCACACGTCCGCTATTATCCACTGGGTGGCGATCTTACCCAACTTAAACACTGACGCATTCACTGAAAACACCGTGTAGTACTGTTCATGGCTCCGTCTGAATCTGATCTCTTACTAAAGTTCTTCACAAAAATGGAATTATCTTCGCTTTTAATAAAAAAATTTGAGAGGTGATAAGAGATCAAATGAAGGTAGGATGAAATGTTTTTTTGTTTGTTTTTGTTTCAAAGCGGATGGTCTGTTCTTTCATTTGATATTTTATGTTTATATAAAGAAGAGAATTTTTTGGAAGGCATTAAACTATGGCAACTTAAAAAAAAAAAAAACGCTGACGGGGAAAGAGTTCAGCATGCTTCCAAGCATATTTGATCATCACTTCAACAGTTGCACGATATAAATGTTAATGTATAAATTAGATGAATGGTGATTTATAAAATAAACACCACAGTCTTAAATCATATTTTCATTGTGTCTTTGCTGTGTCTGTGTTGGTTGGGAACTGCGCTCTGTTTCAGTCACACTTGATTCTGAGGAACTACTTTGTTTGGCGGAAGAGTAATATTTGTACTAATATAATTACAACTTTTTTGGGGTTTATTTGATAAAATCCCCCTAACGTTATGCATATGAAGTAACCGTTTTATAAACGCAATAAACCCCTCGAAGCGTTGGGTTACCAGTGCATTTTATAACAGCTAAGGGGGTAACAACGCCCCTTAGCTGTTATAAAATGCACTGGTAACCCACTGCTTCTCGGGGTTTATTGCTTTATTTTCTTCCAGAAAACTTCTTGCATAAAATAGATTCAAGCACTTTCAGTAACCTGTATCTATGTATGTATATTTTCAAAAACTTCCCAGGGCATTGAATTTTTCCCCAGATTCACAAACTTTTAAGGATTTCAAGGACCCGTTTGAACCCTGAAGATATCAATGGCAAGTTCTACACAGAAACTCGAATAGAAACCAATACAAGGGATTCTGCCCCACCAGTCACTAAAGCTGCCATGTGTTAACACTGAAATAAAAAAACATGATACATCATCTAATATTGCTTTTAAAAGCAGTTTTATTCAAAACTTCAACTTGTATATGCGATGTTTTTTTTTTTTTACATAAACTTAGTCATAAAAATGATAATGAAGTGATGGTCTTCGACAACTTTGATAATAAAGGACATCAAAAATTAGATGACGTCGGCAAGCACAACACAAACTTCATCTGATAACGAATATTTTTGGTGTGCACGTTAAGTTACTTTAATCGTGCGACATCTGCAATAGCTCAAAACAAGTTACCTTCATCATCTTGAAAGCTCAGCAGACTCGCTTTCGGTTCCTCTCGGTTCTCCCGTTTCTTCTTCTCTTTGTTGAGTTTGATCTCACGGGACTGAAACCCGTTACCGTGATTGTTTAGCACGTTAGGAGCGGAGCAGGTGGAGGGCTCGCTAGATTTCGCCGAGGCTTCAGCTGCAGGCCCTCCGGACTGATGAGCCTCTTTCTCCTCATCCTCAGAGTCATTGCGACGCCTAAAATTGCACCTTTTAGCTTTCTTAAACATACTGATGTAATATGAAGCGCATTTACAAATGTGTTAACAGCCTGGTGTGGATATTTTCACAGAGCGCCAAAAATAATGACAAGTCCACCATTTTGCCGTTGCCGGAAGAGTTTATGTACATCTGCGCGTTCTTTGTAGTTGGAGAGTGACAGCTAAAACGCGTTCCTGACACCTAGAGGTGCCGCCTTGAATAGCAACTTATTTGTTTAAAGTAGTTGCTACATTTAAGTGTTACTTTAGTCATCCCCTTCATATGGTTTAAGAAAATGTTAAAATCTGTCATTTCCTTTATGCATTTATGTAATTATGATGACAGTGGTCGCAAATGCTTTATTGTAGTAGTAGAATTATTTTTGGTGTGTGGTTACTGTTTTATTACTATGGGTTGACATTGGCATTAAATATATAACATGTGTAAAACATACATAAACATCCATAAAAACACATTCTTAAGTCTTTTTAGAGTGTTTGAATTTTATTTGATGTTAATTATGAGGAGAATCAATAATAAGCCATTAAAGAATCTGGACATGTAATTAAGACATATAAGCATATAAGATGAGAAGTAAAGGAGAAATACATTACTTTACATAAAATCAAAGCGACTGCAATTATTGAAAAAAGAAAATTAGGCTAAGGTATTTTTTTGACAAGGACAGATACAGATGCAGAGAACCTAACTGACTTTTGATATCAGACACAATGTGATATTACCTCAAGCTAACATTGCCAACTTTTCCACTTTTACAAAACAACTATTATTAGACAAAAAATGCCAATGATTTTACTTTGGTAATATCTGTTAATTTAATATCTAAATGAAAAAAAAAATTATAGACTCACTGTTTATCAGCTTAAAGCTGAGATATAATAATAGTTACAGAATCTCTCTATTATCTACACTGTTAGATCACACAGTTTCAATGTTGTTTTTTCATTAACCCTAAACCCAGGATAGAGAGGCTGAGTGAATGTGGTCTGGACTTTGTGAATGAGAGTCATTGTGTCAGAAATACTGTAGAAGGACAAAGTTCCTGCACTGTGGTCCACATACACTCCTATCTTAGAGGAGGAGACTACAGGGCAGATCGTTTTTTTGCCATTGTGCCAGAATCGAGAAGTTTCTGAGGCACAACATAACAATCTCCAGGATTGATTATTATCTCCAAAAATACATTCGTTACCATTTCCCTTCCTGCTAATGCTCTTATATGCTACTGATACGGACACCCAATTATCTGCACTCGCACTCCACTCAACCTCCCAGTAAGAGCGTCCACAGACTTTCTCTCTACAAAGCACCTGAGGACGAAAGCTAAATCTGTCTGGATGATCAGGGTACTCCTGGTTTGTGCCAGTGTAAGTTATGAAAGTGTTTTCCATAGAAAGACAGAGGTTTTTAGAGGTTGTGTTTGTATCCAGGCTGAGCTGACGTTTATCTACAAGAAACAAAGAATTTGTTATCAAGAATTAAACATTAAAATATATTTTATTATTAGATTAGTTCATGTTAGCTAATGCATTTAAGTGTAAATACATACTTAAGCCATCCTAAGAGCACAGACAAACACAGAAGCAACAAAGCCAAAATAATTAACTTCTGTTCACTAAAGAATAAAGTATACACTCAGGATGAAGGTGAGTAAAGTCTTCCAATTTACTCGTCCTTTAACAAACAGAACCTTACTGTAAAGTGTTAACAAGAAATAATGTTACATTTTTTAAAATAACTTCTGATATTTTAGATTTTTGTTGGTGTGCCTGCATGACTGTGTATATGTGTGTAAACTGACTTACTTAATGTTGGGAACATATTTTAAATTTGTTATTGCTATTTTATTTTTTATTGGATGTTAGATATACAGTATTTTATACATCTGTACAACTTACATTTCAAGAACTCCTTCCTGGTTTTGGGTTCAGGGATGGGTACAATTTCTACGTATGTCACTAGAAGTGTGATGTTTTAATTCAAAGGAAAAAATTAATGTAATGTAAAAAACAATTTACTCAACACAAATTTAAAAGTATACCTTTGAGTTATAACACTTCAATATTTTACCTCGTTCAGATATACTTTCTATCTCCTCTTTGCAAACATCTTCAAGTTGTCCTCTTAGCAGAGAGATAGCTTTTGTCACATCATCAAGAGACAAAAAAGAACTGACAGTGATGTCAGCTAAGTTTGTGGATTCAGGAAGGACAGTGAGAGACTGGAAACTCTACAGACACACAAAGAAACACAATATTACAAAATTATATTTTGCTCAAATGGCAAATATAACAAAGTTTGTGTAACACTGATATACAGTAGTTCAACTAAAAATGAAATAATTTACGAACACTCATGTCTAATAAAACCTGTATAACATTATTTATACATGCAACAAACAATAAGATATTAACAGAAGAAAGTCCAATCTGTTCTTTTATCAATCATCAAGCAAAGCTATCAAAAGATACCAGACCTAAATACAGTGCTTGAGTCATAATAAACATCTAATAAAAATGTTATTCTAATCATGGAACATAACTGCCCATTTTTAATGCACTATTAGAGACCTGACTAGCTGTGACATTCTGCTAAACATCTCCTTGAAAATGCCATATGGGTTTAGTACCACACTAAATGAGAATTGTATTTTTGGGAGAACTATCCCATTAGAGTCAACTGTAACAACAAGCTTTTCTAGAGCTGTTACCTGAAGAAAATAGATGTCATCATTTGTAAACGGAAGCTGCTCCAGCTCAGCATTTCTTCTCCGCAGATCATCTATGTCATGCTTCAGTTGCTTCATAAATCCTTCAGCTCGACTAACTGCAGCCTTTTCCTGATCTCTGATCAGCTGTGTCACTTCACTGCGGCGTTTCTCAATGGAATTAATAAGTTCAGTAAAAATTGTCTCACAGTTCTCCACTGCTGCCTGGGCAAAGCACTGTTAGGACACACAAAAAGAGACTTCTTATCAGGTTATCAGGTTATGGTATCTCAGACAGCCTATAACAAGAAGTGGGCATTAAGGCACTTGTATGGTATATAGTGGTAACAATAGTGGATTAAGATTAATCACATTTTAACACAAGCAACACACACATCTCTGCTACAAATGAACACTTAAACTATTTTAGAATTGACCATTCTCATACACCAAAAGTGCTGAGATGCAAATGTTGCACCTTATGGGTGAGGTTATAGGGATAGTTCACCCAAAGATTCTGTCATAATCATGTTGCTGAAAATTTACTGGAAATGCTTAAGCTGGAATATCGAGAAGCAGGAAGTAACCATGGATAGTCAATTAACTGAGCTGTTGGTTGTAATTCGCAATCTCACCGCTAGATGCCGCTTAAATCTACACACAGCACTTTTAAACTTGACATTTGAGTCTGCCTGTGAAAACTCTACTTATTTTTGTGATTAAATGTTTTCTTCATTATCTCACCTTGTGTGACTCCACAGCATCTGTCAGCTCCTGAAGTTTCTCCTCTCTTTGCTGGATTTTCTCCTTAAATTGTCTCTGTTTCTCATCCAGCTGTTTCTGTTGAACAACGACGTTAAAGCAAACATTAAAATGTTCTTTAATTTATTTGTTAAAGTAGCCAATTGGTTGAGCATTTAGTTAGCAGTGCAAAGTCATGAAGCTTGTTCGACTTCATGCAACGCTGCAAGAACTGATAAGCGGATGACGTCAAAGTACCGCGAGAGCGATTCGAAAGCAGCATACTCCGTTTGATTTCTCGAATCGCTCTCGCGTACTTTGACGTCATTCGCCTGTTGGTTCTTGCAGCTCCAAATGAAGCCGAACACACCTGTTTTCACATACCTGTTTAATTCCCCTCTCTTCCAAAGCTTTTTCGGTGTCATGGTTTTTGTGTTTGTCCATCACACACATCAAGCAAATGCATAGCTTGTCAGTGCGACAGAAAACCTCGAGCGGTCTGTCATGCTCATTACAGATCAGCTCATCCAGTCGTCTTGTAGCATCTATCAAATAGTGCTTCTTGTCTTTAAAGAAATGTTCGTGTTGTTCCAGATGATTTTGACAGTAAGAGTTTAGACACACCAAGCAGGACTTTACGGCTTTGTATTTTCTTTCAGTACAGACGTTGCACTTCACATCTTCTTCACGATCAGCATAACACTGAGCAGGAACAGAGGACTGAGGCGGCTGCTGGATTTTAGTCTTCTTCAGTTTCTCCACCACTTCAGCCAACATTGCGTTTTTGTTTAAATTAGGTCTTGGAGTAAAGGCCTGTCTGCACTGAGGGCAGCTGTAGACTCCCTTACCATCGTCCTGATCCCAACAACCTGTTATACAGATCATACAGTAACTGTGTCCACAGGGAATGGCCACTGGATCCTTCAGTAAATCCAGACAGATCGGACAACAAAATTGGTCTTCTGAAAAACTCGCTTCTGCCATTTCACTGCATGTACATACAGACGCACGGTCAACAACTGGGTTCACTTTCAGGATAAATTTCCTGGTTTCGTTTTTGAAAAACAAAAACCGGAACGTACCTGTAAGAATGACTCCGCCAGTAGAGGGCGTACAAACGTTACAGTTCTTATATTATACCAACTTGCGTTTATTCCAACTACTAGCATAATGAAAAAATATAAAAAATAGAGAAATTATAGATATTTAAATTAAAATATAAATAATTTTATTTAAAATAAAGTTGTGACGTATCCACTTTTGTCAAATTGCATCTACGATAGCTTACTGGAATTTGGTGTGTGGTTACTGTGTTTTATTTCTATAGGTTGACAAAGGCATTAAACATATAACATGTACAAACTAATCACACTCTGATGCAATTGGGCACATTGTTGGAAAACTTTATTATAGTTTAAAAACACACTTTCTTAAGTATTTCTTGCGTCCTTTAATTTTATTTGATGGGTCAATTATGAAAAGAATCAATAACAATGTATTAAAGAATTTTGACATGTAATTAAGACATGTAAGCATATGGTATGAGAGGAAAAGGGGAAGCATAAGTTCACATAAATTCAAAACAAAGCAATTATTTAAAAATAATAAGGCAAGATATATATACAGAATGTAATGTATCGGAACGTTTTACAATGACAGCTACAGATGCAGAAAACCTGACGGACTTTGATATCAGAACGAATGAGATTGCCTCAAGCTGTATCTAACATATGTTTCTAAACTTTTACAAAACAATGATTATTAGACAAAGAATGCTCATGATTTATTTTCAGTTATATCTGTCAAATTATTGAGTTCTAAATTAAAAAAATGGAGACTAGCTATATTGTCTCACTGTTATTTATCATGCAGCTTAAAACTGAGATATAATAATAGTTATACAGTAGAATCTCTCTATTATCTACATTGTTAGATCACACAGTTTCATTGTTGTTTTTTTCAAGAACTCTAAATCCAGGATAGAGAGGCTGTGTGAATGTGGTCTGGACTTTGTGAATGAGAGTCATTGTGTCAGAAATACTGTAGAAGGCCAAAGTTCCTGCACTGTAGTCCACATACACTCCTATCTTAGAGGAAACTACAGGGCAGATAGTTTTTTTGCTATTGTGCAAAAATTGAGACTTTTCTGAGGCACAGCATAACAATCTCCAGGACTGATTATTATTTCCAAAAATACATTCGTTACCAATTCCCTTCCTGCTGATGCTCTTATATGCTACTGATATGGACACCCAATTTTCCGCACTCGTACTCCACTCAACCTCCCAGTAAGAGCGTCCACAGACTTTCTCTCTACACAGCACCTGAGCATAAGAGCTGAATCTGTTGGGATGATCAGGATACTCCTGCTTTGTGCCAGTGTTAGTAATGACAGTGTTCCCCTTAGAAAAACAGAGGTTTTTATAGGCTGTGTTTGGATCCAGGCTGAGCTGATGTTTATCTATAAGAAAGAAAGAATTTTTTATAAAAAATGTTACATTAAAATAAAAATTGTATTGGATTAGTTCATGTTAGCTAATGGGTTTAAGTTTAAATCCATCCTAAGAGCACAGACGAACAGAGAAACAACAAAACCAAAATAATTAACTTCTGTTCGCAAAAAAAATAAAGTCATATACACTCAGGATGAGGGTGAGTAAAATCTTCCAATTTACTCGTCCTTTAACAAACAGAACACTACTGTAAAGTGTTAACAAAAAAATAATGTTTAATTTTGGAAAAGAATTGTATTATATTTATTGTATTTTAGATTTTTGTTGGTGTGACTGCATGACTGTGTATACAGTATATGTGTGTAAACTGAATGTTGGGAAAATATTTTAATTTGTTATTGCTATTTTATTTCATTGGTTGTTAGATATACAGTATTTTATACATTTGTAACACTTACATTGCAAGAACTCCTTCCTGGTTTTGGGTTCAGGGATGGGGACAATTTCTACGTATTTCACTGGAAATGTGATGTTTTAATGCAAAGAAAAAAATAAATGTAATATAAAAAACAATTTACTTAACACAAATTTTAAAGTATACCTTTTGAGTTATAAAACTTCAGTATTTTACCTCGTTCAGATATAATTTCTATCTCCTCTTTGCAAACATCTTCAATTTGTCCTCTATGCAGAGAGATAGCTTTTGTCACATCATCAAAAGACAAAAAAGCACTGACAGTGATGTCAGCTAAGTTTGTGGATTCAGGAAGGACAGTGAGAGACTGGAAACTCTACAGACACACAAAGAAACACAAATTTACAAAATTATATTTTGCTCAAATGGAAAATATAACAAAGTTTATGTAACACTGATATACAGTAGTTCAACTAAAAATGAAATAATTTACGTACACTCATGTCTAATAAAACCTGTATAACATTATTTATACATGCAACAAACAATAAGATATTTACAGAAGAAAGTCCAATCTGTTCTTTTATCAATCATCAAGCAAAGCTATCAAAAGATACCAGACCTAAATACAGTGCTTGAGTCATAATAAACATTTCATAAAAATGTTATTCTAATCATGGAACATAACTGCCCATTTTTAATGCACTATTAGAGACCTGACCAGCTGTGACATTCTGCTAAACATCTCCTTGAAAATGCCATATGGGTTTAGTACCACACTAAATGATATCAGAATTGTATTTTTGGGAGAACTATCACATTAAAGTCAACTGTAACAACAAGCTTTTCTAGAGCTGTTACCTGAAGAAAATAGATGTCATCAGTTGTAAACGGAAGCTGCTCCAGCTCAGCATTTCTTCTCCGCAGATCATCTATGTCATGCTTCAGTTGCTTCATAAATCCTTCAGCTCGACTAACTGCAGCCTTTTCCTGATCTCTGATCAGCTGTGTCACTTCACTGCGGCGTTTCTCAATGGAATTAATAAGTTCAGTAAAGATTGTCTCACAGTTCTCCACTGCTGCCTGGGCAAAGCGCTGTTAGGACACACAAAGAGACTTCTCATCAGGTTATGGTATCTCAGACAGCCTATAACAAGAGGTGGGCATTTAGGCACTTGTATGGTATATAGTGGTAACAATAGTGGATTAAGATTAATCACATTTTAACACAAGCAACACACACATCTCTGCTACACTTTTTTAGAACTTACCATTCTCATACAACAAAAGTGCTGAGATGCAAATGTTGCACCTTATGGGTGAGGTTATAGGGATAGTTCACCCAAAGATTCTGTCATAATAATGTTGCTGACAATTTACTGGAAATGCTTAAGCTGGAATATCGAGAAGCAGGAAGTAACCATGCACAGTCAATTAACTGAGCTGTTGGTTTTAATTCGCAATCTCCCGCTAAAAATAGATGCCGCTAAAATCTACACACACCACTTTTAAACTTGACATTTGTGGATGCCTGTGAAAACTCTACTTATTTTTGTGATTAAATGTTTTCTTCATTAACTCACCTTGTGTGACTCCACAGCATCTGTCAGCTCCTGAAGTTTCTCCTCTCTTTGCTGGATTTTCTCCTTAAATTGTCTCTGTTTCTCATCCAGCTGTTTCTGTTGAACAACGAAGTTAAAGCAAACTTTAAAATGTTCTTTAATTTATTTGTTAAAGTAGCCAATTGGTTGAGCATTTAGTTAGCAGCGCAAAGTCATGAAGCTTGTTCGACTTCATGCAACGCTGATAAGCGGATGACGTCAAATTACCGCGAGAGCGTTTCGAAAGCAGCATACTCCGTTTGATTTCTGAATCGCTCTCGCAGTACTTTGACGTCATTCGCCTGTTGGTTCTTGCAGCGCCAAATGAAGTCGAACACACCTGTTTTCACATACCTGTTTAATTCTCCTCTCTTCCGAAGCTTTTTCGGTGTCATGCTTTTTGTGTTTGTCCATCACACACATCAAGCAAATGCATAGCTTGTCAGTGCGACAGAAAACCTCGAGCGGTCTGTCATGCTCATTACAGATCAGCTCATCCAGTCGTCCTGTAGCATCTATCAAATAGTGCTTCTTGTCTTTAAAGAAATGTTCGTGTTGTTCCAGATGATTTTGACAGTATGAGTTTAGACACACCAAGCAGGACTTGACGGCTTTGTATTTTCTTCCAGTACAGACGTTGCACTTCACATCTTCTTCACGATCAGCATAACACTGAGCAGGAACAGGTGACTGAGGCGGCTGCTGGATTTTAGTCTTCTTCAGTTTCTCCACCACTTCAGCCAACATTGCGTTTTTGTTTAAATCAGGTCTTGGAGTGAAGGCCTTTCTGCACTGAGGGCAGCTGTAGACTCCCTTATCATCGTCCTGATCCCAACAACCTGTTATACAGCTCATACAGTAACTGTGTCCACGGGGAATGGCCACTGGATCCTTCAGTAAATCCAAACAGATCGGACAACAAAATTGGTCTTCTGAAAAACTCGCTTCTGCCATTTCACTGCATGTACATACAGACGCGCGGTCAACAACTGGGTTCACTTTCAGGATAAATTTCCTGGTTTCGTTTTTGAAAAACAAAATGACTCCGCCAGTAGAGGGCGTACAAACGTTACAGTAATTTCTTATATGTTGCGTTTTTTCTAAGTCCAACTAGCATAATTAAAAAGTATTTAAATAGAGAAATTATAGATATTTAAATTAAATAATTTTATCATTTAAAATAAAGTTGTGACAAAACATGTCCACTTTTGTCAGATTGCATCTATGATAGCTCAATGTAATTATTATTATAGCCACACATACATGTAAAAATCTGAATTTCAGTCTTTTTTGTGTTTGTTTTGTATAATCTGAGCAGAAATTTGACCTGGCTCTTATAAGCACACTGTCAGGGCCTCTGCTTCTAATCCTGAGACTATCATGCCAATAGAGAAGCTAGAAACAAACATTTATCCATTTACATCTATGTGTTTTGCAGATGCTTTTGTCCAAAGCAACTTACAGCATATTCTAGCATTTAATCAGTATTGTGTTCCCTATAAATCAAACCCACAACCTTTGAAACTGATGTTGTAATGCTCTACCAGTTAAGCTACAGAAACACCAGCCAGACCGACACACAAACCAGACAACACTGTTCTTAACCTCTCGTCTATGTATACAAAAGCACCTACTGCACTTCAAAGATTCATAATACTCAAAAATAGTGTGTTTTAATTATTTCTGAAAAAAAGACATTGAGTCAAACTTTTGAGGGTCATTTTGGGGTGGTTTCCCAGACATGGTTTAGATTAATCCAGGACTCTGCCTTAATTATGTTGGGATATTTAAGTAGTTTTACTAAAAGCCTTTCAAAAAATACAGATGTGCATCTTGACACAAAACAATGGCACTGATACAAGGTTGCATTTTAGTCTGAGACTAGGATAAGCCCTGTCTGGGAAACTGCCCCTATAGTGTTTGTGTTCAGAATGTGACTGAAGAAAATGTGACAAAGTACCAACAGGAGGATCTGGGATGCAGGATCCAAGGGTTTACTGGACAATGGCAGACATATATGTCATCCAGTTGTACTCCAGTAACTTGGAATCTTTAAAGAGAGATAAGCCAAGACTAGCTACAGTATTGATGGGGTTGAAACTGAAAATAGAAAAAACACAGACCTTAACTTCTCTTTCTGAATAAATGTCACATCATGCATAGTTTTATACATGATGAAGGATTAACAAAACCCTTACTTATTCATTTTTTATATTTTATTACTTGTTTATTATATACTTTTTCTTATTTATTTTTATATTTACTACTTATTCTTCAAACAATTCTTTTATGGCATTTTGTGTGGACAGCATGGAAAGATTTTTATTGTGCAAACATGTCTTGTGTATTGTGCATATGAAAAAAACCCCACTTTGAACTTTAATTGGTCCCAGAGAAAATAAATATAACCTAATATTACTTTTGTTACTCCTATACTTATATTTCTACTTTTTATATTTTTAAGTGCAGGTTGTACATGCTTAATGTTAACGTTGTGTAAATGCTTTTATCCTTTTTTAATCTGGTTTTAGATACTTCAACTATTAACAGTTAAATACCTTTAATTGGCAAAAGAATACTATTCAGTCAGCACCCAGGTCAAAGATATATTAATGAGCATTTCCTTTCAATTTTAGTTGAAGGTCTTACAGTAAAAATCTATTTTACTAGAGTTGTGAAAAAATTCCTGCATTTCACAATGCTTGGTCAGAACAATTTGGATCACAGTGAGCAGTGTTTAAAGTGAAAAACAAGTGTGAGCTGGTTGGAGCTTATGTAATTGGATGAGCAGTTGTTTTTGTTCCTCTTGGTTCATGTGCAAATGAATAAATTCAGTCTCATATGAATAGTTCATTGCAGTAATGAAATAAGGATTTTGATGAAAATAAGTGAACATTACCAGTAAAGATTTGACTTTACAATACTTATTTCTCTTGGAAACAAGACAACATCTACCGTTCCTTTTCAGATCTTATTTGTGTGTGGGATTTTTCAAAGATAAAAGGCTTGATCAAGTGTTTACTCTTCACAGTGAGCTAGGCTAAAACATTGATCACAGGCCATCAGCTTATTACAGGAAAGAATGCATAGCTTATTCAAATAAACAAGATCATTGATCATAATGTTTTGACGATTTCAGCGAAAACTGTTTCCTTTTCACTAATCGTTTGGTTTCCTAAACAAGTGATTCATTTGCATTTCACTTCAACAGAATTAACATTATTTACTGTTAAATATTAGGCTACAATGTACACATTTAGCAAAAAATGATGATTGAAATGATAAACTCATTTTGTGTAGGCTATGACAGCTATCAGTTCAGGTTGATAGTGATATGCATGATAGCACGTCTTGCTGATTACGTGATCAATACAAATGTGTTACGCAATAATTTAATCGCAAGATCAAGCCACTAAACAACATGGACAAAAGTGCATGAAGTAATTATGTCTGGTGGTTTTTAAAAATAGAAATGTGACGTTTAATATTTTGTACAAAGAAGAAACTTTTTGGGTAAAGTTTCCTCTCCCACTGCTGTGCGCACGTTGAAGCGCGCTTTCCAAGAATGCGCATGCGCAAAGCCTATTCTATTCTAGATCAGAATAACTATATTATACATGCTACAACTTCTATTGTACTAGGTGACCAGTGTCCGATATGCCTTAGTTATTCGTTTAAAAAAGTTTAGCATGGAAATTTATTTTGCAAGAGAAACAATCTCGTGAGGTCACACATCCCACTCCGTCACCTTTTCAGACACTTCGAGCTGTTTTTGTTGACTTGTGAAGATGACACACGTACTTCAGGCTTAAGCTTTTTTTGTCTTATCTACATTTTGCAACTTGCAGCCTATTAGTTAACCTCTTTACACACTACAACAAAAAACAAGTTACCAAGTGTTTTTTTTGCTCTTCTTTCCGTGGTTTACAAATGAAACTTGACAGTGTAATGCTTGGTTAAAAGCAAAATCTAAATGTAATGTAAATCAAACTAGGTATAGCGTGTGTTTCTTTGAAAGATCCAATCTATGGTGTTGAGAAATACCTATAATCAATAAATCCAGTCAAAAAAAGGACCTGGGCGTATTTAAAGAGACGACAGATGTTACACATTTCCTGTTCTCCACCAAATCTCATTCAAACGCTCTTTAAAAAGAGATAAATATCTGGGCATTGAGACATATTCAGTGAAAAATACCAAGTTTGTGAGAAGCGAATCACCCACCTGTTGAGAGCCCGTGATTTTTCAGCGCGTAATGTAGCCTCCTGTTCGCTGATTTGCTGACCGGCATACTCAGCTTCTCAAATTATCCAATAGAAACGCGTTGATACATTCGCATATGAAATCGCTATAAATGAGACACTCGCCCCTGAAATATTTCTCAGTAAGTGCCAGTAACTGCAAGGGTGAGAGAGAGAGAAAGATAGGGGGGAGAGAGAGAAGTTGGCAAGACATCAGGGGAGAGACAACTTGGCACTTGAAAACCATAAGGCAGAGCTTATCTGTCACTCAAAGGTAAGAATGAATTATATATACACATGTAAAATACACATATGTTCACGTTATAAATATGTAATGTGTTTATCATTATTTTAATTTCTATTATTACTAATAATTACTAAAAAGTTAATTCATATAACTAATACTATAATAAACTTTAATGAAGAAAGTGTTAGTAAAGTTTTTATATATATAATTGTCTTATAATAGCATATTGTGATCCACAAGCAAATATTTTATCTAGTTATATAGCTTTCTCTTCCTTTCAAAGCTTAAAGTGAAATGTTCTCCCTTGAACCGAATTACAAAAGAGCCAGAATGACTTTGAAAAAAGAGTCAAAGTGATATACATAACAAAGGTGTTAATCTATAAAGCCCCTTTTTTTTGAAGCTATTATTAGTGGTTAACTCACACATTTACATTTGCCCTTGTAATGCTACTAGTTGAGCTACAAGGTACATTTCTATGTAAATTTATTTATAAACAACATACGTTTGAACTTTATTTTAATATAATGAATAAACCCCATCTCTTTCATCAACAGATTTAAGGTTTCCCATCCACATCACCCTCTCGTCTTTCTACTTTCCTGAGCCTTGCAGTCATGGCACCGACTTTGGCCACAGCGTTTGCCCGTCGATGGTGGATGGCGGTGACGGCCATTATTGAAAATCTGCTCTTTTCTGCTGTTCTTCTGGGCTGGGGCTCCTTACTGATCATGCTGAAGTCTGAGGGCTTCTATTCGTACCTCTGCACAGATCCAGGTGAGAATTACAACAAAAAATGCTTTTATATGTCAACAGATTACTTTTTAAATTACACAAATTTAAATTTAGAAAACCATTTATGTACGGTTGCTTTAAAGAACCCAGAAACCAGTATTCTTTTCTGAAGGACAAAAATATAGCACTAAAATCTCCAAATAGCTGAAACTTTACAAAACCTGTTTATCATAGATTAATTAAAGAAATGGAAATGATGCTGCTTTTAAACTCGAGTGTTTTGTAATCTATCACAGACAGTACTGTTTATATGGTGTAACTGATATAGAGCGAAACACTTTTGTGTTCACCTTCTCTAAGGAGGAGGAATCTTCCCTCAGGACCACAGGAACTTCCAATAAATCAGTTGTTAATCACAGTGCCATGGTTTTGTTAAACACTGGAATGTAAATGGGCATTCCCAGGGTCTTTAACCTAATCAAATTGAGCCTTAAACTGAGAACTCTATAGTGATGGTTTAATATAAATTAACATGTTTATGATAATGCTTTTATCAGATAAGCCACACACATACTGATTTCAGAATTGATTAACAGTCCGTTAGCAGTGTGTCACAATAAAGGGCACATTTGTCTTAATGTGGCTGGTGATGCCCTTTAATCACTATCTCGCTTTCTCTTGGGCAATACGTCTTGATTTAAAAGAACATTCAGGCCTATTTAATCACAAAAGCCGGTTTGACGTTCCCATGCAGACAACAAGAAGGAGGGGTAGAGGAGGGTCAGATGAGAAAAGAAGTTGTTTGTGAGAGAAACTGTAGGAGTTGTATCATTTGGAAAGATCTAGGACTACCACTTCAGACATGAAGTCTGTCTACAAAAACATTTTTGCATAGGAAAGTGCATGAAAGGTCATTTTTTAGCTGTCGTAGTTCCTGGTTTCGACATGCACAGCTGATTGCTGGGTTTTTTGGTCTGTCACATGACGTAATACATCTGTCTCAGCAAAAACTGTTGGTGCACGAGACGACCGCAGAAAAGCTGAAGTATGCAACAGTTAGGATGTGTCATCTTAAAGTCCACAGATAAGAATCAAAGGTCCAGGACAGTCAGCATTTATACTGTGCATTGGGCCTGATCTCCCGTCATGAACATAGAGCTTTATCAGCAATGTTTAATGAAAAACTTACTACAAATCTTGAATCATGTAAATCAACTTGAATCATGTTACAGTAGGAACACATTGTACACTGTACAAAGAAAAAAGGTACATGAAGGTTTAAAGGTTGTCACTTGGGCGGTAGCTTTTGATAAAGTACATTTTTGTATCTAAAAGGTACATATTGGTACCTTTAAGGTACATGCTGGTACCTTTTAGAGGTACATACAACAATAGTGTATAACAAATATAACTAGTGTATTGTGAGTGTTTTTCATTTACAGCTTTTTAAATTTTTTCAGAGCTCTCCAACAACATAATGGCTGTAAATGTGATCAACCATTCTTTGTTTTAATGCATTAACAGTTGTTAAAAATGAATTTTTTTCTAGGAATGTGTTTTAAGTTTCACTGGGTTTCACTTAAGTTTCACTATCCTGTCCGTACGAAGGTCTTTATGTTTATGTGGCCTTCAGAAATGCAACTCCTATCAGTTAAACATAGTTGAGCAATTATATAAAAGCAATATTAATTATATAGCTAACAATGTGTTACAGGGTAGACATTTTATTGTGGTAAAGTTAACTAATAAACTTCTCAAATGATTGGCCACCAGGTTAAGTCAGTTCATCTATGTTCTTCACAGAAAAAAAATAATTTCTTACGTAGTATTTGTGTCAGAAAAATATCAGAAAAATTCTTAAATTAATATGCATTTTCTTGATGAGCAAAATTACCTTAGAAAAAAGTCTAGTTTTTACAAAAAAATAAATACAAAAATAAGTAAAGAAATCTTTTTCTGAAACACTTAATTCATGAAAAATTCAAGAAAAAAATTCCTGCACCGCTGGTAGATTTTTGTCCTTGTTTTAAGCACAAATTCAATTAAATTGTAATATTTGTTTGTAAAAAAAAACATAGACTTATTTTCTTAGGTAATTTTGCTCATCAAGAAAACACATCTGGGTTTAAGAATTTTTAGATATTTGTACTGAAAACAAGACAAAGTCATTTTTTGCAGTGTTTTATGTTCTTCAAAAATTACTGCAAAAATGATTTTCAAGAAAAAAATTCTTAGTTTTTTTTACTTGTTTTCAGTAAAAATATCAAAAAATTCTTAAATTAAGATGCTTTTTCTTGAAGAGCAAAACAACCCAAGAAAATAAGTCTAGTTTTTAGACCAAAAATATACAATTTAAGTGATTTTGTGGATAGTAAAAAAACAAGCAAAAAATCTGTCAATGGGGTAGATTTTTCTTGATTTTTTCTTGATTTAAGTGTTTAAGAAAAATTTTCCAGATTTTTTTGCTTACCCTATTGGCAGATTTTTTTGCTTGTTTTATGCACAAAATCACTTGATATTTTTTGTCTAAAAACTAGACTTATTTTCTTGGGTTGTTTTGCTCATCAAGAAAATCTTAATTTAAGAATTTTTTGATATTTTTACCGAAAACAAGACAAAAATACTAAGAATGTTTTTTCTTGAAAATAAGTTTTTGCAGTGTAGCACAATATTTATATCAAAAGCACACACATGCACACATCCCAACATGTTTTTCGCCGAAAGCAGGACATTGGTATCTGTCAGGGCGTGTTCTGCAATAGCGACTGTTTTAATCAATGTTATTATGTAGACCTGACATTCATTAGCACATCTAAGTAGACAACCCCACTGGGGGATCTCGGACACCCCCTTTTTATTTGAGATGCATTTACGGTGGCCAAATGGGAACATTCTCGCTTAGCTTCGGAAAGCCAGCAAATCACTGAGATTGACAGCCCCTTATGTGCGGTGTGAGAGAAAGTTCACAACCGGGTCTAAAACACGTCAGGACATTCCACACTTTGTGGCTCAGGAAAGAATACACGTGTTTAATCAGAATGAGATTAGCTTTATCTAGTGAATGTGGTCATAAACAACCTCCCCAAAAAACCCCACCAATAAACAATATACAACACTTATCAAGCATAGTGGTGCTTTTTGCATTTTTTCAAGAAGGGTTTATATTAAAAACCATACAGATCAAATAAGATTAACTAGTTCATAAATGCCAGCTGTTATTAATGCAATTCGCTGTCACCTGGCTTTATATGTGTGTGCATAGTGAGATAATATAAAACATGTTTGTACAATAGTCCAAAAGGACGATTATAAATTGCGTTCCCACAGATTAACAAGATAAAGGAACAGCAAATGCATGCTTATTGTATCATTCCCAGCGCTTATCTCTTGTCTTCAATGAGGCCACATATTGGTGATTCCTCACTCAAGTATTTTACTGCTGGGTGAAGGTCTGTTTCAGACACTTTGTACAATAGCTGCAATCTGAGGAAACCAGTTTAATCCAGAGTTAATTCCATGCAAATCCAGCTGGTTTGTGCTGGGTGTTGATGTAACAGCATAGCCATGCAACACTAGTGCTAAAGTCCTACTGTACCACCCTGTACAGAAGGGCTAAAAGCAAATTGATGAGATTTTTAGTTTGTTTTAAAGAATAAACATTCTGTATTTTTTTTAAAAAGCTCAATTTATTTCTATATACAAACAGTGATGTAGCAAAGTGCTCTTACCTGCTGTAACCTTTATCTTTCATCCTATGACTGTTTCACCCATGCTGGTAGAGTGTGTTTCAAGAAATCCCAGTTGTGAGCTTCATGGAATTATCAGGAGGTATGGAAGTGTAGAGATGTAGCGTATGTGTGATTCGAGAGCAACCAGAGATATGTATGTGTCAAGTATGTAATGCTTGGTCACCATGTGACCTATACGTCCAGCATCACTATGGGCCTTTTCCAAATGGCATTTACAGTATGCACTCTTTAAAAGCCCTTCACGAAGGGGACACCCCATAAACAGTTGCTCCAGAAAAAGTAAAATGATGTTTTTTTCATTTCTCTGTAGTATATGTAGTCTCAAGTATATTTTAATTGGCCACAGTATGAGACACAATTGCACAACTCCCTCTAGAGTTTACACATCAAGAGTTCTGATCTTCAAAGGGATTGGAAAATGCCTTATCTCTCTTTCCACTCCTTCAGTTTTTACACCAACATTTGAGTTTTCTCACTTTCTATATCCTTGCCTTGATTTCGCAGACATGGTAACCGAGTAGTACAACTTTCATGCATGAGATATTTGTGAGTTTTACAGATACATCCTACTGTAAGATCTACTGTAAGTTAAACTGCCATCGTTGCAAAACAGAAAAGATTGTCATTAGCTTAGATCTTCTACTTTTAATGGAAATATTTGTGAGATTTCTGTTTCTTTTTCTAAGGCGAGCCATCAGATTGCAGGAGCCGTAAAGGGACATTCCACTTCTTTGAAAATAGGCTTATTTTTCAGCTCCCCTAGAGTTAAACATTTGAGTTTTACCATTTTGGAACCCATTCAGCTGTTCTCCGCACTTTTAGCATAACTTTGCATAATTCATTGAATTTGATTAGACCATTTGCACCACGCTCAAAAAAACCCAAAGAGTTTTGATATTTTTCCTATTTAAAACTTGACTCTTCTGTAGTTATTATTCTTTCGGTATGGAGCTTAAATAGAGAATTCAAAACTACATGCTGATCTCTTTCTATTTGTCTTTCTTTACCAAAGGCAACAGTTCGACGACAAACCTTTCCTCGTCAGCTGTGCATTCATCGAAATCTGATGATCCCGACTATGAATATGGCGATTTCCACAGTAATGACGGGGTGGAGATGGTCCCTCTGAACCATCCTGAGGACCACATGAGGATGAACGGCTGGCTGATCTGTAAGGAACAGGACGAGATGCTCAATCTGGCATTCACCGTGGGATCCTTCCTTCTTAGCGCCATCACGCTTCCACTCGGAATTGTGATGGACAAATACGGCCCGCGTAAACTCCGTCTGCTTGGCAGGTACAAGACCTTGTTGACTTGTATTTAAAGCAGTGGTAAATGTGCATGTAGTGTTGACCTCTGAGGAATGTGTTTTCTTTTTCAGTGCCTGCTTTGCTCTCTCTTGCCTCATGATCGCTTATGGTGCCAGCAATCCAAATGGTAAGACCATCATATATTCTAATTTCACATTATTTCAATCTTTGACATTACCATACTCAGTCAATATTAAATATCAAGGTTATTTTTCACAGAATGTTTTTTACATGTAGGAGGAGTTTATGTAGAAAACAGTAAATCACAGGGTTTTCACAGGCATGTCTTTGCCCATATGAGTTAGTTTTTTGCTTAAAATGAGACACATTTGTCTCTCTTTTGACTCTTTTCTAGATCTATCCGTCCTCATCTTCATTGCTTTGACCTTCAATGGCTTCGGAGGAATGTGTATGACCTTCACTTCACTTACAGTAAGTTTGTTTTTGTACTTTTGAATGCACCCTTTCCACTTGTATTTGGTCTTTCCTGTTTCCCTGTGATCGTTGTTTCTCATTTTCTTCTCAGTCTGTCTTCTCACTTCTCTCTCGCCCATCGCCTCTCAAGTGCAATACAGCGGGTTAATCATTAGACCCATCTGTCGCAGGATTTTGTTGACTTGCTACTGTCGCTGTACAGGCACCGTGCATTAACTCCTGATGGTGTACAATCCAGTGTAGTGAACCAGTAAGAACAGCCTCCGGTTATCATGTGCTCAGCGTGATCTGAGGAAATATATGACCTTACTGAACTCTCAACGCTCGCACCCAAGGTCTAAGAGCAACCTTTTGCCACACCCGCTAATCACGAATGAGTTTTCCAAGTATTCATATTTCTTAGAATTTTTTTTATTTTTTGTCAAATGTATGATTTATATTTTTGTCCTTATGACAAATGGCTTGTTTAGCGGTCTGTAAGACATTTTGTCTAATGTATGATATTTTTATTTCACTTAAATAATAATAATCTAATTATTTTACACTTTTAGAAAAAAATGTCAAATATGTACCCCATCTAAACTGTAAAAAATGAAGCCAGTAGCTAACTGTAGATATAAATTTATGTTATTTAATGGCAAATGTTTGTTCAAAGTTAAATGAAAAGTCTTTGCCTTTACAGAATAAAAAGTATATAGTTTTTTTCTCCCTTTAGATTAGGGTTCTTTGCATGAGGCTGTTATTTTAGTTTTATTCTGTAAAGATAAACACTTAATTTAAATCTACAGTAAGTTACTGGCAACAGTGTACTGGTGCAGTCCCACACGGCAAAAAATGACTTTCCTTCTCAGTATTTTTGTCTTGTTTTTTAGTACAAATAAACATTCTTAAATCAAGATGAATTTTCTTGATGAGCAAAATGACCTAAGAAAATAATTGAAGTTTTTAAACAAAAAATATCAAATTTAAGTGAATTTTTGCTTAAAACAAGCAAAAATATGCCAATGGGGTAAGAAAAAAAAAATAATAATAATTTTACGTTTTTCTTAAACGCTAAATTCAAGAAAAAAAATTCTCACCGCATTTGCAGATTTTTTTGCTTGTTTTAAGCACAAATTCACTTACATTTTTATATTTTTTGTCTAAATACTAGACTTATTTTCTTAGGTAATTTTGCTCAAGAAAATTCATCTTGATTTAAGAATTTTTAGATATTTCTACTAAAAACAAGACAAAATACGAAGTAAGAAAGTCATTTTTTGCAGTGCATTTAAAAAATACGTAATATGTACCTAATGGGGCGGTTTCCCAGACAGGGATTAGACTAGTCCTAGACTAAAATAAATGTAAGAGCTGTCCAAAGTCCAAACTGAAAACAACTTGCACTGAAATATCTTAAAATACATCAGTGCCCTTTGTTTTGCCTCAAAATGCACACAAGTAATGTATTTAGTAAGTGACGGTTGTTAAAACCAGTTATATTTTCTAATTAAACTAAGGCCTAGTCCTGGTTTAAGCTAATCCCTGTCTGGGAAACCACCCCTAGATGTACCATTAGGTCCAGATATGTATACATGATATAGTACCAATATGATACCTAATAGATATGAATACTGTATATACACTGTAAAAAGTAACACCTAAAGAAATGTAAATTTGTTCAACTTTAAATTTTCACCTAAAGTTAAACTAAAGTGATTTTTTAAATTGTTGAATAAACGTAATTTTTTTTAAGGTGTTACCAACTGAAGTATTTTTTTTTAAGTTGATCCAACTTTTCACGTTTTACAGTGTACCAGGTACTTATATAAGCAAAGTATACTTTCTGAAAGGGTACTGCTTGGGGTACATATTTTAAAACATTTTTTTTCTGACAGTGTTGTTTGACTTCATATCATATTGCACCTTGTGTCATTTATTCACCAAAGCCAAATGCATTATGTTTGGTGATTCCAAAGCTTTGTTTATTTAGTGGAAGTGTTCCAGTATGCAGTAGATGTTGACCACTTTTTTTTTGACAAGGAGACTTTTTTCACGCCAGTTTTAACAAAAAATCCTACCGTGTCACAGCTCTTTTGTTAGGAACATTCTTACGTAATAGACACTTGCTGACACTCATCCGGTCTGAGCTTAAATCAAAATCATAAAAGCGAATCGGTTGTAGCTGGTTTAGACTGGACAGGTCAAACCTCAGTTTCTACTGTCCCAGTTACATCCTCTTTTTATGACATATTGTGAAAGAAAACAAGGAAGAAAGAAAGAAAGAAAAAAAAGCATGATTTATTAGGAAATTCCACAGTGAAATATTTTTTTTTCTCCACATTTTCACATTTGTCCAATAAGTACCCAAATACTTGTAGTCTTTTACCAATGTAGTCTTTTACTTGTGTAGTCCTCTGTCACATCTTTCCCCTTTCTTCTCTCTCATCCCCCACACGCTCTTTCTTTCAGTCAATGGCTCTGAACTGAACAGCCTTTCACTGCTGATTTACTGGGATTTCATCAGCACATAATTGTTGGCCGTCTCTCCTCGATACTGCTGTATTTACAGAATGACTATAGATCATTTGTCTTTGGTCTTGCTAGTGCTGTGTCCTCTACAAAATGATTTGAACCGCCACAGTGCACAAACCTTTTTTCTGAATCTTTCCAGTATTTTTGTCATCATCCTAAACATATCTAATCTTACTTACAAAAGTATGTTTACAATCTGAAATATAATACATCATAAATATATTAAAATCTAAAATATTACAATATAAATTGTATAATTGTGAACTGTAATTGGATTTCTGTATTTTTCTGTAAATTCTGCTGTGGTTGTAAATGATGACATATTGTTTTCAAAGCAGTTTTACATCAAAATTGAGCTGTTTTCTTCATATTTTCTTTCAGTTGCCCAACATGTTTGGTGACCTGCGTTCCACATTCATCGCTCTCATGATTGGCTCATATGCTTCATCAGCTGTGACGTTTCCTGGGGTCAAGGTTCGATAGATTAAACTGACAAATACCAATTAATAATGCAACGTTGTTTTCCCAAGACAATGATGAATAACAGTCAGTACTGTGTGTTATTTTTTCTCTCTAGGTGATCTACGACCTTGGTATTACCTTCATCATGATTCTGGTGGTCTGGGCCGCCTGTGCAGGTCTTGTCTTTCTAAACTGCTTCTTCAACTGGCCTCTTGAGCCTTTCCCTGGACCCGAGGACATGGACTACACGTAAGTGTACACACAAGCACATCTCCTACACCAGTGGTTCTCAAACTTTTTTGGCGTGCGGCCCCCCTTGTGTACAGTGCATCGCTTCGTGGCCCCCAGAAGAAAATATATGACATGAAACATTCTAAAACTTTAATTTGAATTAAACAAAATACATTAAATTATACAATGTAGTGCTGTTAGTTAGTAGTCTTATTTTTCTGAGGTTTCATTACACAGAAATTATGTAAAATTAATGTATTTTATAAAATGTCATAAAACTGGGGCCCCCTGGCACCATCTCGCGGACCCCCAGGGGGCCACGGCCCCCAGTTTGAGAACCACTGTCCTACACGTCATAATTCTGCAATATCTAACATTAGGACAGTGTTCATATACTACCAGTACCACCAAGGTCAGGGGTTTAAAGGCGGGGTGCATGATTTTTGAAATACACGGGGAGAGTACCAAAACACACTTGTAGCCAATCAGCAGTAAGGGGCGTGTCTACTAACCAACATCGTTGCCTGGGTTGCGTATGTTTGGGGCGGGTCTATCAAAAGAAGGTCCAGTTTCTATTAGGGTAGGGGTGTGTTTGTTTAGGTTATTTCAGATATCAACATTGGCTTTCAGAGATCATGTACCCCACCTTTAATTATCAGGGAGTAAATGATAAAAAATATGCATTCAATGTGATGTCACTTTGAATTAAAGCATCTGCTATGCATACTTTTTAATGTAATTCTGACTTTTTCCCCAGTATCAAGATCAAGTTCAGTTGGTTGGGCTTTGACCACAAGATCACCGGAAAGCAGTTTTACCACCAGGTGACGACAGTCGGCAAGCGTCTGAGCGTGGACAACACTCAGAAACAGAAAGAGCTGCAGGCCAAGGAAGCAAACAAACTCTGCCTGTCCACCATGGACCTTGAACTGAAGTGTGATACCCAAGAGGAATGTAAGTGACTATTGCTGATACAATAAATAGTTTTTAGGATGGAAGTCCATATGGAATAGGGAGTTAAAGGGATATTCCACTTTTTTGAAAAAATGCTAAATTTCCAGCTCCCCCAAGAGTTTAACATTTGATTTTTACCGTTTTGGAATCCATTCAGCTGAACTCCGGGTCTGGCGCTAGCACTTTTAGCATAGCTTAGCACAATCCATTGAATCTGATTAGACCATTAGCATCGCGCAAAAGAGTTTCAATATTTTTTCTATTTAAAACTTGACTCTTCTGTAGTGACATCGTGTACAAAGACAGACGGAAAATTTAACGTTGCAATTTTCTAGGCAGATATGGCTAGGAACTATACTCTCAAACTGCGTAATAATCAAGGACTTTGCTGATGTAACATGGCGGCAGCAGGCGTAGTGATATTACACAGCAGCTGAAAATAGTCCCCTTGGTTAATTTGAATAGCAAGGGACTATTTTTGGGCACTAAATAATATCACTACGCCTGCTGCTGCCATGTTAAACATAATACAATGTTGTACCTTTTTGGGAACATTACTGTACCTTAAGGACCTATTGTGCATATTTAAAGGTACAGTTAAACGTTTTGTACCCCTAAAATTGTTCCTTACGGTACACAATATGTCCAAAGGGTAATATTGTACCCCAAAAGGTTCACCATTTCAATGTGTTGTATACATATAAGGTACAAAATAAACAGTGTGCCCTGTTATTACTTAGCTAGCTGACTACTAACATCAAAGAAAATTAATATGTGTGGCACAGTAGTCTTTAAACTGTTGCTTTAGCATAAGGTCCTCTCGATGACCACAGCTGTTTTGCGTTCATGTATTTCTTGTTGAACCAGGGTTGGGACATAGAAGGGTTAATTTTTTGTCTTTGTTTTTTTTTTTTTTCGCAGCTCAGTCATTTATGAAGAGCATAACCAGTCCACTCTTCATTTTGAGTCTTGTGACGATGTGTGTGACTCAGCTACGTCTCATCTTCTACATGGGAGCCATGAACAACATCTTGGAGTCTCTCAGTGGCGGAGATTTCCACACAGGTGTGTGTAGATGTATAGAAGTAGTTGGATACAGTATGTCAATTTAAATGCATCATATGGCACTTTCTTTGTTAGTTTTGGTCCTCTATTTATAACACAGCAAATAATTTATATTACAGACCGCAGATGACCCCGGGCCGGATCCACACCGGAACCGTGCCAAAGTCATCAGCTGTGGTGCGGATTCGGCCCGGGGTCATCTGCTGTCTCGGATAATGTTTTATTTTGCTGTCGTTACCAACAAAGCTGCACTTTTTATTTATGAAATGAAACCTTAATACACTTACTAATAAAGGTGCTTCACGATGCCATAGTTTAGAAGAACCACTTTTTCATTATAAAAAGAAAGAAATAGTTCTTTTAAAAACCTTTGACTGACTGGTTCCAAAAATCTTTCTTCTATGGTCCCTTTTAAGCACCTTTATTGTTTTATACAGGGTTAAAAGTGCTTTACAGTTTCAGAATAAGATTTTTTTAAAGATTTTTGGCTGGTTTTGATGTTATTTTCTTCTAAATCTCTGCTTTTTGACTGTTTTTGCAGCTGTTGAAAAAATTGAATTTGGTAAGAAGCTATCGCAAAGCAGTAAAATAGCAGTAGAAACCAGTAGAGCATGTGTTCCTAAAGCTTGTTAATCTACCATTTAACCTTCTCCTGAAAAGTCTGTCCCCTCACCTCTGAGTCTCTAGGGTACATTAAACTCAACCATTAAACAGAATAGTTATTAACCAACCTCAGGTGTTATCCATTAAACAGTGTTAGAGTAGTCTCTCACTTTCTTTCTCTCTTTCAGTGAGTCTCTATACATCAATTTTCGGCGTAATGCAGCTCTTGTGTTTGATGACGACGCCGGTCATCGGTCAGATCATGGACTGGAAGCTGAAGGAGTGTGATGATGGAGAAGTCAATGAGAAAGATCACAACAAGTAGGTTGCAAACTGTGAAAATGATGTAAATAATCATTATTAGAATGGAAATCAAGTTTTTCTGATGTTTAATCAAGTGTCTCATTATTTTTCCAGAGATGAACCTCAGCCCAAACGCAGAGACAGGCAGATCCAGAAAGTGACCAATGCCACGCGAGCTTTCATCTTTACAAACATCCTCCTTGTCGGCTTTGGCGTCACCTGTCTGATTCCTAACTTACCTCTCCAGGTGTGTGTCTGTGTGTATAAGATTACATCACATTCAGGATAGATACTAGCAATGCCACAATACAAGTACTAGTGCTACTTCAACTTTTTAGTCTAAAAGTAAACTTCGCATTCATTTTTAGTTCTTAAAGGCGGGGTGCATGATCTCTGAAAGCCAATGTTGATATTTGAAATCACCTAAACAAACACGCCCCTACCCCAATAGAATCTGGGCCTTTTTTTAGACCCGCCCCACACATACGCAACGATGTCGGTTAGTAGACATGCCCCTTACTGCTGATTGGCTACAAGTTTGTTTTGTGACTTGGCCCGACTCCCTTTTCCAAAGTGTTTTTCAAAAATCACGCACCCCGCCTTTAACAAATTTTCATTCATGAAATTCCTCCTATTTCCCACAATGCAGTGCAGGTAATTTGATTTGCATTTAAGTTTAATGACTGAACCGAGCATAATACCAAACTTTAAAAAGTCTCTTTCAGACTACCTAAGTAAACACCCCAATTGTAAATTTATTAGGGCATGCTTAGTTTTACAGTGTCTCCCTCTAGTGGGCCAGTTATGAAACTGCTTTTCAGCCATGCCACTGAATAAATTTGAGTAAAATTATAATACATTTCTATTCCATTATAACATATTAAGTCTTTTTTTTCGTTATTGTCTCTCTTCAGATGCTCTCCTTTGTTCTTCACACTATCGTCAGAGGCTTCATCCACTCAGCTGTCGGTGGACTTTACGCTGCTGTGTGAGTTTATCGGCGTTATCACAAACACATGATTACTTTCTGCATGTGATCATCACATTTGTCTGTAATCATCAGTCTGTGATGACTAGATTATAGATTAAGCATATAAATAATAAGACTGGGAACATGCTGGGAATCTGTGTACTTTTAGGATCATTATAAATGTTAGCACATTTATAGCTCCTTAAGAAACAATGATAATAAATGTTAATAAGTCAAAGATTTTAAAGAGATTGATCTCTCTTTAACGTGTAAATGTATATTTGTGTGTTTGCAGGTACCCATCATCTCAGTTTGGCAGTCTGACTGGAATGCAGTCTTTGGTTAGCGCTGTGTTCGCTCTGCTGCAGCAGCCTTTGTTCATGGCCATGATGGGACCTTTAAATGGAGACCCACTCTGGGTAAAGACACACACACACACATACTACATATGAGAGACCTTGAGTGATATTAAATGGATTAAATGCCTGTTAGGCATTTTCTGATCTCACGTCCAATTTTGGGTCTCTTTCTCTGGTATAGGTGAACGTGGGTCTGCTGGGCGTCAGCATGCTGGGGTTCCTATTACCACTTTACCTGCTGTTCTTCAGGAAGACTCTGCACAAAAAGAGAAAAGACAGAGAAAACTTGGCTAAAATCTATTTGAAAATCAACGGCAGTGATGTTCCAGAGGCATTTGTGTAAAAAAAGTAAATGAAGGTGTGGACAGAACCGAGAGGCAAAGACATTGAAGATGATGATGGTTACACATTATTGTGCCTCTCTTAACAGGCTTAGTAACTCAGTGGTTAAAAACAGGATGGAGAAATGCAAGAGCAAAAAGCAACATGGGAAAAATTGTGTTTTGTTTTGGGGCATTTTATTTGAATTATAAACTATAATTTATACATACACATGGCAACATTTTAACCCTGAATGTCTCTTTTAAACCTAAAGGGGAAGACATTTCAGTATCTTGCATATTAGTATATTGAATTTATTTTTGCTGTTGCAAGATTTCATACACTCTCTATGCCTGCATGTATGTTTGAGAGGACAGCTAAAGCAGGCCTGGTGCCAGTAAGCTGTCTTTCACATGAATACATTAATTTATTCTTCTGACCATCATAAGGGATTATAAAATACATCCAAATATAGTGTGAAAAGCCCCGATTTTGGTTCATCAGGTAAAGGCCAAGCTATGCTTTGGAATGGCACACACCTAATTTTAAAGTATTATGAGTAATACTTGTTTTAAAGAATTACATACCGTGTAAGTATAATCTTTATGATTGTGCGAAATGACACAAATAATAATATATAATTCATTAATGTAATGCAATTGCTTTCACTAAACACAACATTTCCCCTTCATAATAATTCAGAGAAAGGCTTTCAACATATTTATTTTAAGAGAAATGCGGATGCATATTACAATCTGATCAGTTTTGATCAAAAGTAGTTTAGGAAAGCCACATTTTATGCATGTCACTTTGTATATATTTTTTTTACAAACATAGACGCGTAAATGAAGGAGGTTTGACTAAACTAGTTTGATCTGCGAGGTGATGGCTAAAAGCCAAGGCCCAAATATCAGGGGAACAACAGCACTTTTAACACACATATCCCATAAACCCCTCATGACCAATAATTCCCTTTTGTTTGTCTTTCTTGTGCTTGTATACTGTAATAACCTACTGTGTTGGCTTTGGATTGTATGTCAGTGATCATACAAACAAGTTCCCATAAACATTTGAAGCACAGCATAACTCATGAGTTTGCTTTTTGTAAAGACATTTTGTGTCGTTTACAGTGTGGTTAACAAAATTGGCGTTTGACAGGAGAGCTGTAGCTATAAATACGATGAAAGTGTTTTTATCGTTTTATCGTTTTGTTTGTATTTATTTTTTTTCCTTTATGTTTCTGAATCTAACAGACATGGAAAATTCAACCTCAGTGTTGCAGTAACTGTTTGCTTTCAGTTTTTATTTCAATTTTTTTTTCATTTATTGTCTGTATGGAATATACTATTCAATAAAATGTGATTTTAAATTTTGCTTCCATTTTTCTCGAGTGTGAAAATATGATGTGTGTCTGTTAGATTACCACAGACTTTAAAGGTCCACTGTGTAGACTTTTAGCGGCATCTAGTGATGAGATTGTAAGTTGCAACCAACAGCTTAGTCAACAGCTCACCCCTCCTTTTCAAAACGCATAGAGAAGCAACGAATAGAGATAATTACATGCAACTAATCCTAAACCAAACCCTAATCCTAACCCCAACCCTACAGTAAGTACATTTTGTTGATGATTATTACTTAGTACTTAAATATATAATTACAATTTAACAGTGACGCCTTAAAATGAAGTCTAACCTAATATAGTTATGTATATTATATAGCTTTTTTGCCAAGAGATCCTTTAATGTACTCTTAAAGGTGGTGTGTGTAGCCAACTAGTGATGGTCGCTTTCAAAGCACTGCTTCTGAGGCTTCGAAACTTTTACGAATCTTTTGTTTGAATCAATTGGTTCAGAGCATGTTTCAAACTGGCCAAGTCACTGATTTTAGCAAACGAGGCTTCATTACGTCATAACTGTTTCAAAACGTTTCGAAATTCTGATGATTCACCACTTAGTGGAGTTGATCACAAATGACCAGTGTTAAATATGGTTAGGTGAACTCGGGTCAGTTCATAAAACATGCATCCTTCTGACTTATATAGCTACAATTTTGTCTACTTTTTGTTTAAAGACAGATTTAATGACAAAATTGTGCATATTTTAAAGGGAAGTTAGTTTTAATGATTTGTTTGCCCTAAATAAAACTAAAAACAAATAATACACTTTTAATTATGTCTTATTTAACTTAAATACATTTTTTTAAACATATTTTAATACAAATCTTGCTATTATTTTGTAAAAAGAAGTGTAAAATGTTTGGAAAGATCTACTTTTACACTATTTTGACCAGCAGGTATCGGCAGCATAAGTGGTGTTTCGAATGCTTCGAAAAACTGAATAAATTTTCGCAGCAATTGGTTCAATTGATTCCAAGCTTCGAAAAGTTTTGTTTCTCCCATTACTAGTGTGTACATTTTAGCAGCATCTAGTGGCGAGATTGCGAATTGCAACCAACAGCTCACCCCTCAATTTCAAAACGCATATGGTAGCCGCAACAGAACAAACATGTTGTCTTCTTAGACAATGTAGAGACAAAATGGACATTTAAAGCATAAATCTAATGTTTAAAGGGATACTCAACTTTTTTTTAAATATGCTCATTTTCCAGCTCCCCTAGAGTTTAACATTTGATTTTTACCGTTTTGGAATCCATTCAGTTGATGCCTTAGATTACAGTGCCCGAAAATAGTCCTCTGCTGTTGAAAGTTACCCAGGGGACTATTTTCAGGCGCTGCGTAATATCATTGCGCCTCCTGCAGTCATGTTACGGCAACAAAGTCCTTGATTATTACACCAGAATGAGAGTATAGTTCTGTATTGGCCTAAAAAATCGCAACTTTTAATTTTCGGTCAGTCTTAGTACACAATGTAACTACAGAAGAGTCAAGTTTTAAATAGGAAAAATATTGAAACTCTTTGGTTATTTTTGAGCGCGATGCTAAATGGTCTAATCAGATTCAATGGATTGTGCTAAGCTATGCTAAAAGTGGTACTGCCAGTCACGAAGATCAGCTGAATGGATTCCAAAACTGTAAACTGTAAAAATCAAATGTTTAACTCTAGAAGAGCTGGAAAATGAGCACATTTTAATAAAAAGTGGAGTGTCCCTTTAACAGTGAAAGCTATAGATTTTGGTGTAACACTGCAATATGATTGTTTTTGGTATAACATTAGTTAATAGATTAGCTAACATAGACAAACATTGAACATTATTCAACAGCATTTATTAATTTTCACTACATTATTAAAATCAAAAGTAACTGTTGACATAAGTTAATGCACAATGAACTAAAATTACAATTTGTTTTGGCATATAACATGCTGAACAACTATATTGTTAGTTTGTGTTAGCTTATGCATTAATGTAAGATAATATGTAAAACATTTTTTTGTGTGCATCTATATATTAATTAGAATAGAAATAAAATGACACAATCTATAAAGCATCAAATAAATAAAATCAGGCATATTGCACTGTCATGAAGTCTGACACAGAGAGTAGAAAAGTCCAATGTGCTTACTGGACAAAAACAAAGATGTTTGAGTTAGCTTTGAGTTTGCAACTGGATTTAGCAAGATGAATTATCACACAGAGCCCCTGTGCTTAGTTGTGCAATGTGTGCTTTGAGAAAAGCCATGGCTTGGGTAGATCAGAATGCAACTAGAGGAAAATAATCGGATGGTGGGATCTGACAACAGATGCGCTATAAATAGACTGCACCGGTTTATTGTTACATAATTTCTATCAGATTGTCTCAGAAGATGAAATCTGATTTATAATAACAGACCTGTGCACATCCTGAGGTCAACGATCAATGATACCACCACCACCTGCTGATACATAACAAAGGGGAGCACATACCTCGTACGGTCGTCCCCGGTTTTTTAAAGAGATTAAAAAGCAGCACAGGATCCACCCCCAGTGACGTCAGTACTGTATGTCACGGCACCCGGTTTGTCGTCGTCAACGCCTCCCTCGGCCCTGATCAGGAAGTGAATGTGTGGGAAATAGAAAAGCGCTCCCTAGAATGACATAGAAGCGGGTGAGGTGGGGTACAACGAGACCGTGGGACTAACGGAGGACTTGACACCTATTTGCATCCATCCAGGTGCAAAGCAGCGGTATTTTGGGAAGGCGCGGAGCACCGGAGAAAATGCTTATTAAAGAATTGTAAGTGCAGCCGTTATATTATTGATCTGATTGTGATGCGAGCATCCTCCATCTGTCCGTGCAGCGCGGGTACCACGACCGCATCCCACCGCCAGAGGCCATGGCGACATTGTAAACTTGACTTTATGTCACTTCACACGTTGATCTGTAATTATTCTTGGTGAATTTAATAAATATAGCATTGGTGAGTATCATTTCCCAAATCGGCCAAAATGCACTTTATTTGTGTATAAAAATACGCACATGTTGGTGCTATTATAATATCTCATCAGTCGCGTCTATGTTTCAATTGAATTTTTTAGCACCAGTCGAGTCTCTTCGTGGTGTTATTGATACGCTCGTGAAGGTGAAACGGAGCGACTTCAGCACACTGCGTTCCGATATTAAATGGCGCTCGTGTATCTATTCAAACACTTTTATAAAGATCCACATTTTGATCAAGTCACCCGCTTTTTCGCAACAACCGGATCCGTTCACCTTGCGCGTGTAATACGAGCGTCTGTTTCATTGAACCGAGCGACTAACTATAACTTGATCATATACCCTAAACCTCCCCTGTCTTTCACCTCTGAAATATTAATAACCTTTACACACAAGCCAAATGTCATTGCTGAAACCATCTGAGGCTTTCCAAGTTGAAACATTCATATGCATCTGGATTTTATCAAAGCTTATTTGAGTGCAATGAAACATTTGATCAATATTCTACCTCCTTCATGTGTGTTTCCTGGGATCGAACCCACGACTTTTACGTTGCTAACGCAATGCTCTACCAGTTGCGCTAACATAATGTTTTTTTTTAGCTTTATCTGATATAGGCCTATACTTTTACAGTATATGGCTGGCTGATTTTGCACTCAGGCATAAAGCAGTTTGCGTTTTATAGCTTATATTTGCCCATATTGACTATTTTTCTTGAATCCCACGCAAACGCTACACATGTGCTGTATCGCGCAGAAATGCTCACTCACGAGTCTTCCGAGTGACTCAGACGCGCCATGAATAACGCGACGCTCGCAGCAAGGACGCCAGCGCATCATCATCATCACCGCGCATCCACTCATCGTCACGGGCATCTCTCTGACGTCATTTTCAACGACGTCATGCAGATTCTGAGGACCGTTCTGTTAAATTAACCTCTATATGCATTTGTATAAGTTGTATGCATTATGACTAGCCTATGCATATGTATGTATTATATTTTTAATTTATTTTTTGTGTGTAAATGCTTATACAGGATCAGGATAGGGCACAATTAATATATCGTTTTTATATCAGCAGCAAACAATTTCCACGACTCCTCCAGTCTTTTATGCTTATACACGTGCTGTTTTCTGTGAGGTCCCTCGAGGTTTGCTGTCTGCACTTGGTGCTTTCATTAACGGACTAAAAATAACCTTCGACACTAAAAATACTCTCAGGTGAAGAATTTATTCTTACTGGAATTGATGTAGGATTTGAATTTTAATTCTGATCAAGTGTAGCCTATCCTAGGCAATAATTTGCATTTTTTTGTCACATTGCACCATTATATAAAATTAAAGCATTGATTTTTTTTCAATACTGTACGTGCTCTGGTGTTACTGTACATGGCATGAAAAACATTTGAGGAGTATCCTGTGCTATGGCATACATGCTCTATCAAAAACTATTTTGCAATTATTATGGCCATTTATGAAACATTTAATTTATTTAGAGACTATTATCACGTAATAGGATGAATTACAATAGTGAGAACTAGTGAGAGTAAAAATAAATTCAAGAATAATATAAAAATATAGATAGATAGATACATGACTTCAAATGTAGCCTACATGTGTTCTTAAATATTTATATACATTTTATATAAAGCCTTGATGTTGATGTTTAAATGTTCAAAAAACTAAACATGCATTAACTACCAAATCATGCATTAACTTAAAAAATACACAAAAGGATTTTTATGCTTTCGTTAGACATTGAAGTCACTGTGAAATCAAATTTTTGGCTTTTAATATAATTATGTTAACTTTAAGTTAAGTAAATATCTACTGTACTGACAAAATGTGGCAAATGACAAAATTCAAATTAAAAAGATGCAAGCATTTTAAACTTACAGTCTCCCATTTCCACCATTATGGATCAATCATTTTTTTATGACATCTTTATGCACTTTAGCTTCTTATCAGATACCAAGCTGTGAGGTAAACGAAACTATTTTGGCTATTTCAAAAAATGAGGAGTCACAGAATATGTCCCGTCCCAACTTCCTGTTTTGGTGGAAATTACATTACAACGTATCGAACAAAGCTGCACATTTCAATTTTTATTTTAGTGGGTCTTTAATACTCTAATTATCTGTAAATATAATCTGTCTATTTGAGCTAAAGCACTTGTGCCCTTGTTCTCAGGTGTTACTCACTTTTTGTGACCCAGTTCCCCTCCAGAATGCAGACAATGTGTCTGCTTAGTCCAGACACCTCTAGTTTACCCTATAACAATGCTTTATATACCACAAGTGCTTATTAATAAAGTCCTCTCTGCCCCAATATCAGATTTCTCTTACCTGTGTGTATGTCCTGTGCAGTAATATAAAAAAATTGAGGATGCAACACATCGTGATTGATTGAATTGAATCGAACCGTTAATAACCGTAATCGAATTGAATCGCGAGACCAGTGATGAATCACACCCCTATTTCCTTATTAAACCTCAATATGACATCATTCATTATGTGTTCATCCCCGAAAACATGCAGTTTGTTTAATATACAGTATTTAATAAAGGAGACGCTGACCTTTTAATTTGTATTGAATTTCAGAATCACTTTGTAAACTAGATTGTCTTGTTACCGAAACAATAAGTAAAGCCTTTCCTGTACAAAGAAATCCAGCCATGCGGTCAAAGACATTTATAATGTAGAAAGTAGGTGTCATGGAGGCAGAGATGAGACACAAAATCCACAGCGGTGACCGATAGGCCCTATTCAGGGCACGGGCAGTGTTCAGGAGGGCAAGGTGACTCCCGCTATTAGCAGCAGCTAAGAACAGATAGTAAAACACACCTGGGTTACCATAATGTGATATATGGTGAGGTGACCCATGGAGTGTACAGGGCATTTGATATGTGTGAGGTTCCCGTAGGCTGTGAGCATCACTGAAGTTTATTTAGTTTTTTTTTTCATAATGGATTGGGTAAAGCAGGTGCTGAGTGGTTTTCCAAATCCCCGTAACTTTGTAACTAAACACATTACATTTCAAAAATGGAAAGCAAATGGAGCCTTTCGTCTCAGTCTGATATTTCTCTAGAGAAAAACTCTTAACATGTGGCTCTTTTAGCATTGCAATTAAGATCTCAGCAGTGCCTGAAATGGTGCACAGCTTTTCCAAGATGCAAAGGCCTGAAATGAAATATATTTTTTATCAATTCTTTTGATAAAAAAAAATAAAAATGCTACAGGCAATGCTTTCCATATTACTTTTATATCTCATTTCTCTTATAAGAAACATAAATGAAATATCCATAGAGATCCTTTAAGCTGCAAAGAAACAAGCTTGAAGTAATAAAATTTTCTTATGCAAATGAAAGAAAATTAAAACCTGGTCATCGGAGAACTTAGCGCATCCCTTCACAGAAGTCACATGAAGAGGACATTCCAGAAATGCACTCCCGACATACAACAGATGACTTTAGCGCTTAGCTGGAATGGAGAGAGGCGGCGGTGTTGACTTACTCCTGAGAAGTATTGATTATATATGCAGACTGCACAGCGCTTGATATGTTGCCAACTACCATTTAGAAACAGTACACAGATATCGGAGATGCTCGTGACAAAGAATAGCTTTAATAAGCTTGCTACTTTGAGCAGATTCATTACAATATATTGTACACACTCCACTTTAAAAAAAAAAATAGAATCATTTTCCATCTCCCCTAAACATTTGATTTTTACCATTTTGGAATCTATTCAGCCGATCTCTGGGTCTTGCGGTATCACTTTTAACATAGCTTAGCATAATCCATTGAATCTGCTTAGACCATTAGCATTGTGCTCAAAAAAACCAAAGTGCCCCATTACGCAGGCCCGAAAATAGTCCCCTGCTATTGAAAGTCACCAAGGGGACTATTTTCGGGCGCTGCATAATATCATTGCGCCTGCTGCAGCCATGGTACGGCATCAAATTCCTTGATTATTACGCCGGAATGAGAGTATAGTTCCTAGCCACAAAAACACAACTTTTAATATTCTGTCGGTGTCAGTACACGATGTAACTACAGAAGAGTCAAGTTTTAAATATGAAAAATATTGAAACTCTTCGGTTATTTTTGAGCACGATGCTAATGGTCTTACCAGATTCAACGGATTATGCTAAGCTATGCTAAAAGTAGTACCGCCAGACCCGGAGATTGGCTGAATGGATTACAAAACGGGAAAAATCAAATGTTTAACTCCACGGGAGCTGGAAAATGAGCCTATTTTACAAAAGTGGAGTGTCCCTTTTAAAGACTATATAAAACATTTGTCATAGAAAGAAAGCCATGGAAGCATTAAAGGGGACATATTATGCAAAGTCTACTTTTTAAAGTTGGTTTGACATAAATGTGTGTTGGCAATATGTGAACACAACAACTCTATGATGAAAAAAATCCACCCTCATATTTTTTTATCCTCATTTAACCAAAGCAGTCTCATGCTGTTTAGAATTTTTTGTTAATGTGAGGTCACACACACAAATAGGGGCATTTTGGACATGCTATAAACAATTATTTGTGAGGTATTTTTCAGACACATTCTAGACAGCCATGAAACTTATCTTGTTAAAATTGGCATAATATGTGCCATGTAATGCAGACTAAAATGCATGTTATAGTTTCTGCAATATTGTTTTAAGCCGTGAAATAGCCTTAAATAATTTTTTTATGGTTTTTGAACTATAATAGACATTCCAAAATAATTTTGTTAAAATGCTTTAAATGTCCTAAAGGAAAGCACCACCATTTTAAAATATTTTACTATGTTCTTACCTTAACTTAAGCCCTATTCGGACGGGATTCGTTTTACAGGGGGACCTCTGAGAAAATCGTGCTTCTCAGAGGTCCTCTGTGTTTTTAAACCCGTCCGAATCGGCCATGTCTGTGTTTTTGTCTGACGACCTCCGTAAGAATTCCAGAGCAATTTACCTACTGTTTTTCGCCGAACTCAGAGGTCCTCTGAGAAATTTAATCCCATCCGGATGCAAATGTCTGTGTTTGCCCGCAATATCTTTTGAAAACGCGGTTCATTTCGTGTTTTGGCCAACGTGAATTGCCGTAAGGTCTTACTAATGCGCGTATATTGAGTCCTCTTCATTTAGATATGGATGTTTTTACGCATTCTGCAAAATAAAATAATTAAATCAAGACGAGCTGAATATCAAACACTGTTAAGACTGGCCACTTTAATATCATTAACGTTATAAGAAACTCTGTTCAAAGTTGTTCAACTCCGGAACGTTAATGTTAATTAATAAAGATAATAAATTGTTATTAATCATTATTTTTTCATTTATTTGGGTTTATTATAAGCAGACAGTTTTATAAAACACGTAGGCTAACGTAACTTTAGTAGGATTTATATATTTTATTTTGATTTGTTAAAATTAAATTAATAAATTACATTCTGTCATAATTTTACATTTAAAGCAAAATATTAAACGTTACAAACACGCGTATTCAGAGCATGTGCTCTTCTGCAACGCCCAAATGCATGAAACAGACACTCCCATCTCTGGAATAGCCTGCATCATTTTAATCCCATCCGAATCGGTACATAAAATCACAGACGTCCTGGGGGACACGTTGAAACTCAAACGTTGTTTGGACAACTAATCCCGTCCGAATAGTGCTTTAGATGAATTTCAATGCGTGCACTTTTAATCTTTCTACAGCGCTTCTTGAATGTGTTACCATTTAGTTTTTTTTTTTTTTTAAAGTTTTACTTTGTGCCACCATACTTACTTATGTATCTACCCATGTAACAGTCTTTAAATAGGGAAAACATGAAAGTGTTTGGTGGCTTCTAAATTCATCCCTGTTTGGAGCCATAGGAATGAATGGGGCTAGGCTAGATGCTAACACATTCACGATATGCTGTACAAAGATTAAAAGTCCACGCATTAAATAAAGAAAGGTATGTATTAATTAGTCTAAGTTGAGGTAAGAACATAGTAAAATGTTGAAAAACGGTGGTGTTTTCCTTTAAAATAGAGATTACTATTGCCTGATATATACTTCTAGTCACCCTCTTCCTTTAAACTTTGATGCTCATAATCTTAAAATTTGATTTTACCGACGGGGTCACACATTTTATTATGAATTTTCAAGCTGTATAAGTCTATGCATATGCATCACCATGTGGCCAAAATGGTGAATAAATTAAAACGGTTAATATTTGGGGCACGT